>NC_135864.1:19104843-19464843 GCF_031162955.1 Sander vitreus
CGTGACTAAGCCTCTCAAAATCTGACGAAAATCTTTTAAACTGACCTTTGTTGATCTGAAATGAAGAAAGATTCAGCAACTGCCTGGCCTATTTCTCGCTTAAAATGTTTTCAGAAACACGTTTCAGTGAACTATTTTAGTACAATATGAGATCGTATTCTGAACAAGCCGCCATGACAGTCTGTCTTTGAATTTCCGGAGAAAACAAACCAACGTGACGCGTTCGTCCAATCAGCTGCCGGTTTTCATTTTTGGGCGACAATACAGATTAGCACCGCCTGCTGTTATGGAGAAGTATTATATCTCGTCGCTTTGGTGTGTTCCGAGGTACTTTTTTTGACCAACTCGGGGAGACTGATCAGTCCAACTGCCTTTTCTGCCAATGTTCGGCCGTCTGGTTGGTGTGTAACTGCCTTTGAGAGAACGGTGCAGTGATGACTCTTTACTGTCCGCTTATTCTACAGTTTATGTTACAGGTCACAGGTCAACAGGTACAGGTAATCAACTTAACAGTGCCTCTACAGGTTAACACGGGACACTACACATCACGATAAGGACTGTGGTGTGGTGTTGCCTACGTTGACATGTTAATGTGCTGTAAAATATAGAGCTCAACAGTCCCACCCCTCCTCCGAGAGACGGAAGTAAATTTCCCATTCATTTCTCCCATTGACGTCTGGAAAAATCCATATATAAAGAGTTTTAGACCATGCTTTAGGCTTACCATCTACGACGTGACTCATAAGCATACAACATATAATTTTGAGTGAAAAAACACTTGACAAAAAAGTCAAAGGTACAAGACTGTGTACATATTTTCGTTATCGAGCGAAGGAACGTCTAACCGCTAGCTGAGACAGCATGTAATAACTTTAAAAGACCCTCAAAATAAAACCTGAAAATAACCGTTAAAATATATAACAGCTGTTACGTTAGCTGTAGCCTGCTTTTCCCAGTGTTTAGTTTGAGTTAACGTTATTTTAGACTGAATCAAGCTGGCAGCTAGTGGTTAGCCAAATTAGCTGTTAGCTAAACTAACGTTAGCTTCGGTCGGTCATGTTATTCGCGTGATGCGCCTGCTTCCCCCCGACCCAGTTTGCCCTCTGGGGTGTCAAAAGTCTGGCCACACCAAAACTGAATGGAATTGACATTGCTTTTGCTTGTAGTTGGGGAGGAGATGGATGAGAGGAAAGCACAGACAGGAAAATGGAGGAAGACAAGGAGAGAGAGGGGAAAGGAGGAGAAGCTTGGGGTGATGTAGTAAAGCATGATCACCTCAACAAAGCGATTGTTTCTGGGTCTGTCGCTGCTTCTGTAATAAATGACTGAAGTGAGTTTTATTGTGAGCATCCGATTGCTGCTGTTGCTGCTGCAACATTTATTGGTGATGTTGCTGCTGTCAAAGCTTGTGGGAAAGAACTGAAGTATAATGTGAGAGGTTGTTGACTGCGGTTGTCCCTTTGTTTACTGTTGTTTAGTCTCTGGCATTTATAGGTACAGTGCTGCCTGTTTCAGCTAATTATACTGCAGACGCCATAGGGATGATTGCAGTAATGACTGGTTGGCCTTCCATTGCATTCAGAGCTGTTTTCCTCTCGTTCATTTTGCTATGGGACACAGTCAGGGAATTTTTGTTTGTGTGTGTGTTTTTGTGTATTGCGTCTGCATGCACACATGTATTTCCCTGTTTGTGATGTCTTTGGTGTGGCTCCTTTTGGCATTTTTTCATGATGAAGTAACATATTTCATTCTCAGCTTTGAAAATGCCCATTCGATGGAGGCCCATGTCTCCTGCAACCTCAGCAGCTCACTTAAAATGCAGACACAGGCCCCAGGAATGTTCTTTAATCAACCTTAATTATAGCTTCCCATATTCTGCTGCTCCTAGGTCAGTTGTTAATCCAGGCTTCTGGTTCAAAAGTTCAGTGTCGTTTGTTCAGACAGTGAGTGCCTCTAAACACCTCTTGCCTAATACTAACGTACTTAAACACCGCAAAAACTACATTCATCACAAGGTTCTCGTCTGCGCACCCACATATTAATGCCTTGCTAACAGGCTTGTGTTAATCATGAACATTGCTGAACTTTGAAATGCCCTCTCTGTGTTTGTGTGTATGTCTGAGTGTCTCAATTCAACCAATTCAAGTCTGAGTATTCTTGGCATTTAGCTTTATGTTTTTTGTGGTGTTGCTGGTTTGCAGCTGCATCTGGAGAACACAGACACTGACATGTAAAGTGTGCTGAATTTACAGATCTCCAAGAGCAACTGGTGTCTGTGTTGTGCGCCTGTCTGTCTCACACTTGCATGTAAACAACAAAGATTTCTGATCCAGTCCCACAAAGAGAAATATGTAGAGTTCATTGAGTAAAGCCTGAGAGATAATTCAGTCCAGATCCAGTCAAACACACACACACACACACACACACACACACACACACACACACACACACACACACACACACACACACACACACACACACACACAAGCATAGTTTGGAAGCACAGCTGACACGTTTTCAAAACACTGCATGCTGGGTTGAGAGTGTGCTGCATGGGTCAGTGAGGTTTGACAGGAGAAAAACGTCTGGTGTGAGCTAAAGATACACATTTCATCTTGTTTGACTATCCACAAACTCACGACCTCAAGAGGCTTTATGTTTATAACACTTCGGTCTGGAACAATTTAGTTAAGGGAAGTAGAGAATTTGTGGAAAAGCAGACATAAGCTGACACTGTAGATAAGCAATATGTCCTTTCTAGCGTTAAAAGGTTTTAGCTAAATAATTGTGTGGTCTGACCAAAACAATGTAAATGTTGACGTGTGTGTGTGTGTGTGTGTGTGTGTGTGTGTGTGTGTGTGTGTGTGTGTGTGTGTGTGTGCAGATGAGCTCGACTGATACGTTTTTTAGACAACACAATAGCGATTTTTCCTATAATGATATATTGACAGATATAAAAACAAAAGCAAAACATAAAAAATAATTTTTGGTAAGGAACATCCTAAAGGGTGGTCAGGGAGTTGGGAATCCCCCAAAGGATCCTCAGAGGGATCATATGATGGTTAAAGGGATACTAAGTTACAATATATACACAAGTTACACAAAATTATGTTTATTTTTTTCTATAATTTTTTTCTTCATCTGCAGGCCACTAAACATCGTTCTAATGAAATAGTCTGAGAAGAAAAAAATATTATTTTATCAAACTTCTTTCAGCTACATGTGATAATTCTGTGATGAGGGGTCCAAAGTAAACATTCCTGTATGTTAAAGGAGCCTCTGGCTTACAAAGTTCTGACCTGTTAAACAGAACATTTTACAGTTAATAAAAGATAATAATTATAGTTTGTCAAAACACTAACAGCAAAGCAAACATTAACTTTGAAATGGTAAACATCACTGGAAATTGAAATTGAATGAACTGGAAACAACTATAACCACAAATATGAGTCTTATACATACTACACTTACCTGTGATAAAATAACTCAAAGACCATCCACAGACCGAGACAAGGGTCTTCCTATACATGAGCACTTGTCATCACAATATGGCTGAAGTTCTAAACTCAAGTTACGTGAACACCTGAGCAGTGGTGAAAGAAGTATTCAGATCATTTACTTAAGTAAAGGAACTTTTTTCGATTCAACCTTTATTTAACCAGGAAAAGTCCCATTGAGTTACAGTAATTCTTCTCCCAGGGAGTCCTGGCCAAGACTGGCGGCAAAAAGTTTCAAAATAGATAAAAGACAGGACAACGGTTACATACTACACCACAAATCTCTGTACATACACTATACATACTAGAACACAAACAAGACATTACACTTAAGCTACTACAGACATACAAGTTAAATGGCACCTAGTTAAAAGCAATTACACTGTTCAGTCAGAGTTGACTTTAAAAGTTTTTTTAAAAGTATTGAATAGTGGAAGTGATTCTAGATTTAAAGGTGCAGTGCGTAACATGTTTAGTTGTTCATTATCAAAATCTGTGTTGCCAGTTCACAAACTTGGCCTTTTTCATGAATATTTACCACCACTATCAATTCCAAGTATTCCTTTTGGCTTGAAATTTCACATTTGCATTCGCATGAACTGGAGTAGACGCTCCATATTCATGCTCCATCTTGAAATACATTAGCCGGTAAGGGACATACAGGACATACTGATCCGCCTTTTGCGTTTTCGCTGTCACATGATAAACTCACAGGTGCTGCTAATGCTGCTAATGGGTATCGTAGCTTCCCGGCCCCGGCAAGTTTGAAGCAGGAAACATGGAGGACCACATGTATTCAAAATCCAAATTTCAGGAACAGGAGTCTTCTTCTTCGCCAGAAAAAGAAAAAGGATATTGAAAAGAGCAAGAGACCGGCTTTTTGAAGCGTGAAGGCTACCGTAGCTGTAATACGTACTTTGAACTACATGGTGCGAGAGAGTTGATTGCGATATATGATCTCAGCGCTAGATGGGAGAAATTCCTACACATTGGACCTTTTAAGATGTTTTGGAGTTCATTCCAGACATTTGGTGCATATGATGAGAAAGCTGTTTTACCAAGTTCTGTTCTTGTTGATAGAATAATTAATAGTAATTTTTTTGACGACCTTGTCCTAATACCACACTGTAAAAATACTCTTGTAAAAGTCATGCATTGAAAATGTTACTTAAGTAAAAGTATGTTAGGATCATCAGGAAAATGTACTTAAAAAGTAAAAGTACTCAATGCAGAAAAAGCCTCACATTTTAGAAACTGGAAACGTTTAAAACTGTTCTGACAATCAACTAAGTGTATAATCAGCTAATCATTTCAGATAAACTTGTAGGACGTTATATTTTTGGGTAGTTTAATTTATAATAAAACATTGTATTTAATCAACTACATGTGTTTTGTGTGCAAAAGTCTTAATTTGTAAAGTAACTAGTAACCAAAGCTGTCAGATTAATGTAGTGTAGTAAAAAGTACAATATTTCTCTCTGAAATGTAATGGAGTAGAAGTAGAAAGTGGCATGAAAAGAAAAGACTCAAGTAAAGTAGTACAAAGTACAAAGTACAAGTACCTCAAATGTATACTTCAGTACAGTACTTGAGAAAATGTACTTGACATTACACCACTGCACGTGAGCAAGTTCCACACTATAAAGAAGGGTGCATGATATGGTTGAAAGCTCCAGAAAAAAAGCTAGCAAGAGATCCATCAGTTTAAATGTTTTAAAGTTGCTATGAAAAAAACAAGAGTTGAATATATAAAATACAGCCTATAAAAGCGTATTAAGAAGCAGAACTACTTTAAAAAGCTGGACTATTATAAACAATCGAGGTACTGTGTGGTTTGGGGAAACCTGTATTATGAACATTCAATTAGTTTTTGCCTTTCACACAATGACTAATTTATCTTTATGTATTCAGAATAATTTATCCATAATTTAGCATGGAATATTTCGTTTCTGTCTATTTGATGGCCAAGATATACACTGACATCAATGTATCTGTGATAAATTGGCCGATAATATCTGGCCAATGTATCAGTTGGGCTCTAGTGAGCAACTCAATGTGCATATGAAACTAAGAAAGGCAACATAGGGACTGTAATTTGATGACAGCTTTGACAAGGTGCGTGCGATCGTGCGTGCGCGCATGTAGCTGGAAGGCATTTGCTCTGAATATCGATCACTATTGACCAGAGCAACATCTGAAGGCGGAGGTATACTGTCAGCAGCTACCTCTGTGGCCCGTCGCTGCTTTCATTTCTTCATTTCATTCTGCAGCCTTTGTTGCTTTATCATGTACTGCTTCTTATCTCGCTCGGCTCATTATGTCCCGCAGCAATCCTCAAAGCGAGTGCGTGAATGAGTGCTTGCCTGCCTGCCTGTATGTGTACGAGAGCTCTTGTGCTACTTATTGTATTCGCCGTGTGAAAACACAGTCACACAGCCTGCAACAAGTAGTTTAAACTTGATATAATATTGCCCCAACCTTCTGCTCAAAAACAGGACCGGATCATCAACAAATTAGATCACTGCTTGACTTATTATTCTGTCCATCACGCTTGTTCAAATAACACAACATTGAGTCTTTGGCAAGGCATCAGCTTCTGCTTCAGTGCTGGTTGACAAGCCCTGAGTGTTGAACCTGGATAGCCCTGCCGGTGTTATGACTGATGAGACATGTATGGTATGCTAGCAAAAGATGCTGCCAATTGAGGTTCTCACATTCCCTTCTGGGTGCTGCCAATCACTCGGATGCTGTGTTGGTAAATTTAAGCACAACCGCGCCCGACCCTGGAGATCCAGCATTAAAGTGATGAGTACACAAGATCCAGACGTGGCTTGATCTCCGCTGTCAGACAAGATGGCGTGCAGGTTATGTTTGGCCTCCCTCCACTCTAGGTCTGTTGTAGAGGGAAAGGTTAGCAACACATTGTTGTTGTTGTTGTTGTTGCAATCTATTCTCCATTACTCTGGGTGAAGGGAAGGGCATTATCAATGTGTTAAACCAACTTTGTCAAGAAGGGATTGTCGAATAATTTGCTGAGAGAGGGAGCTATTGTGAGAAACGGAAGGAGGGGAAGAGCTGAGGTGAGAAGGGATAATGATGCAGCTGGCGTGTGAGACCCTGAGAATTCTGGGAAAAGCACCTTTGTGTCCTGTAGCAGAGATCACATGATGGCTCTGTTGTCAAGAGACCAGGTAAACGTGTCTGCAATGATGAGTGATTGCATCTTCTTTTCTTTCATGTGTTAGTTGCATTCATGGCGAGTATAACGCAGCTGTTTGTGTGAGCATGCACATGTCTGGAATTCTTTGAAACCCAGCAGACTCACAGATGGACACTTTATGGCTGTATTAACCTCCTTGGAAACTGATGCCAGCCCTCTTAATTTCCCACTACATTCCCTTGTGTCAGATGTTACTTCAGCTGGTAATAAGCAGCTTGGAGTGACAGTGTTTTGCTCTCTTTTGAATACGTTTTAAGCTAAAACATTCCTTTCAGGTGAATGTTTCACCATTGCAGATGGTAAAGAGGATAGCACACCTGCACATTTGCCCAGCAGAGGCTGGTGTAAAGCAACAGTCTCCATAAAAGTCCACATTTCCTCACAGTGTTGCACAGAAGCCTGTGTAACTCAGAGACAGACAGCAGAGAGGTGGTCTGTTGTGTAAGCAGCGGGAGCCTTTGAACTAGCTCCTCCTGTTACAAAACCAGTGGGGGCACCTGTACTGGCTGCCCCGCCATCTCTTTAACCCGCGCCTGGTGACACCTGAGTGTTTGTTGTCAGAAACCAGTCTATTAGTTTGACCTCGTGCCTGTTCTCGCAGAAATGGCAGCCTTTTCCTTCCTGTTGTTGCTCGGCCCAGCGGCTCCTCGCCTCAAGAAGAAATGAACACTGAGATGGCTCGCTCTGTTCCTCTGACCTTCAAGAAGTTGTAAGAGAGATGCCACCGAGCGCGGAGATGATGGATGGCTCTAAGCAGTCTAATAGTGCTGCCCTCCTCTACGGAAAGAGAACAAATATCTGCCAGGGCTGAATGATGTGCGTGGCCTCTGCTCCCATCATACGGTGTGCCAGGTTCTTTCATGTGGCTTTTCTTTGAATGTACTGCAGACGCAGAGAAAGAGAGAGCCGTGTGGACAAATGGCACGACTGAGAGGGATGGGGAGGCTTACAGGGGGAATAAGATGCAAAAGCAAATGCACCAGGGACGGAGGAGGTTTAGTGTGACATTGAGAGGCAGAGAAGCGAGATCTCAGCTCTGTCAGATAGATGGTCCACGGCTCTTTCCTGGTCTAATGACCCCGCAAGCTTGACGTCTTCTTTGCGCCAGAGATAGGGACTCGAGTTTGAGACTCGGGACTCGAATCGCACTTAAGTGGCACACATACAGTGACTTCAGATTTGACTTGAGACTCGTCCTCAAAACACTTCAGACACGACACGGACTACGTCCCGCTGGCTGCCACCACGTTAATTATTAACGTTGGCGGCAAACAGGTTACAGGTTTATTGTTGCTCATGTAACGTTACGGTTTAATTTAGTAGTTTATAAGCTGACATTAGTAGATGCAGCTCTGTAAGTAAAAAACGGGTTACTGCTGATAATTTTAGCAAGATGTTCCTGATACCCTAAGTAACAGTGCAACAGTCTATGACCATTTTCCACTTCTTCTCTCAGAACCTGCACAATAGAAGGCAAGGTCTGTCATTATGATTCAGCAACAGACAAGCGAGTCCTTTCTTGTTCAGTACCTCAATATTTGGTCTGTACTGTATGTTCATGTTACAAGGCAAAATACAGTTATTAACTTGAAAGTAAAGCATTATTGGTGTTTTATTTCAATAGCATGTTGACACTGATTATATACCAAATAACTAATGAAAGCTGATACTGAATGCTAATAGATAAAGAAGTCATAACATATTACATGCTTTGAATTTCTTACATATAGCAATTCTATGTTCTATTCAGCCTGGATGGAACACAGCAGGTGATACAACACTCATTATAACCACGAGAGACTTGAGACTTGACTTTAGCTCAGAGACTTGCACAGAGCGTCTCTGCTTTGCACTGACACGAAGAAGCAGGAGGCATGACACCAATGTTCAGTCCCTAACACATGCTTTTTCATTTGTGCAAAGATTTGGTTCCTGCAGACACTACAGAACTACAGTTATCATATTTTCTACGCTACATTCTCTTAATCTAAACCCAAGCCACAATCTTTGATCTATATTTTAGACGGTCAGAGTCTGTGTGTAGAATAGATAAAGGTATCACAAACTTGGCACTCCTGTCTCGTAAAGCCTGGCAACTTTTTTCATAAATTATTGCACGTGGGGTTGAGCCGTGCCCCTGAGGGTTTTGGAGGAGACCTTTAGCAGAGCTGAGACTGCTTTACACCTATAATATAAATTAAGTGCAGGCAGGGGAGGGGAAGGAAGGGAAAAGACACCTGAACCTCTTCCATGAAGCAATAGCTGCAAGCTGACTTTCCTGTCTTATGATTTATGAATTCTGGATGGAGCATGCAAAGTTTTGAATCCTTAAGTCCTCCTCCAGTGACCCTTTGGACAAATTTTTAACAAGCAAATTGTCAGTTTACAAGGCAGGACCATGAAATCCTACCCGACTACCCCTGCTGCACATCTGAACTTCATTCTTGGGGTTTTGACTACTGGCGATTATCTTACATCACTGTTTGAGATGGACTATTTACAGAGAAGCTCAAATATTTAAATAAGGTGATGAAGTCGCCGGAGGAGGATCTTTATGGATTATATTTCAATTTTAATTTCTATTGGATAGGTCTCTCATCATCTTGTGTTGACAAAAACTGAGAGCAGGCTTAAAGTCTTGCTGGTAATAATAATTGTGGCCCTTTGATTCATAGCTGTTGTTGATTTTCATTCCAGGTCGATTGAATGTGAATCTTTCAACAACATAAGCAGAGCACTTGGAGAACAGCAGGACCTCTCTATTATGGGACACAAACCAGAAGGGCTTGTTGTGAAAGTTACCTTCTGCTCACAAGCCTGCTCCTTCTGGACACACAGACTGTTGTGCCGGCTTACTGGCAAGAAGTTACTTACTTATAGGGATTCAGCGGTTAACCGATTTCCCTATTAACTGCGCTTTAAAACGTCACAGTTAATTAATCGTAAAGGCTCCGCTACACCGAGTGTTAACTGACTGCACTTTATGTGTAGCAGTGCGTGCAGTTCTTATTAAACCTCCTTGACAACATAAACACTCGCCATTAACACACGCCATGGTCCGGAAAAAACGAAGAAGTTAATATACGAAATTACTTACTCCTCTTCATCTCTATGGGACATAAGGCTGCAAAGAGATCTCTCCATTGCATTTATTCCTTGGCAACATGCTGCACATCTCCTTGTGACAGGTGCATCTTGTCTAGCAACTCCTCCCAACTTTCAGAAACACCAGCTAGCAGGGCAGCTAGCAGTTGTTCCCAACTTGGCCTTTGTTTGTGGTGTGACTGATTCACTTCTAGTCTCTAATCTTTTCAGATGAATTTAAATAAAAAAGGTTGATGATTGGTTATATAATTATTTTAACATTCATTACTGTTACTGTTATTTCTTGTTCAAAAGGCAGCAATAAATAACACATTAAAATCTAGAGTGTTGTGATTTCATACATTAGCAGTGAAATTAATTAATGCTTAATAATTGTGATAATCGTGAAAGCGTGATTATCTTTCAGACTATAATGGTACCAACAAAATCTCGGTAGGTAGGTAGGGATGCATCTTATCGTTGCATCCCTACCTACTTACTGTAGTTACTTACTAACCTTACTGCTTCAAAACACACACACATGAAGAATGTGTAGCATCTGTCACTGTAACATGTATTATGTAAAACTATATTTTACATTGTCAGGAATATTTATAACAAACATCTTCTTATTGATGAAAACCAAATACAAAAAATGAAAACTGGAAATGACAACGCGTCACGTGGGTCTGGCTTCTCTAGCCAATAGTAATGGCGGCTTGTTTGAAATACGATCTCGTATTTTACGAAAATAGTTCACTGAAACGTCTTTCTGAAAACAAAGTGAGAGTCACTGACCTCGCCAGACTGTCCGGAGGCCGATTATCGGTTTGGTGTGTCAGGGCCATTAGAGGTCTATGTACAGGTAGTCTATATCCTTCACGTTCCACTTCCGGGATTGCTTCGGTGCTGCAGAAAACTCCGCCGGATGCATGTATTTTCTATTTCCTTCTGCTTTCTTTGTGTTGGAATTTGTGGTGCTTTGTGTGGCTGTTGTTTCCCAAGACTTTGTTATTGCATGCACCCACTGAAACCATGAATTGTCATTTTTACATTTCTTTTTAAACAGATTAAACAATTTAGATATGGCGTGTTAACTAGTGAGCATTAGGTGTCCTGATTTTTTACTTTGGAGTGAGCTAGCCAATTCTCCCTGCTTTAAGATGTTATGCTAAACTGGGCTTAGGCCTCATGGCTCCAGCTCCATATTTATAAGCAAATAATGTGATTTCTCAAAATGAACTGTTCCTTTAGATAGGAGCTCATGCATCACTGCGACTGGAGCCAAGCGATCAAAAGCAGTGTTAGGACCTCAAAGTCTGTTTTATTACATTTCAGTTTAACATCATGTGGATGTGATCACCCTTAAGAGTGTTTTTTGCTTGGGCCTCCAAGTCCAAAGTCAAGTTCAAGCATGTTGAAGCTGGTGAAACAGTTTTAATTGAGTGGGAAGAAGCTCTCCAGAATGACATGTCTACTAAGTGTTAGACTCTCATGGCCATCAAGTAACAACATAGAATAACATCAGGACTGACTGGACAGGATATTCTTAGGCTTCCTAAAATTTATGTTAAGAGTGTGGGAGAAAATGGAAGAAATGTATCTGAGTCCCCCCACCCCCCACTGTAGATGTTTGCCAATCGCTGGAGAAACAATCAGCAATTCTAGAAGCTTCCACAGGCCCTATTAAAAAATCATGAATCAATTTGAGCTTGTTCAAAATTTCAAACAGAGCTTCCATTAAAAATTCACTGGGACCTCTCTGTCTGTCGCTTGTAAATACATGATTGGTAATGCTGTAGCTGATGAGGGCTGCCTCAGAATGAGCTTTGGCTTTGGCTTTGGTGTCAAGGGCAAAGAGTCGTAGTTGACTTGGTTCACACAAAGTCTTCCCCAGAGGTGTGTACTGTTTAGCAAAACAGCAACTTTTCAAAACACATTTAACCACTGCATAGCTATATGTCTTTTTACCCATTTTAACTTGAGTTTTACACCGTTATGGTTCCAGCCATTCACCTCAAACATCCTTTTATCATTGCAAAATCACTCTTTACTTACTTTCTAATGGGAACAACAAGATGCCTGCACTTTTTTACCTGAAAACTCTCTCATCCTCTCTCTCTCTCTTGCACACACACACACACACACACACACACACACACACACACACACACACACACACACACACACACACACACACACACACACAACCTCCCTGCTTTCCCCGGTTTCCATGGAAACCTGTGGTGAAGGAACAGAGAATTCAAGGACAGATATGTTTGCAAATGAGCGTTCCTCGGATCATATGTCCACTGAGCCGCTATCATCAACCCATCTTATCTTCCAACACATACTTTTGTTCTCTGACACTAACATTGTGCATCTTGTTATGGAGAAATGCAGTATTTGAGACAGAACATAACACAGCGAGTTTGGTACATCTGCAGACCATGCTGTGTTTATATGTTTGCTGTGTTTGCTGTGTGTGTGTGTGTGTGCCACATGTTTGGCAGCCTCACGTACAAGAACAGATACAAACGCAGACATACTCCAATATGGTCCCCAATTTGGAGACCAGACTGTCCTGACTTGACTCTCATGCATGAACAACTGTCTATAAATAAACAAGTATTACATGAAGAATATTTTCAACACGTTGTTTTGGAGGAAAATCGCATATCAACAGCTAAATACAACTTAAAAGGGCATATCAAGGACAGTGTTTCTACATTTTCAAATTTCCACAAAGTGTGTCTTCATCACTTTATCATTGGGTAACGGGAACACAATATCTCACTATAAGCACTCTGTGTGCTGTTTTTCATCTCATGGAGCGCAGGAAAGATCGCATCTCTCTGATCCCTTGTCTACTGTCCCTCACAGACGTGTGGGTGTTAGACTTTGGTAGGTACCATTCCCATTAAAGGTTGTTAGTTCCTGCATTGAAACATGAATCAGAACTGTAAGCAAAGGGACAACCCACACTTGCTTGTTGGATTATTTTTTGTTATATTAACTAATATAATATTTGGCTGTATAGGTATAACAGTACAAACAATAACATGAACATTTACATCAGGTGTGCGTTACATATCTTCAATGTCTTCCAAGTTTCTTTAAAGCTGCACTAATGAATACTTTTATATTACCGGTAACAATGGCTCAAATGACTATGTGTAATATGAAAGTTGTCGCTCGTACAAACCTACAGTGAATTTGCTTAGCTTCTCAGAGCTTTGTAGCGCCATTCAGCCCATTGTTTTGGTTTTACACAACTTCACTGTTGTTTAAGTCTCTCAGGCTCTCATCAACTTTATTTCCAAGGGACAGCATCTTTCTTTGAGCAAAACAAGCTCTGATAAAGCCATTGCAGTCCCACTAACCGTTAAAGTCAATGACCAGCTGGTGAACATAGTGGAGCATTTACAGTAGCAGCTGACGGACTTTTCCTTCAGCGGTTGGTAGGAAGATAGACCCAGAGCTATAACAGAGAGGGAATATTGGACTATTGAATTAATCAATTGTCTAGAAACAAATGAATGCTGATGTTGCTCTGTGTCTGCCGGGTCTACAAATGAGCCTTTCTTTGCTAATGTTCTCCATAACCTATTTATATGGTAAATATAATATATGTTATAAATATGTCAATGTTGTCTTTACACCTTTTTCCACTGCCCTCAGGTGACCAAAAAAATCAATTAATACAGCTTTCAAATACGGATAATATATACAGTGTGTGTGTGTGTGTATATATATATATATATATTTGCATGTGTTTATATCTTGTGTATGTCCTGTATGTTACAGTATGCACTGAAGGACATAACTCCAGGAACACTCGCATGTAACAGACTGTTCTGCCTCCTATAGAATCCCATACCATATGTCGCCCCTGGCTGAAAGACTAGCTCAGGCTGTCGCCACATGAAGAGGGTATGTCATGCTTAATGCTCAAAACATCACGTTTACCTTTAAATAAAAACACACACACATTTAATTATTACTTTATTTCAGGTTATATTCATCAGAAACAATGCATACTAATAATACATAAAAGTAAAATGTGCCAGAATTAGTCTGGAGGCTTTTTTAAATCCGCTGTTCCTGTGCTGGTGGTAAGAGGTCACCCTAAAAAGAGATAAAACGATTAAGCTATCAATAATACATACAGATTTGGCCCTATACAATAAAAGTTGATTATACTAATAATGCTTAAAGACAACAACCGAAAAACAAGGACAGTTGGTTAGGATCAACACACATACACACAGCTGAACCAGATAATAGTTAGACCAGATAACGAACAAGGCACAATAGCATAGACATACAGTTTGATGGACATGCACAAAAACACAATGCTAGGACAGTAACAAGCAACAGAAGATTTGCCTAACTATACAATAGTGAGACAGACAATCACACAGGCAGAGCAGGAGAGACAAAGTGGCAGCAAGTTTTAGTGCCTAAATTAATGACTGGGATAGTGACTTGGGATAGAGTTCCACCCACGAGTAGCCCAAACTGAAAAAGCTGTTTGACTAAATGCACTTGAAATGCAGTCGCCTCTTGCTGCACTCCCTGTGGTGCTTTGTTTACAAACTGGCTCAATACATGAGGAGCTAGTCCATGTAAGATGTTGTACATAAGACAGAGATCTGTATATGTAGTCATGTTTTCCCAACTTAAAAGGCTATATTTTTTTTAGAATATGGTAATGATGATAGTGTACGGATTTCTTATCAAGAACCTTAAGAGTTTGTTATAGGGCGTGTAGTGGTTTGAGAGAAGTGTTGTTTGCTTGTGACCAGGTTGTCAAACAATAAGTGAGAAAATCATTGAGTGCATGATCTTTATCGCATCTTTTGTTGACATGCATCTTTGGACATATCTAAAATCTTCCAGGTTGAACTTAATATGATTGCAAACCTTCTTGATATGCGATTTAAAAGTGAGATTGCCATCAATGTGTACGCCAAGGTATTTAAATCTGAGAATATTTCACTGTGTGCATCTGCTTACACTCACGTGTATACTCTTCACACGTGGCTCAGCATTAGCAATTATGTCATCATGTAGCCTACAACTTGTGAAACTTGTTAGTATATTTGCGTTTTTTTGCTGCATGCATTTTGCTTTGTTTTCTTGTCTGCCTTCCAGCAGGTGGTCTCCTTTCCCCTCCATTATTGGTGTAAATTGTAATGTTAACAGGCTTGATGTTGTCTGGGTGATGGGCTGATTAGTGGCAGAGCGGCGTTCTCACAACCTCCACACACATCTGCATGGTAACCAACTTGTTTGTCTCTTTCCGTCGTTCCTTCATTTGTCTTTAACTCAGGGTCATAGCAATCGATTAAGTCTTTGTTCGAGGGATAGTGTGTACGCTTGTTTATGCTATATAATGCTGCTGTATAAAACACAGGAGCATTTATTGAGTTTATGGAAATCCACATTTCTATGACAAGGGATTAAGGGAAATAATGCATGTTATTTCCTTAAAGGACAGTTTCAAATTTTTTCAACCTAGAACTTATTAAAATGTTGTTTAACATAATGTCTGACGTAAGAAGAAGAAGAATAAGCTCTGATAAACCTATTGTTTTCTATCTGCCTTGCACCAAATGGCACGAAGGCAACGTTTTTTTAAAGATGTTTCTTTGTTCTCTGGAGCATCTACTCCAGAAACGTTTCTTGAACGATTGCTAGGATTTTCCGCCATAGCTTCCACCATGCTCCTAGCTGCTGCTCCTAGCTGCTGCTCCGTCGCAATGCTCTCTCCCACCTTCCTGCCCCCTTTAGCTCTGGCTGGTTAACGTAAAATGCATCACTTTCAGTGCGCCAGCGCAGGAATGTCGCCACAGGCACCATACACAATAACTCCAGTTTACTGCAAAATACAGAGCGCTTCCCCTGGTGGTAATAGGCTTAATCAGCATTGTGTGAACTTGTTTGGCAAGGGCTTGAATGTTACGGACCTTCATTTATATGTAAAAGTACCGTACTGCTTTAAACAGAATCAATTAGGATTGGATTAGATTTCGACCTAAGATTTGGTTTGATTTGGTTGATTTTATTTATTTGCACAAGTTTCTGTTTTTGGCATCAAGAGAAGTAATCAATAAGACCTCATAGAGAGCATGGTTTATGAATCTCTTTTTAGTTAAGTAGAACATGTCTAACTATACTATGGAATTTCCATCTTCAAAAAGTAGATTCCTCCTGATTGACAAAGTGTGTTCAGAGTAATTTTCTTTCAGTGAGGGTTGAACTTGTTGTTTAAACTATTATTTTAATAAGGCTTAGATTGAAAAAAAACTAAACAAAAAACAAACCTATTCTGAAAAGATGGGAGGGGGACCAGGGACAAGCAGTAGCATCTTGGTGCTTCATCATTTTGGGCTTTCCTGTTTATGACTGCTTCTGTCATAAACTAACAGCCAGGCTAAGTCAACAGCCAGACAGGAAAAAAATAGAACTGGTATGCATTATTTTTCCATCATACTCACACTCTCCCTGTTTGGTTTTAATTGGCTGTTCTATCTCTCTCTCTATCTCTCTCTCTCTCTCTCTCTCTCTCTGCACTCCTCTGTTTATGTCTTCACTCTTTACTTTTTTCTCTCTGTCCATCTTTCTCTCTCTGTTTTTCTTATTGTTTACTCATTTGTCTTTCACCCAACTATTTTCCAAGTCCGTTCTTCTTCTCTCTCCCTCTTCCTGCTGAGGCCCTGTGTATGTGTCAGGTCTTGGCATGGGTGGCATGCTTCCATATGGAAGTGTTCAGGAGATGATATAGAACATATGTGACCCCAGCTCACTGGCTGGGGACTCTGTGGAGATCACACCGTGTCATTAGTGGCAGTGAGAATGCCAGCACTGCAGTGCAAGGGAGGAGAAAGAAGGATAAGGACAGATATAATTAGGTTAAGTAAGGGAAAGGGTGAAAAAGGAGGAAAAGAACAAGAGATGGTGCTGAGTACATTGTGTCCTTTGTGGAGCTCAGTGCATGTATGTGTGAGTGATCTGGTTCCTAGCTGGTTAGGGCTCAGCACTGATATAAGCCAAACTTGGCATAAAGGCCAGATACACTTTTACGCTTCAATGTTTGCTTTGAACCTGACTCTATTGGGACCAACTTTACCAAATAGATTTTGTCTGAACCGTTGCATAGCAAGATCTGTCTGGATCCATTAACTATTCTAAAGAAAAAGAGTGCTTAGTTTAATATGATACTTTCATAACATTTACCGAAATGTGTTTCACAAAGTCATGAAGACGTGCTGATGTCAAGCAGCTACCACATACCACAAAATGAAAACCAAGACTCAATCTCCACATTTTCCACATAATGCTTCACACTGTATGAGTCTGCTTTGATTGTTGCTGTCATAGCCTGGCCTGTGGAATGATTTGGTCAAGCCACAGTTATTTTGGTTCAGCTTGTGAAAGTCAGCAGAGCCTAATTTTATTTCTCACATTACACATTGTGTGAGACATATTGCTTATATAAAGCCATTTCATTGCATTTTCTGTGCTTTAGTGTGGACAAAGAGTCATATGGGGAAGTCTGACTGCGAAAGATGTCAGTTGGTCTTACAGGTTACTTAGCAGAGAGTAAATATCCTTTAGCAGCCATGATGCAGATCTGACCAAAACCACCATCTCCTTTTATCTGTTGCTGGTATGTTTGGCTGCTGTTGATTTGATGCCTTCATATCTATTACCAAACCTGATTCAGAATCTGGATTTAGTTTACTGAATGAAATCCAACCCAAAATGACAATGACAATGTATTTCTTTCTAGATTTGACTTCTACAACAACCTAATTGTCTACATTATACTAGTAGCTTGACTGTGCCTGCCACCACAAGGCTACTTCACTGCCCCCGGTGGGTACCTTTTACATTGCTGATCTACTCTACTAACTCTGTAGCCTTGATGCAGGACCGTCATACTTAATGGTCCTTTTCTCATAAAGTACACGCTCATAAATCTCCTTAATGGAGGACTGTAAAGAATATTTACCCCCCCCGGAAGCAAGACAAGCGATCTGCACTGTGTCATCAAGACGGGAGTGACCTAAAACTTCCTCACCAGTCAACAGTTGTAAAACAGAAATTAACATGTTTTCCTTCCAAATTTCCTAAAATGACTCACTCAAGTTAAAGGACAATTCCGGCGCAAAACGAACCTAGGGGTTATTAACAGATGTGTACCCACTCTTTCGCTCTCTGGGACATGTTTTCATGCTAATCGAATGAGTTTTTAGCTTGCAAGATGCTAGCGCAGACCGCCGATTAGCTTACAACACTAGTATTCGGAACACAGGGAACGTAAAAACAAATCGCTATTTATACCACTAAAAAGGCTCAAAATATCACCAAACTTCAACGGTAGCATAATGAGGGTCCCAAAATGTCAACTGAAGCATTGAGAATGTTGTAAGTGTACAGACAGTTTATTGAACGAAGAGCTGCAGGAGCTCCGTGAAAGGGCTACGAGAGAGAGAGAGCTACCAGTAGTCAATGCCGCAACACAGCCTCGTACTTCGGGAAACTGGTGGTGTACCTGTGGACATTGTGAAGCTATGGCCACAGAACAGGAGTGTCTGTGTTGCAAGGAGTGGGACCTGTTGCGTTGCAATGCCCAAGAGACGCAGTGTTTTGTACAGTCTGAAGATTTCCCCTTTCTGATAAACAGGGCTGTACTTGAAACTTTTTCGGCGACCCAGACCGGATGGACCAGATGGACAGTTATCCACTGAGTAAGTACACTAGACAAGTTATGCAGAGTGTGATTATTTCAGATATATTGAGCAAATTGCTTTTGATTTTAGTTTGCATCGCCAGCTGTAAGTCATGACTGGTTTCCAAGACGGCGGCGGCATGTAAACATGAACGCGAGTGTCTTTATAATCTATCTTTTCAATAAACTGTCTGTACACTTACAAAGTTCTTGATGCTTCAGTTGACATTTTGGGACCCTCATTATGCTACAGTTTGGTGATATTTTGAGCCTTTTTAGTGGTATAAATAGCGATTTGTTTTTACGTTCCCTGTGCCCCGAATACTAGCGTTGTAAGCTAATCGGCGGTCCGCGCTAGCGTCTTGCAAGCTAAAAATTCATTCGATTAGCATGAAAACACGTCCCAGAGAGCGACAGAGTGGGTACACATCTGTTAATAACCCCTAGGTTCGTTTTGCGCCGGAATTGTCCTTTAAGCGTCTTTGTGATATCCTTGTTTCGCATGCCCTTCCTGCTCCGCTAATTGTACCACACATACTAATTTGGACCCTTGCAATCACCTGTTTCTGTTGCTCTCAAGTAACAAGCTATTAAATAATATTGTAAACCTTCAGAACCCACCCACTCATATGACATCACACAGGTCCTAAACTGGCATCCAATTGCATTAACTTCAGGATCCCTCCATACACATTGAACGTTCTCAGTGGACTTAAACCCCAGCTTTTTACAACTCCTCCATGGGGCCAAATCAATGGTTACAATAAGATGCACAACAAAACTTTAAAGGCACTTAACACATATTTGTTACATAACTTCTGTTAACGTAGTACTAATGTTAATAATATTGTAATTTTACTGTTACAGAGTAACTCAATGGCTCATCAAGTATTTCCTTGAGACAGATGTTCTCTTCTTCACTCAGACATCAACACGAACCCATATGGATGAATGCACCATTCGTTGGGCTGCCTTTTGGGTTTAGCATTTATGTATGTTAACTAACATACCCATCTGACCTGAGCCTGCTTGTAAAATACCAGAATTTTACAAGCTGGCTCAGGAGGGAAGCTTTTAGTATTGCCAGAGAGTCATATGACAACTTCTACTAAATGAAAAATCAAATAGTAATATGAAATAGGACAATACATTATTTTCATTAATCACATCAAAGGAGCACATATATAGCTAGTGTCAAAGTTATATCAGTGTATGATAGAGTAGTTGTTTCATGAAAAGTAGCAGTTTATAGCAGAATCTTTCCTTTAGGAGCACAGAGTCCCTGAACTCGGATCATTAGGTATTAGATTCAAGATTATAGCCTATTTTCATCATTCGTCAGTTGCTACAGAGAGATGGAGAACAGAAATTAGATTTCTATGTTGTGAGACACAATCTTTATTAACGGTAGAGGAAAATAAAAGTGTGAATAGAAGTGGGGAAAAAAATCGGGAAGACAATAGCCTGTGGGGTGAGACAAAATCAAGAACATTTTAAAGTAAAAATTGGAGTTGACAGCGTGCATGCAAATTAGTAAAAATTGAACTAGAGACAACATGAAATAAAGAGGGTCAGAGAGAGTGAGACAGAGGCAGTGAAGTAGTAGCCAACAAAGAGAAAGATGGCGGCTGAGAGAGACAGACAGAGCTTGTTTGCTCAGGCATTGATTCAGGGCCCCTCGAGGCTGCGTCTTCCATTTACCAATTTGTGTCTTTCCTTCTCTCATCCTCACCTCCGCCCATCTTTCCTCTCTCTGGCGGATCATTCGTAGGGAACAAACAGTGCCGCTCGGGAACACCGGACCCTCGGTTGCCGGGCAACCACACACTGACTTGATGGAGTGGAGACAACTTCAGAGGCCTCTGTGAGAACAGTATCAAGGTTGTTATTGGACCCAAGTCCTGATAACCTCCACACAAAATGTAGCAGAAATATACACACGTGTAGACAAACACGACACGTGGAAACATGCTACAAAAATGCAACTATAGTTTAAGAGATGTATAATCTGTGCTACTGTTGCCATAAAGCAACTGCAAACAGATGAGTGTACCCCCTCATCATATGTATTAGTGACAGAAAAAGCTAAACTTGTTGGATGACGGCTATTACAGTTCATATGTCCTGTATTTTACTCTCATGTTGTGGACGTCAAACTTCTCTTTCGCCACCCTCTCTGTTTTTTTATGAGGTATAGAGGGAGGACTTCCTCTCTCCTCCCTGCTAAAGATGAGTGTGGCTTTGGTAATAACAGACAGTTATTAATTAAAGGGGAAATGGCCTCACTGCTCCCCTCTTTAATTCACCACCATGCCACATAAGGGTGGAGGGGGAACATTTAGTTGCATGTGTGTATGTACGTGACAGGCGGTGACCAAAGGTTTTTGCATTGAGCATGGGCGTGTAACTGTGTCCATGTGTGTGTGCATGTGTGCGTATTTGGGATCAGGACCCGGTTTCATCAGCTATTCGTGCTTTGTGCTTAAAGCCCTTTGTAGGTTTGAACTACTAGCTAGCTTCAAACTATTGATTTACTAAACTGGGTTGCACCATAAAAAAAAGTCATACATTTCTACGCTTGTTAAGACATAATGCTTAAATCAGTTGCTAGGAAATAACTTAAATGTGTCCAATCAAAAGCAATCAACTATGTAAACAGAAAGTCACTGTAGCATCATGAACTGTAGCGTAACAATATATATAATTTATCTGCCAGTCCTTTGTATATGTAGATATAACTGAGTTATTTATATCTGTATACATGGAGAAATGTGTGTATGTTTCAGAGTAGTAGTACAGTTTAAAATAGGTAAGAGATATTGGATTATGCTAAATTGGCTGATGTTTTGTAGTTTGAGGGATGTTGTGTTATTTTTGTAAAATATAATATAAAATCTTCCCAGTTAACATCATAATTTAACAGCATTTTACCAAGTGTCATGTCAGATGTGTTATATAATATTCCATATTTCTTTTGCTCTTCAATCTAAACAGGTCAGATGTTAGCAAGCTAACGTTAGCGTTGTCAGTTGGTTCAGTTAGGCAGCAGTATCACCAGAGGCCTGTACTACGAATCAAGATCAACATGCCCTGGATTTCTTTCAGTTATCCATCTTCACCTAACCTAACAACCGCAGTCCCGCATAACCTGTATCACGACGCTGGTTATCAACTAGTTCAGTCAACCCAGGGTTTCCCAATCCAGCGGCGCGCGCGTTCACATAAAAGAGGCGGTGTTTGCACAGCACGACCAATCGCCAACATCTACCAGAGCCGCATATTTTACATAAGAAGAGGAAATTATAATTCTACATAAATATGAAGAACACAGACACGGTTTTGCAGGCAAAACGCAATACAGTCGCTGGTTCCTAAAACAGGAGGAAAGCTGGCAAAAAAATAGCCGACGCTGTAGATGCGGAAATCACAACGCTTATTAATATCACTTCCCCATCAGTCAGGACCAAGATCTGACCATAATTACACTTTTGCTTTCCATGAACTGTCGTTGCTTTAGCCTTTTATTTCAGTAATTATTATTATTATTTCAGTAATTATTATATTAGTAATTATTTGCAGCCCTGGCAGTGGTAAGCTGTGAGAGAAAATAAAAATATATCAAAACATTATTCTAACCGATGTGCGTATTGGCAACACACGGCTGAAGAAGCCGACAAATAGCCTATATAATTCCCTCCGCTTCAAATCTATATCTTTCATAAAAGATACCCATCAGGGAATGTTAACGGGGTTGTCGGTCTCTAAATGTTTTAACTTTCATGAGCGCACCCCTCTCTCTCCGTGCACCGAGCTCCACCTGATCTTCTAAGAACGGTGACGCCGTTATCAATCGAGTATTGATTGGTCAGTAGGCGGTGCTTTTACACCGGTTGATCTCTAATCTCCAACATAACCTGCTCCCGACCAGGTTAGGTGTTCAGCATGAGTTACCACGGCGAATGAACCCGGTAACAACTAATCCACCGTTGTGGTACAGAAAACCCTGGGTTGAACCTTAAGTTAGCTCGTTAACGTCAAATCTTGCTTTGTAGTACAGGCCTCTGGCAGTTACCTGGTGTAAATATTTAGTAACAACTAATCTTTATTCATTTATTGTGGTGCAACTTGTTTTAATTTAGTAATATGTGTAAATATCCACATAGTAAATAACTAGGCCCAATTTAAATTCAAAGGAAGAGCTGAGTGGGCCCTGACTCGCGCGTGCACACACACACACACACACACACACACACACACACACACACACACACACACACACACGTCATTGCAGACAGAGTCCCTCTGTCACTGGGAATCACCTTCATAATCCCCCTTTTTCTTTTCCACAGAAAAATACTTTGACTTTGACTTTTATTGCATTTTCTAAATACTCTTGCTGTGAAACAAAGAAGCTAAAGTAGGCCTTTATGGGTAAGACTACTTACTAGCCAGATGATATGCTCCAGGGAGCAGTTTGAGGAATCTTAGCAATAAAATAGTGCAAGGTGGGGACCTTTCCAGTTTGGGAATGGTGATTAAAGGAATGTGTGGCTATAGCTCACTCATCTGTAAGACAAGAGGCATGGTGACATGTGATGCCTGCTATGGGAGCTTTGGAGAGAGAGAGGTCTCCCTGAGCTCTGATACAGTACCATGAACATGGTCTAATCTGTACACAACAAAAAAGAATTGGACACAAATTGCAGTTTCAACTGGCCTCATATTCAATCCAGATGAAACCCCTGTAGACTGACACATCTTAACTAATTAATTTAGACTTGAAGTGATTACCTTTTGACTACTGAAACAAGTTCTGCTGTAATACACATGGGCTAATGGTTTTTCGAGTTTCCTTTTTTTCCTCTGAATTTGTTGTCATTACCTAAGTGTTGCATCCATGCCAATAAATATTCTTTGAATTGAACTGAGTTTAAATGAGAGAGAGAGAGAGAGAGAGAATCGAATGGATGGCACACACACCTGCAGTCCAGCTGCTTCCATTCTATACACAGAGCAGAGGTGTGTTGCTTGTGACTCTCTGCATGCATGAGTCTGTGCGTTCATTATATCTGTGCACAAATCCATCACTGTGTGTGACCGTCTGCCCCCTCACACAGAGGCAGCTTGGCTTATACAAGTCCATCCTAATTCAGTTGGGTGAGGTATTTTACTTTTCCAATATGAGTGGTGTTGTTCCAGTGACCTGGTCCACCCAGGTATTTCTTCCCTCCCCTCTAATACCTCCCATCATCCTCTTAGTGGGCCACTAGGTCGATTAACCACAATAATGTTCCAAAGAGAGGCGTGCGTGCGTGTGTGTGTGCGGAGGGGTGGGGGTGTTGATCTACAGTAGGTGATGTGTTTGTGTCAGTTTGACAGATTCCATAGAGCATGCTTGGCTTTTTCAAACCAAGATAGACTGAGGTTAATTTGCTCATAAGACAGGAAACATTTTTTTGCACAATGATGATAACACAATTATATAGCACCCTCCTGAAACAATGTTTACCAAGTGCATTAAGGATAAACTAATACTTGGAATTAGACAGAACAATAAATACATGTAAAAATAAAAAATAAAAAGACATTGTGAGTAAAATAAATATCCTAACAAAAGGTTAAATGTGTGTATAAAAGTTACTGAAAAACACAAAAACAATGCATACAATTACCCAAATGCCAGCCTGTAGACATTTTTTTGTAAAAATTTTTTGGAAGGGATATTTGAGAAGACAATATCTTTGCCAACCTGATATCTACAAGATTTCTGATTATTCTAATGTAACTAAAGGCAAAGTCACAATCATCCTCAGTTCTCAGTCTTGATATAGCAACAACCAGTATGGCTTTACCTGATCATTTGACACTGCGCACAATCTCATATAGGGGGTTTTATGTCATCAAGTAGCAGACATATAGATATCCATCCATCCATCTTCATCCGCTTATCCGGGGTCGGGTCGCGGGGTAGCAGCTCCAGCAGGGGACCCCAAACTTCCCTTTCCCGGGCCACATTAACCAGCTCCGACTGGGGGGATCCCGAGGCGTTCCCAGGCCAGGTTAGAGATATAATCCCTCCACCTAGTCCTGGGTCTCCCCGAGGCCTCCTCCCAGCTGGACGTGCCTGGAACACCTCCCTAGGGAGCGCCCAGGGGGCATCCTTACCAGATGCCCGAACCACCTCAACTGGCTCCTTTCGACGCAAAGGAGCAGCGGCTCTACTCCGAGCTCCTCACGGATAACTGAGCTTCTCACCCTATCTCTAAGGGAGACGCCAGCTACCCTCCTGAGGAAACCCATTTCGGCCGCTTGTACCCTGGATCTTGTTCTTTCGGTCATGACCCAGCCTTCATGACCATAGGTGAGGGTAGGAACAAAAACTGACCAGTAGATTGAGAGCTTTGCCTTCTGGCTCAGCTCTCTTTTCGTCACAACGGTGCGATAAATTGAATGTAATACCGCACCTGCTGTGCCGATTCTCCCGACCAATCTCCCGCTCCATTGCCCCCTCACTCGCGAACAAGACCCCAAGGTACTTGAACTCCTTCACTTGGGGTAAGGACTCATTCCCTACCTGGAGAAGGCACTCCATCGGTTTCCTGCTGAGAACCATGGCCTCCGATTTAGAGGTGCTGATCCTCATCCCAGCCGCTTCACACTCGGCTGCGAACCGATCCAGTGAGTGCTGAAGGTCACAGGCCGATGATGCCATCAGGACCACATCATCTGCAAAAAGCAGCAATGAGATCCCCAGCCCACCGAACTGCAACCCCTCTCCACCCCGACTCACGCCTCGATATCCTGTCCATAAATACTACAAACAGGATTGGTGACAAAGCGCAGCTCTGGCGGAGGCCAACTCTCACCTGAAACGAGTCCGACTTACTGCCGAGAACCCGGACACAGCTCTCGCTTTGGTCGTACAGAGATTGGATGGCCCTGAGAAGGGACCCCTCACCCCCGTACTCCCGCAGCACCTCCCACAGTATCTCCCGGGGCACCCGGTCATACGCCTCTCCAGATCCACAAAACACATGTAGACTGGTTGGGCATACTCCCAGGCTCCCTCCAGGATCCTTGCGAGAGTAAAGATCTGGTCCGTTGTTCCACGACCAGGACGGAATCCGCATTGTTCCTCTTCAACCTGAGATTCGACTATCGACCGAACCCTCCTTTCCAGTACCTTCGAGTAGACTTTACCGGGAGGCTGAGAAGTGTGATACCCCTGTAATTGGCACACACCCTCTGGTCCCCCTTTTTAAAAAAGGGGAACCACCACCCCGGTCTGCCACTCCTTAGGCACCGTCCCAGACTTCCACGCAATGTTTAAGAGGCGTGTCAACCAAGACAACCCCTCCACACCCAGAGCTTTAAGCATTTCTGGACGGATCTCATCAATTCCTGGGGCTTTGCCACTGTGGAGTTGTTTAACTACCTCAGCAACCTCCACCAGGGAAATTGATGCCAATCCCCCTCATCCTCCAGCTCTGCCTCTACCATAGAGGGCGTATTAGTCGGATTTAGGAGTTCCTCAAAGTGCTCCTTCCACCGCCCTATTACCTCCTCAGTTGAGGTCAACAGCGTCCCCATCCTTACTGTACACAGCTTGGATGGTTCCCCCTCCCCCCTCCTGAGGTGGCGAACGGTTTTCCAGAAGCACCTTGGTGCCGACCGAAAAGTCCTTCTCCATGTCTTCTCCGAACTTCTCCCACACACGCTGCTTTGCCTCTTTCACGGCAGAGGCTGCAGCCCTTCGGGCCCTTCGGTACCTTGCAACTGCCTCCGAGTCGTCTGGGATAACATATCCCGGAAAGACTCCTTCTTCAGTCGGACGGCTTCCCTGACCACCGGTGTCCACCACGGTGTTCGTGGGTTACCGCCCTTGAGGCACCTAAGACCCTAAGACCACAGCTCCTCACCGCAGCTTCAGCAATGGAAACTTTGAACATTGTCCACTCGGGTTCAATGCCCCCAGCCTCCACAGGGATGCATGAAAAGCTCCGCCGGAGGTGTGAGTTGAAAGTCTGTCGGACAGGGGCCTCCTCCAGACGTTCCCAATTTACCCGCACTACCCGCTTTGGGCTTACCAGGTCTGTCCAGAGTCTTCCCCCACCCCCTGACCCAACTCACCACCAGATGGTGATCGGTTGACAGCTCCGCCCTCTCTTCACCCGAGTGTCCAAAACATATGGCCTCAGATCAGATGAAACGATTATAAAATCGATCATTGACCTTTGGCCTAGGGTGCTCTGGTACCAAGTACACTTATGAGCATCCCTATGTTCGAACATGGTGTTCGTTATAGACAATCCATGACTAGCACAGAAGTCCAACAACAAACAACCACTCTGGTTTAGATCAGGGAGGCCGTTCCTCCCAATCACGCCTCTCCATGTGTCTCCATCATTACCCACGTGCGCGTTGAAGTCCCCCCCAGCAGAACTATGGAGTCCCCAACTGGAGCCCCCATGCAGGACTCTACTCAAGGTCTCCAAGAAGGCCGAATACTCTGAACTCTTGTTTGGTGCATATGCACAAACAACAGTCAGAGTTTTTCCCCCCACAACCCGCAGGCGTAGGGAGGCGACCCTCTCGTCCCACCGGGTTAAACTCCAATGTAGCGGCGCTCAGCCGGGGTTTGTGAGTATCCCCACACCCGCCCGGCGCCTCACACCCTGGGCAACTCCGGGAGAAGAAAAGAGTCCAACCCCTATCCAGGAGTATGGTTCCAGAACCAAGACTGTGCGTAGAGGTAAGCCCCACCAGATCTAACCAGTAGCGCTCCACCTCCCGCACAAGTTCCGGCCCTTCCCCCACAGAGAGGTGACATTCCACGTCCCCCAGAGCCAGCCTCTGCTGCCCGGGTCTGGTCCGTCGAGGCCCCTGACCTTCACTGCCACCCATGTGGCAGCGCACCCGACCCCAGCGGTTCCTCCCACAGGTGGTGGGCCCATGGGATGGAGGGATGTCCGCCACGTAGCTTTTTCGGGCTGTGCCCGACCGGGACTCCGTGGCAAACCCGGCCACCAGACGCTCGCTGACGAGCCCTCCATCTGGGCCTGGCTCCAGACGGGGGCCCCGGGCTTCCTCCGGGCAGGGTCACTTCATCCCTTCCTCGATTTTTCATAGGATTTTTGAACCATTCTTTGTCTGGACCCTCACCTGAGACCACTTTGCCTTGGGAGACCCTACCAGGAGCACAAAGCTCCAGACAACACAGCCCTCAGGTTCATAGGGGACACAAACCTCTCCACCACGATAAGGTGATGGTTCCCGGAGAAGATAGATAGACTTTATTGACCCCAAACTGGGAAATTACTGTGCTATAGCAGCAAGGTACAAGGCACACAGTACCCATACAGAATATACAATAAATAATAAATAAAATGAATTAATTAATAAAATCCATAAAGGGATGCAATGACTGGGGTCATGTGTTCTCTTTTTTGTACCAGATTAGAGTCCAAGTGCTGCTTTTGAAACAAGTTGAAAATGTGCAAGGGACATTGCCAAATGTTAGATCCAGAGCATTGCCATATGTGATAAATGCATGAATGACACTAGGGTTATTAACACAGGGGGGGTTTTGTGATTTTAGCTGTCAAATTGCTGTCAAAAACAACACCAACTTTACTTGGCAACATGATGAGGTCAAGTTGGTTACATAACTATCAAAACAGCTGCATTTTCCTGAACAGAATTTAGTTTTCTGTTTGCATCTGGAGGCAAGTTATGTTGCCATACAGCTCATAGGACAAAATTGGTCCAAGAACTGACCCCAAGATTTTCTCGCAAAGCATTCTGGTGGAAAGGACCAGAGTAAAATTTAATCTCAGAGATAGCAGGACACAAATCAGTTTTAACAAGTTCAACCAGTGCTCATAAGGGTCAAGACGGATAGAGTGATCAGTACTTTGCTATGCAGCGCAGAGGTCAAGGTGAACTACAACTAATGATGAATGACCAACATCAGCTGCTAAAAGCAAGCCATTCATCACACTAAGTAGCACAGTTGCAGGGCTGTGATGAGCCTTAAAACCCAACTGAAACTAAAGAGACCATTCTTGTTCTTGAATCCATCAACTCTGTCTCTGTTTACTTAATTGTTTACTTTCCATTTTGAAGAATGAATGTACTTAATGTCAGTTCCAAAAGAGTGTAGGAAATGGTGCACATATTTTAAAATGAAATATAGATGACAGCATCCACGCCTCAGGATTTGTCCAGGGTCATCGTGGGGCTTTGAACCTGCCGACCCAGAATTATGTCTGTCTGTCTGTCTGTCTCTCTCTCTCTCTCTCTCCCCCCTCAGGGACATTGGCAGTGTACTGAGACCTACTGGTTCAGGTAAGGAAAAGTGATTATTAGATCAAAAGAGGGTGAATGAGAATAAATAAATGTTTGAACAAGAACAGAGACATCAAGTTCCACCTTGGGTGTACTTTCTGAGTGGAACATATCGGACTTGTACTGTATCAGAGGGAGGCCTCCCAGAGAGCAATGTCTCCAGATTGCTCCTGACACCCAATATTACAGGGTTGTGTGGTTGTCAACAGTAGTTTGAAAAAGGGGTCAAAGTGTGAATGGAGGTGCTATGAGAGGGTGCTAAAAAACAGATTATTTCACACAAAACATGAAGGCGAGAGACTCACCATTTACCACAAACTCATCTCTCACGTTCTCTCACCAAAACCTCAAATGAAGCAACACAGCTCTCCAGGTGTTTAAAAAAAGACCTAAATCCTAGACCTAAATTTATGTTGACAGACATAAAACTAATAACAATTTAATGTGCTGTTTATTGCATTTTTGGCTCCACATAGATCGGATTGACTCTGCCGCTAGGATGCCTGCGGCAGATCAGCCGTTTGGCGGGCCCCGTTTTACCATGGCGACCCTGTTCATTTGCTGCGGAGCCCTGGGGGAGGCGGAGACGAGCGAGGTCAAGAGGAATTGGAAATCTGATCCCCCTCCAAAAACAGTGAAATGACATTCCAATAACCCTGAGATCCTCGCTTGGACCTGCCTCAGTTAATGGCCTGGGGCGTGTGTCTGTGTGTGTGTGTGTGTGTGTGTGTGTGTGTGTGTTATTTATACCTAGAGTATGTGTCTACATGCATGTGTGTGCTTGAGTTTACATCTTGTGTATATGAAACATATACAGACAACTGATCACCATTCCAGCATAGAGATGCACAGTGATGGAAGAAGTATTCAGATTATTTTAATTAAATAAAATTAGTAATACTACAGTGTAAAAATACACTGCTACAAGTAAAAAGGTTCCGATTCAAAATTGTACTTAAGAAAAAAAAAAACATTAGCATCAAAATATAGTTTAAGTAACCAAAGTAAAAGTACTCATTAAAAAACAAACAAAATAAAAATTATATTTTATATATATATATATATATATATAGATATAGATATAGATAGGCATTGCTATGTTCATCACTTTAATGTTGTAGCTGGTAAAGGTGGGGCTCATTTTCGTTACTTTACATACTGCTGGGTTAGCCAAGAAATCTAGACGCACCCTAGCAGGGGGTCTAGCAACTCTCCGTTGGCTTGCGAGCTGGAAAAGCCAAACTGTAGTCGGGCCAATCACATCGTGTATAGAGTCGGTGGGTGGGCTTAACATAATGACGGCAGAGTTACGACGGTTCCGCGTGAATTCCCTGCTACTTGAAAACAAAGAAGATGGCTGCTGCTGCTGGCGAACAGCGGTCTTTCAAATCGGGTTTGGCCGCGACTCTGGAAGACTTAGAGTTAAGCTTTTCTTTGAGAAAAACAACAAAGAACGGCACTGAAGTCATTCTTATAAAAGGAAGATGTGTTTGGAGTTTTGCCAACCGGATACGCCAAAAGTTTAATCTCTCAACTAGCATTGCTCTGGTTGGTTGTAGCGCTATCCTATTGCATGCAGAGGGAATTTGAAAGACAACCGTTTATCCCGCCCCTCGGATTGAGCCCTGCCAATGGTGAGTTCCCAGACCCAACATCTTGATGTGGGTCTGGATTGTCAGGCTACTGCTGGGTAGCTTGACCTACAGTAATTTATCATAGTAGTAGTAGTAGTTTATTTATAGTGGAGTAAAATGTACAATATTTGCCTCCAAGCTGTAGTGGAGTAGGAGTATAAAGTAGCATAAAATAGGAATACTCAAATACTTTTTTGGTAATTTTACTTTACTTAAGTACAGTACTTGAGTAAATGTACTTGGTTACATTCCATCACTGAGAATGCAGCCTCAAAGCAAACCAACAAGGGTTGGCCTTTTTTGAAACACATTCAAATGCACAGAATCAGAATACTTTATGCGTTTCACTTGTAAAGCCAGAGATAGACAAACAAAACAAAGCAGCATTTTCTTTGGTTGCGGCTTTAGCATAAAATACACAATTATATGATGGAAGAAGTAAAAACAGCAAGTTGTAAAACAGCTAAAAGATCAGGAGTCAGACAGTGGTTTGTGGACAAAGACAATAATGAGCAGTTCTAAAGCAGTTCATTTCTGTACCACTGCTACACTGATAACTCTTAAAACAGCTGCTGGGGATCTCCAGGAAATGCTGTATGTGGTGTTTATGCTGTGTTTGCTAGAAATATTCAGGAATGTACTTTGCCTCAAAAGCAATGTCATTACATTGTCAGTCAGAGAACAACAGTTGTGCTTTTAATGCTATCTGCAGAAAAATGTCTGTATGAGAGAGAGAGAGAGAGAGAGAGAGAGAGAGAGAGAGAGAGAGAGAAACACTACATCTGTGATGTTTTTTATGTATGTAGCACACATCTACGATCCAACACACTGTCTGGACTCTGGAGATTTCGGGAAGTTATAGGTCCAGTAGGCGTCCATTTTATGCTTGAAGGTGGATTTGATTAATATCTGTGTGTGTGCCAGTGTGCGTTTTAGCCGGGGGGGGGGGTTGATTCCCCTTCATGTCAGAAGCAGCATATAGTGAATTACAGAGAAAAGAAAAAAGCTATTTGTAGGTTTACTTCTACAAACATTGTGTTTAGACACCAACAGTATACCCACTAAAGAAATGATTGATGAAAAAAAAGCAACAGCTCTATTAGTCAGAATAAGCACAATATGTAAAACATCTTCTGCTTTATGATTTCCTCAGAACTGACCTAAAATTGTGTAATCATGGCATTCCTCTGTTGGGATTTCCCAGACTAGGTCAAGCTTCTGGTTGTCAGTCGCGCCTGTGGATCGCTCCAATTTTCCAGTGCGGTAAAGCCAGCAACACTTTCCCCCTAATGTTTTGTGTGCTTCTTGGATGAAAAACATTTTATGGCTCCTTTTAAGTGTCAGCTCAATGTTTCTAAATGCCTTTCAGATCTGATATAAATAATTTGTAACATCTCAGAGTAAATTACCCCACAACATTGACTGAATGGAAGCCGATGCTCATCTGAAGTGGATGACCCACCACAGTTGGCCGACAGCAGAGATGATGTTGTCTGGAGTATCTCACAACAGCTTCAAGTTGAGTTAGTGCGGGAAGTCCATATTATGTAGTGGGACCTTCTGGAACACATGCTATAGGAGGTTTTGCCATATGAAGTGAATTTAGTGAGGTTGCTGATGAAAGTTATGATAGCTTTTCTGTATCCATTGTGCAGCAGATGCATCAGACAGGAGCCAAGCCCATCTGTGTAAATCCACTCCATTGCGGCTCATTTACTCTGTAAATCATTAGGGGTATCTGGAGAGGAGACGGGGTTCCCCAGACAGGGACAGCAAGCCGACAGAACACAAACTTCAGGCAGGGTAAGTGGCTTCTGCTGTATGTTTACACTCCTCAGTCGATGAGTGTTGCATAACTTCTGGTCGGGCACTTAACCGTAACCGATTGTCCCTTTTTCCCCCTCTGTCCTTTGAGGTGCTGCCTCTTCATCTGTGAAAATACGACCAATCGCGCAGCCCAGAGAGCTCTGACCACGCCACACTCTTCCCTAATTAACTCCTGAGCTCCTCCCTAATTGGCAGTAGAGACAACATGTGGTTGAAAAAAAAAGTTTTGGCTATTTCTTCACGGTTTAGGAGGTGCCTAAGAATTGGTCTAAAATTACCTTTTCTTCTTCAAATTAGGTTTTTGCTTACAATATGTATATGTTGTTGTAAAAATCAGATTTAACACAATATGCCAACAATAATCTATGTGGTTATGTGTACAGCACACAAAAAGGGGACTTCCTCTTTAACAAATGTTTTCACAATCACATTATTCTTCATCTCTGTCCCTCTTTCCAGCTACCTGTTCGCCAGGGGTACGTTCAGCCCCAACAAAACGTAGCAAAACGTTTATTTAAGCTACCTTTATGATACCACAAGTTTACATACACATCGCTGTTCATTGCGTATCACCTGTGACACAGCCACTTAATGAAAGACACACCCACCAAACGAGAGAAACATACCTCAAAGCACGCTGGACACCGGTTGACACCGTTCCGAGGAAACGTAACGTTTAACCCAGAAACTGTAGCAAAATGGTGCACACCGTTTTGAGATTGAACGTGCCCATGATGCCCTCTGACTTTTCTAGCTCCCCCAGTCACCTCACTTCCACATCCAGCATCTCCCCCTCGCTCTGCAGTAACCCCTTTCAGCCATTCCCATCACATGACCTTCCCTGCCCACCTGCTCACCTGTTTCCACTTTACCTCATCAGCCCTGCAGTACATATACCAGCCCCTTTCAGTTGCAAGTTTGTCTATGTTGCTATTAAGCTTCTTTTACCTGCTATCCTGGACCTGAACCTTGTCAGTACATGACTTTTCCTTGCTCCATTCCTGCTGTCCTGTGGACTACTTCTGTGTGGACATGCCAGTAAGCATATGTTTACCTTTGCAATAAACCCCTGAACTGTTGCTGTTGGTCTACACTGTCTGCATTGTCCCCTGTTGCCTCACACTCAACCACATGACAATTATAAGTCATTTTAAGCACTGTATAGTCTCTTTATTGTATTAAAAAGATCCCTATCAGTGGTTTTATCAAGCATCTGCCTTCACTTTATGTTCTTCCTTTTTTATTGTGTTAATGTCTATACATTGATATTGATATTGATGATAAGCTGTACATTGTACATTAGGGAGTCTATAGTCTAGCCATAATTGTGAGCATTTCACTGGGTCCAACTGGTCATCTCCAGGGACATTTTGAGGCATTTTCACCTTTTTAAGGAGATGCCGACACTGAGCTTGGTAAATACTGGAGGTGTGCAGCCGAATACATTACTGGACAGTCAACACAGACAGGGATTTATTGTGTGTGTGTGTGTGTGTGTGTGTGTGTGTGTGTGTGTGTGTGTGTGTGTGTGTGTGTGTGTGTGTGTCCACAAGACAGAGAGGAAGAGAATATGCACACAACATGTACTGTTTGAGTGTTTGTGTACACTGCATTTGTATGGCTAATTCACCCTTGGTGTATATATACATTTGTATAATGATCAATATAGAACATAGTCTTTGTGTAGCCCTAAGTGTTAGTGGAAATCAGCTCTGTGGCAGAATGTAAGCTGGAAGGTTGAAATGAGTTTATTGATGTCAGACTCTAGAGCTGTCTCTCTAAATCCCCCCCCCCTGAATGTATGTGTGTGTGTGTGTGTGTGTGTGTGTGTGTTTGTCACCTAACCCCTGCCTGCAGAAAGGGCTTTAAGGATTTTAATTGAACGCCGCCTGTAGATGCAAAGTGTATTTCTCCAGAGAGAGTCATAACCCCTTTAATGTTTCCTGTATTCTATTTAAAGGTACTGAATCTCAAAACAGAAGACTAAAAACCTCTATGACTCACAGTTTGATGGTAGGTGTTTAATACAAAGACTAACAACTAGAGAAATACTAAATCCATGTTAATGTTTTCTGAAACTGCAAAAGGCTTGTATACTTTAATAATGTTTGTAGATGTGGCACTTAAACTAGGCTTTGTCTTTCATATGTGTTTGATTTAATGGTCAATTTGACAGCCCAACATAACTTAATCCCAGATTGTCAAATCAATCCTCCAGTCTCATTGAAAGAACTGAGTTAGCTGTAAGAGATTTGGCCTATTTGAGCTGGCTAACATCATATTAGACTGGATTAGATTATCCAAGGATGAACAATGAGGACAGGTCTATATTTAAATAAAATTTCGACATTAGACCCAAAACCCGAAATTATATGAGAGAGAGAGAGAGAGAGAGAGAGAGAGAAACTACATCTGTGATGTTTTTTATGTATGTAGCACACATCTATGATCCAGCACACTGTCTGGACTCTGGAGATTTTGGGAAGTTATAGGTCCAGTAGGCGTCCATTTTATGCTTGAAGGTGGATTTGATTAATATCTGTGTGTGTGTGTGTATGTGTGTGTGTGTGTGTGTATATATATATATATATATATATATATATATATATATATATATATATATATATATATATAAAAAACACTATATATTATAGCCAAACAAGCCTTAGTGATGAAGTTGAAGATTATATATAATATTTATATAAAACACTTAGTTGTCTGCCATTTCCTTCTGGAAACAGCCGGTTGCCCCCAGAGTGGCAAGGACCTGTATTTGGACCGGGATGGCACGGTTCTGGCGCATTGCCCTCTCTACCGGACCCAATTCAGTACATAGATCCAAGAGCACAGCTTTAGGGAATTTAAATCGGCATATTAGCCAGTCATCGTCATGGTCCCTGAAGCTTCTTTCTCTCCTGTTACTTCCATTAGCGTAGTCCTCCTGCAGGGCCAGCAGTGCCATCATGCAGCATTACGCACGGGGGTCACACCAGTATTTATGTTTACAACAATTTGTAATTGTTAACAACTTGCCAAAATCACAGCATCAACTAGTGGTATCCCCCACCCTGAGATACAATTGGGAGATGAAAGTCTAATAGGCAAACACACTTTTTTTCATGCAGGTTTTGTCACGAACAGTATTAAAGTTCGGATTTAAGATTTGAGTTGGATTTTACAAGGTGTTTATGGAACAATTATCACTCAGTACAAGCACAAATAAAACTGCTGTCTTAGCCCAGCCAGCTCCCAGATAGGTCTGGCAATGCGAGATTGGGTAGTATTTGGTTTAGAAGCCTTTATTGGTGATTTTTCAAGGTAGAGAGTGCTGCTATACAGTTACAGTCATTCCCCCAGCTGCAATGACGGACGATAGAGAGACGCTGAGTGCCCAGATCGGAAGACCTAGAAACACTGACCGATCAGAGCAGACTTTTTCGGGTGGTGGGCTTAAAGAGACAGGCGCTCAATCAAAGCATCTCAGACAGAGGGTGAATACAGGTGCAGCAGCCATGGGCAGTATGGGAAAAATTGTTTTTGTTTTTTGAAGATTAAAGCAAGTAAACATGTACTACTAGAAACACAAAATACTAGTATGAACCTAAAAATGAGCATAATAGGTCCCCTTTTTTTTAAGATAATTTTTTGGGCTTTTCCACCTTTTATTGATAGGACAGCTAGGTGAGAAAGGGGAGAGAGAGGGGGAAGACATGCAGGAAATTGTCACAGGTCGGATTCAAACCCTAGACCTCTGCGTCGAGGCATAAACCTCTCAGTATATGTGCGCCTGCTCTACCACTGAACCAACCCGGCCACATAATAGGTCCCCTTTAAATGATTGGACCCAAACAGCACATAAGAAGAACAGCACACAGAATAAACTTGAGGCCAATCATAGTTGACAAAGAACTCCAGCCACAATAAAATCTAAATCATTTGTATGCACTGCCCTATGTAAGAAGTGAACTATATGTACAAGTGCATACAACCATGTCAATGCTGCTGGTTATTGAACCTATGTGTCTTATGTAAACATGTTTCTGGCTTTATTCTGTGTATCTTGGCAGGATCAGGATCGATTCAGTGTTCTTACAGCTGGAGAGTTGCATTTAGGAATGAGGAGTGTTTAAAAAAACACCCAACCCTAGTTTGTCTTCATTATACAAGTAGATACCGCTGATTCCACAGACAGTAGTTGGTGTCAATATACACACACTCACACTGGTAACAACTGGTTACCAAGCTATTAAGACCACTCCATGGGTGCAGCACTTTCAAATGTATTTTTTCTTTTTTTTTCTTTTTCCCTCTGCAGTTTCTGTGTGCATGCGTGTGTGTGTGTGTGTGTGTGTGTGTGTGTGTGTGTGTGTGTGTGTGTGTGTGTGTGTGTGTGTGTGCTCTGCCTAAAGCAGCAGAAAGGGCCAGAGGTCATTTGGCAGTAGTGTCAGGTGTGTCTGGCAGACAGCCTGTTCCTCACTGGGACAAACCCTGGCTCTGATTCAGTCCCAGTCTGTTATTGGCATATGGATATGAGCCAATAACTATAATGTAATACTTACCGCCACACACCATGGATATTACAGCAACTGATACAACATTATCAGTTTTGATCTAGTAGCTTTTATTACCCATTTTTCATGATACAGCAACAATGGTATAGGTTGGTGAAGGGGCTGATGTGATTAAATCCCACAACATTAGAAGTGTGGGGTGTGCTATCTGCTTCACTGTGCTGTGTGTCTTCCTCACTTCCTTATCAGTGTTTTATCATTTGCACAGTATCAAGTGAAACTAAATATTTCTTAGACTGTTTGGTTAAATTTAAGCATGTTTACTTTAAAATCAAAAGAAGCAGAGGCATTAACCAAGTAAGTTGATGTTCTCACAGTCCTAAACTGTAAACTAGAACATCATTATATCAGTGTTTACAGTACCTGTGACATCATCAGCCTTTATTAATGCACCTGAGCAATCAGCTGGCACACCTGGTGCTGATTAGCTTTTGTTTCCTAACACCTTTACCTGCTCCTGATGATGGTTTTAGTTAAGTAAAACTGAAAGCTTGAAACAACAAATATAGCTCATTGGTGTAACTCTTACTATATATGTATTGTATAAAATACTCACCTCTTGTAGAAAGGTGTGAAAATTGTAGCTTCCTCCATCAAGGAGGACTGCAATGCGCTACTCTACAGTTGAGGTTGGTAAATACTGTAAGTGAAACCACATACATTGTGTACAGCTCTTCTTTTAATTAGCTAAATAGACCGTATTAAATTAAATATTGGATTTTTCTTTAGATGTAGACAGCTATAGTGGTTTTGCAGCCATTTTGCTACAGGCTTTTTAACAATATTTCTCACCAAGAGGACAATATTCCTAAAATCTCAGATTCTGAATTGCAGCTAGGCTTTCCACTCGCCTGCTTGTAACTGACCCTTTGTGAAGCCCTGCCACTTTGTTGTAAGCTACTGCTACACTAGCATGGAGCCCATTGTTACTAACTGCACTCCCTTAAGAGCTGTTAGCAAAACATGGTTGTTAGCACTTAGCACACTTTGTTGCTTAGGACAAAAGGTACCAGCCATATTTTGACAAATGAGTGTTATGCTGAGCAGGGACGTCACTAGGATTAAAAGACAGGGGGGGTTTAGCCCCCAGGGTATTTGTAACTTGCGTTTGCAAAATCTTTGCACTCACATCTTTCGTTACTGTATTAGAGCTACACTTATGTCAACAACCAGTCTGTCCAAAACAGTGACAGACATATCCTCTTCTTCCATTTCTAATCTGTTCCTTCTGTCTTATCCTTTAAGATAAAACAAAACCCTGATGCTAATTTCATGACTTCGAAATGCAAATTAGTATTAAACAACATCCAAAATGTCCAAAAACAGACAGAGGCCCGACAGCTAATAAGTTGGTAAGTTAAACAAATATGACAAATAGAAAAAGAAAAAAATAGGCATCACTGCATACTTTATCATGTAAGATATTAATAGGGATCCTATTAAAAGTGGCTACTGTCTAAATACAATAACCTGATGTTGGAAGGAATAAAAGATTAAGAGTAGAGAGAGATTTAGAGTAATGATTACTGTATATACTGTATGTACTGTATGTAGGATTGCTTTCATTTTATTTTCACATATCTGTGGGCATGTGCTCATCTTTAGCCTAGCCTACATTTAGGCAACATCTACATATTAATTTATCACAGCCAATGAATGCAGAAAGTTAAATTGGTTAGAATATAGCTAGCATATAAATATAATGCAATAATTTAGTTTAGGCTATGCATAGTACCTAGACCTGCCAACAAATGCTTATTGTTAGAAGAAAACAAAACAATCCTTAGACCTATAGACCACTACTGACCTCAATCACGCCGGCTCCCTCAGAATCAACTGCCCTGCCAATCTCCTGCTTCTCTTTCTCTCTGCTGAAATATCTTCCAATATCCATCTGCTCAATGATTTGAAGGATACAACGGTAATAGCATTAGCAGGGACCCTATGACATTTAGTTTTCAGTGATAACAACATTGTATGGGGATTGATATTGTTTTAGAATATGCCTAGATAGGTTATATTATTGGCAATGAATAAAGAGTTGTGATTAGCTTGCTAAGTTAACCATTTATTGTATTTCGCTCATTCACTCTAGCTAGACTATAGTTTTCCATAGCAAACCAAAATATCCCCTTTCCTTTACCTCAAGAAAACGTAGCTAAAGGTAAGCAGGTACTTAAAAACAACTTAAAATTTCACTCTGTATCACTACGTGTAATCAATCTTCCTTTCACCATTAACATGTGTATCGGTGTGTGTATGTGTGGGGGGGGGGGGGGGGTGCATTGCGAGTTCAGACCAAAGAGTAGCGACGAGACGATTTGAATCCTCCAGTTACTTGCAACGCTCTGAAAGCTGCCAGTTCACACCAATGCAACAAGACGGTGCGGTGCATCATCTTGATAGCACAACGACTCTTTGTACTTCTGTCTAACTTCCGACTTTTCGGCTATTTTTTTGTAGCTATATATATATATCTCATTTGTTGCGTCTAAATATGAATGAGGATAAATCGAATTGTTGTTGTTGTTCTTATTATTATTTAGCATGGTTTTATCCTAAGCTAGCATTAATGTGACACTTGAAATGATGTGTAGCCTAGTTCTCATTCCTCTTCAATATACTTTTTTTTTCAAGTTGCTCTTGAACCATTTGTTGTTGTAACTCTTCAAAGTTAGCTTCTCTCATTCACCTATATCGACTTATCTTTGCAATAGACATGCTTCTGTTATCACAGAAGGAGTAAATGCTAGAGCAGAAAATGAAGGTTACAAGTGAAATCAGAGAGGCATTTAACGGTCAGGTCAACATTGGTTTTCTCAAAAAAGACCTATTCAAGGTAAAAACGGTTTAACCTCTTAACGGTCACTGTACCGTGTACGGGACACCTTGTGGCTGTGGCGTCGCTCTAACCTCCACTCATAAACGTTTTTATAACTTTAAAGCATTAAATCTTCAAAATATACAGCCATACGACACACCAATTGAAAGCTTGCTGGAGCTGTGTCAAAGCAAAAACAGGGCCTCCTATAAGCATATGACACCCTGTGCAATGTATAATTACTTATTTCTATATATTTATGTATATAGTTATTTCAAGAATGTGTATGATTGATGTGGGTGTGTTTGTGTATTTGAGAAGTGTTTTATTTTGTACTTTATTGGCTTTTTTCTTTGCACTTTTCAAATGGAAATTAGAAAAACACACCGACATATATGTAGAAAATCCATTTTTGAGTCTTTTGGCTTCTGGATTTTTTCTGTAGTAAGCTTAGACGTGGCCATGACCTTGTGTTGTCTGTATCTCACTAGATGTGTTTACAGCAGTGTATTTTAATAACTTTACAGATGTATGACTTGGACGGAAATAAAACCCATCCCTGAGTGTCAAAGTATATGGGAGCTGTACCACTTTTAATTTGGGTATGTCGTTTAGACCAAAAAGCTTGAAAATGCAGCCATTTGTTAAGAGGTTAAAGGTTGAAAAGATTACTGTGAATAGATCAAATGATAATGAAAAAAGGTCAGAGCTTGTGATACAGATTCAAGGGTAAACTGATGTAATCGTCTAAACATAGTATATGAATGGAAGGAGGGTTAAATAACCAAAAGTATGACCTCCAGGCAAATAAATTATCTTCCTCAGAAAAACATTTACACAAAAGTACTGAAGGCACAAAGACTGCAGCTGTCTACAGTGTGTGCTGCTGTATGGCAAGGTAGATGTTTAAGTATACAGTAGGCCATGTGTTTTGTCTTTGTGGATTTTTCTCGTTGCTTCCAGCTGCCAAGTACTTCTGTGCTTTAGTGCCACAAGACAGCAGTGATCTACAGACAGTGTGTGCATGTGTGTGTGTGAGATATTGTGCAAGGGTTAGTCCATGAATTAATATGAACTCTGAATTCAGAAATTTGTTCCACTGGCTCATAAGTACTGCCAAGTACTACTGTACAGAATAAGTATGAAAATAAATACAAATGTCACAGAGTGCTAGTGTTAAAATTGAAATTTGCACAGTTTGACAGCAGCAACTAAATGGAAACTAAATGGCAGAAATACCGGAGGACTTACCAGTTCATCTGTTTATATCTCCGCAGCTCCCCCCTTTGTTTCCGACTCACTCGCCCCATTTCAACAGTGTTGGGAGTAACGCGTTACAAAAGTAAAGCAATTACAGTAATGTATTCCTTTTTGCTGTAACGCAGTAATATAACGTATTACTAATTACATTTCGGTAATATTATACTCGTTACAATCTCAGTAACGCGAGTTACAACGCATTTTAACGCAACATTTTGTGGTGCATTGTTTTTTTTAAGAATTCACCAACACCGCGACACATTTCTTCACAGGAAAAAAAAAAAGCCGTATTATTTTCCTGTCGCTGTATTCGATGGTTGAGATGACTGCAGAGACAGATACATTTGCGAGATGGACATTATTTTCAGGAGTTATTACACTGCGTTGAAGTGAGCTGTCCTGTTTCTTTTCCCGTGGTCAGAGCCAGAACCAGAGACGGTACGGACAGCATGTATGTCCCAACAGGTGACGGTACGGCAGCGGCCGACAGATATAAACATGTCGGGAATTAATGTTGAGGCTTGCTACACGTAAATATCATTGCATTTTATCAGCCGTGGAGAGTAACTATGCCTGTAGTGGAATGGTTTCGAATGACGACCAAATTAAAGTATATAAAGAGGAGACTTTATTGATCCGGTGGTGAAATTCACAAGCTAGCTGCCAAATCAAACTTCCGCTGTTATTTTGGTGAAAGTAACTCAAAAGTAATGCAAAAGTAGTGTAAAGCATTACAATTCAGAGACAGTAATATTGTAATATAACTAATTACTCTCAAATGACAGTAACTAGTAATCTATAATGTATTACATTTTGGAAGTAACTTGCCCAACACTGTTGACTAACTAACTGACAAGTTGATGATAGCCAAGATCTCCCTTTTTCACATATTTTACTTCTTGAAATCTTATACTGAGTAGAACATGGGTGCATCATCTTGCCTCTACAAGGTTTTGTGGACAAGAGGGCCCAGACTGCCTCAAATGGCTTTGTGTTCCTGGTTTCAAAACGGCATGCTTTGTTGTGCATTGGCCATGGTTTCACTCATGCTCATGGCAAGTCTTCGATTCTTCATGAGTATTGATTTTTCAGTGACGGTTATTTTGAGGTGACAAGTGCTGATTGCAGAGTTGTTTGATGGCTCATAGAGCTAAAATTGGTAGTGACTGTTGTTCAAAACTATCGGACGTGTTAAATGAACTGACTGTTGACTGTGTTGACTGACTGAATATAAACACTGACACAGTAGACATTATAACACTGAGGGGCAGAGTAATACTGACAAAGAGAATACAACAGAGGATGTGTGATTCATTTTGCGCCTATGGAATCTCTGTCAATTAAATCTAAAACAAAGAAACAGGCTTTTAATTATACAAAACTCCAGATCAACACAAGGTTACTTCTGTGGATTTATCACAAAGACCTTTAACTGTCTTTTGCTGTCTTTTCAATCTTCCAACTTATGATCTAGGACTTCCTGGAATTAACTTTGGCTCAGCATCAACAAGACAACACACACACACACACACACACACACACACACACACACACACACCTTGGCAAGTCAATGCGAAATAGACAACGACACACTCACAGCTCACAAACACTCTTGAATCGCAGCCTTGGCAACTGTTTTTCTTTCTTTTTTTAATTAGAGCAAAAGATCAGAGAAATACCAAGTGTCAATACCGCCGATAATGAGAATATGGCAACCGCGACCTTTTAGAGCTCCCTGATCTTTAATAATGTCAGGGATGGAGCATCTTGTTCTTTTCTGCCATAAGTTTATGCCCCCTACCACTCCCCCACATGGAAATATAGAGAACCGCAGACTTATCAGGACTGTAGCTTTTTTTTTTCCACTGGCTATATTTAGTTTTCCTCTTTGGCGGAAATAGCCAGTTGTCATCAGAAGTGGGGCTGATTTCAACAGGTCTTGAACCCTCTCGTTAAACTACGTCAACAGAATTTGTTGTGTTTGTCAACAGTGTGTAGATACAACAGCAGGAACATCAAATGATAAGTAAATATTTCACGTTTGCTACGTATGTGCTTGTAAAATGGCCAACATGCATGTTCATTTCTAACATGAGCCAGAATGAAGCTCTTAAAGTAAAATAATGTGCACTGTGTGGGAAAAGGCTTATTCTCTTGTTTGTTCTGTTCTTTAACTGGATCCAATTTGAGAACAAGAGCGCTGCAATGAGGCACTTTTGCCACACTCAGCCCCGGTGGCCACATGCTCCTTTCCCACATTCCCAAAGCAGCAGACAGAGGATGAGATAAATCACCCAGCCTAGAGGCCCACTGGCTGGGATCATCTCTGTGCAGCCCTCCCCTCTCCTTTCTATGGATGAAGGTGTTAGCAGTTAGCACAAGTATCAGCCTCAAGCTGTGGGACAAGAGAGGATTTCTGTGTGGCGCTGGTGCCCTGGTCAAGTGAAAAGCAGCCTTATCTCCTAATCCTGTTAAATAAATGGCCTGCATTTATGTTGTCATTAGACTGGAATAAAAAGGACAGAGTAAGAAGATATACAATAGCCTGTGAGATAAATGTGCTCTTTGCTCTTCTCTGTAGATGGTGGTTGTGGTGGTGAAATGATACCCAGGGAACTCCATGACCCTCCTACATTGTTTTTGTTCTTCTTGTGAGCCACTTTTGACTTAAAGCAATACCTTCACGCCATAAAAAAGGACTTTATCTCTGTAGGCTGGAGAGATACTGTAGATTTTCTTTCTGACATAAGTGCAGCAACTGGAAAAACAAGAGATAACAACAGCAAAAGGGTATCAAAGGCTGCATCAGAAAGATTGAGAGTGAAAGAAAAAAATCTTATTTCTTGAGTAAACGGTAGACACAGGGAAGAGTAGCAGTAATGTGTTTGTGGTGAGTGTCAATGCCTGAACTGTGTTAGGTGTGTGCATGCAGCTCCATGTGTAAAGCTCATACACTGTGTGTGTGTGTGTGTGTGTGTGTGTGTGTGTGTGTGTGTGTGTGTGTGTGTGTGTGTGTGTGTGTGTGTGTGTGTGTGTGTGTGTGTGTGTGTGTTCTCTTGTCCATGCATGGCTGCCAGCAAAGTGGGCTGGCCTGGCTCTTGTCCTACGTTTGTTTAGCTGAGAATTCTTCCTCGTGATCTAGTGACTCACAGCCTGTGTCTTAGGCAGAGTTTGTGTGCCCAGAAAACGCTAATCTGGAGCACAGAGTCCCGAGACCACGGCATCACTATTACTTTTTAACTTTCAATGGACGTCACAGAGAATACCACAGAAGTTAGTGAAAATGTGTGCTTCATCTGTGAAAGGTTGAAACCAATTTTAAATGTTTTTATTTGTTTTAAACTGAAATACACTGAGCATTGGGTTTGTTTGTTGATGCAAAATAGAATAAACCGCATCAACTGACTTTTACAATCACATACATATCATCCCAGATCAGATATACTATTCCTACTCAACTGCATTTAATATGTGCCTTGCACCACTATATAGCTGTATAATAATTTGCTACAATAAGCAAACTTTCAATCAGCATGTCATGAAAATCATAGTAAAGATTAATTTGTTAGGGATTTTACTAATGGCACAAACAGACCGTTTACTCAGAAGATGATTCAGTAAATATGGTAAACATCAGCTTGATTTCTTTTACTACAGCAACATGATGCATTACTAAGCTGAGCATGAAACACTAGAAGTCAGATGATCCTACCGGTTGAATCCCTAGATAAGCAAATGTATTGGGAAGAGAAAACAATGGCAAACAGTATAATTATTATGCAAGGCTATAGACTCTAAACATTGACCTTACTTGCCATATTTAAGTGAGCACACTGTGCAATGAGGGATTACCACTGACACTTCACTTGGGTTTCCCTTCTATATAAAATGGTTTAGATCACCTGGCTAAACGACTTGTCTGATCATCTGACTGTTCGTGTTTCTTGCACCACTTGACGTTATTTGATATCTCCTCGCTCCTCGCTTAAAGGTCCGATGTGTAATATATTTACTGTAATAAATCCAAAAATGACCCTAATGCATCATCAAATATTAAGGAAACATGCTAAGTTGAAATACTATATTTTCTGGCAACAATGCTAATGCCAGTATTTTCTCCTTTGTGAAATTTTTGCTCCGTGACGGAATTTCTGTTTGTTGTTATCAACTGCACAGTTTGACAGCCAGGCCGGGTTGCCAGCTATACCTGTAAAAACGTAAACCCAGCACGCTACAGCTGTAACGTTAGTACAGCCATGAAAGCAGCAAACAAACGAAAAGGATCAACGGAGATAGATTCTACCCGACCTAAAAAAAACCCGGCAGGTTTCTAACAGTTGCGTGACCAGAGACGTAACAAACCCCAGGAAAATATCAGAGATGTATTTGAAAGATGGGACTCCAAGTTGGCTAATTTCCCCCTGAACAGGTAAGCATTAGCTTCAGGCTAATTTATCATGGCTACAAGGGATGGGCATTTTATGTCATTTCAACATTTGTGTACTCACATTGAATTATATAGGTAGAGTACCCGAGTTGGTTACTTGCAAAAACAGTTGAGACACAGCCAGTAAAGTGATCCCGACTGGTCCTGGCTAACGCCGCCATGCTAACCCTGCTAACTGCTAACGTTACCGGAGGACCAGGCAAGCAGGCCATAGCTGTTTACAACGTGTAGCTTGTTCAGCGGCCGTAGCCGACAACGGTGAGTTAGTCAAGAGAGGGGGGCTGTAAATCGGGAAGAGAGGACCGTGAGTTTGTAGTGTGTTTAGCGATTGTTGCCGTAATTCTAAGCCAATAAAGTGTGTTCAGTCGAGTGGAGAGGACGGCAAGGTGGTGTTATTTTTAGCGGTTCCTACCATAATTCTAAGCCGAGGAAGTGTGTCTCTCCGTTGGGTGTAGAGGACAGCAAGGTTGTTGTGTTTTTAGCGGTTCCTACCGTAATTTTAAGCCAAAAAAGTGTGTCTGTCAGTTGGGTACAGAGCTCCGCGTGAGCACAGCTTTTATGTCAATATAGCCATCATCTAACGTTAGCTACTCCGCTGTGCTGTGAGGTCAGGTCTGGCTACTACTCACAAAAAGTCAGGGATATTCGGCTTTCTGGTGAAATTTCAGGATGATCCTAAAATCCACTATAACCTTTACAGGTGAACTTAATGTGACCTCTAAACTTTTGAATGTGCATGTCCAACAGTTTCGGTACTTTCTGCACAACTTGCTGTTCTCTAACAAGGAGCTTAACAGCAAAATTCACAACAGGTGTTTGATCCATGAATCGACCAATAAATTTCCTGGTTCAATTAGAATTGGTATTTAAACAGTCCTCCTCGACATGCTGTTCACATTTTGACATCATGAGACCAAGACGACACCTAACAATTGATCAACATTACCTTGCCATTGCGAGGCTTCAAACAGGATGTTCTGAGACGGAAGTGGCCACTGAGCTTAGAGTGTCACAGAGTGTCATCAGCAGGTTGCAACAGAGATACAGAGAGACTGGAAGAGTCACAGAAAGGCATAGAAGTGGACGCCCATTGGCCACATCCCACACTGATGACTGCTTTATTGTGAACAGTGCCCTGCGGAAACGGATGACGAATGCCGCTCAACTCAAGGCACATTTAAGGGAGGTGAGAGGCACCCAAGTGTCATGTCAGACCAATCGAAACTGTTTACATCAGCATGGTCTGCGTGCTAGACGACCTGCAAGGGTACCTGACCACACCACCAGGCACAGGTGTCATCATCTTGCTGGACGAGGGACCAATGGGCCTCAGTGCTATTCTCTGATGAAAGTCGATTCACGTTGAGCAGAAATGATGGCGGCCAATGATGTTGGAGATGTCAAGGGGAGCGCTATGCATCAGCCATTGTTGTCACCCTTTGGTAGACAACCCTTTGGTAGTGGTGGTGTTACAGTGTGGGCAGGTGTGTCTAGTCAATACAGAGCTGCCCTACACTTTCTGAATGGTACAGTGACAAGCCCATACTATATGAATAACATCATTAATCCAGTCATTGTGCCTCTCCATGAACAACACAGGCCTAATTTCATCTTCATGGACAACAATGCTCCAGCTCATCGAGGTCACATCATTAGGGAACGGCTGCTGGAGACTGGGGTACCTCAAATGGAGTGGCCTGCACTTTCTCCAGACCTGAATCCCATAGAAAACCTATGGGATCAGCTGAGTCGCCGTGTTGAGGCCCGAAACTCTGTACCCCAGAACCTCAATGACCTGAGGGCCGCCCTTCAAGAAGAGTGGGATGCCACGCCTCAGCAAACAATAACTCGACTTGTGGACAGCATGAGATGTTGTTGTCAAGCTGTAATTGATGCTCAAGGGCACATGACAAGTTATTGAGGCATTGACCTTTTTTGTTGTGGTATACCCACCACTGTTGTTGGCTTTTGTTTCAATACATTTTTTGAGGTGAGGAAATCACCATTGCATGCTTCTACTTAAATGCCCTACTTTCATGATATAATACCACTGTAGCTTGAATTTTCTATAAATTTTCTATAAATAAAGCCAGATACCCCTAACTTTTGGTGAGTAGTGTGAGACAAGCGTCTAGCAACATCGTTGTGGATGCTGCAGTCTCAGTCTGGCAACCTTCGTGAACTTAGAGTCTGGGGAGGAGGGGGCAGGGGAGATGGCTCTCTCCAGTATTTTGAATTTGTACTGCAGTAACTTTTTTGAACACTAGCTGTCAGTATTACATATTGCACCTTTAAACTGGAAGTAATTCTTACCCTCCTTCGTGAAGGCTGTCTCAAAGCTCTTATATATGAGGATTGAGGAGGGATCGAGGAGGAAGGATGAGTGAGGATACACGAGAGCAGCCTTTTCGGAAGCCGTGCAGCTGAAAGATATTGCTAACTCCAAATTCATGTGACGTTTCAGAGGAAAGGACGTCTCATGCCTCTAAAAACACATTTCCTCGTTCCCTCTCTTCTCGCATGATTTCCCCGCGTCTCTCCCATGCTTCCTCGCAGGGCTGGACTGGGACAAAAAATCGGCCCTGGCATTTTTTGGCCCAGGCGGCCCACACCCACCGTGATTGGTCAGACACATTCCTTGCAGTCAGTCCTCCTAAAATATGTGCGCATTCTATGATATGAGTTGCCTAGTGTTCTGCGTTCATGTGATAGTTTTGGATCCTTTAACAGGGGTCTCAAGACTTATCTGTTGATCTTACACTTAAATCAGTAATTCATTCTTAGAGTTAGGTTTTGCATATATATGGTATTTTAATTGTAATTTTATTATTGATATTGTATTGCCATTATTGTTATTATTACTATTTTGCTTAATATTGGCATAGCAACTTTTAAAAACAGTTAATTTTAGCTATTGTAAATAGTATATAGTATAGGATCAGGAATGAGTTGCAGTGTTAGCATTAATGCTTACTCCACTGATCAACAGTCAGGACAGAATAGGCTAGCTAAACACTACAATAGTTAAAATGGTACTGGCATTCCACAAAGCACCTTTGGCTTTACAATGCTACTTAATAACATTAGCTAATTAAGCAATTCAAGGAACACTGATGCTTGGATCAACACTGATTTTATAGATCACACAGACTTTTCAGCTACCCAACAGGCCAACCGCTAGCATTTTCAATGTAAGCTTAAGCAGTTAGGTTAACTGGCAGCCACTAACTTAACTAGGGCCAAACTGCTTGTTCTCGTTATGTCGTGAGGCGCACATAGCACACGCACATAGCAAACACACACACACACACACACACACACACACACACACACACACACACACAGCCTCCCTTCCTGAGAGTCCCTGTTAATTTGCCTACTCCTTACCATGTCATCAACTACTCTATCTTGCAACATTTCATCACTCGCTCCCATGACCCTGTCATGGTCACTCTCCTCCTCCTTGGCTTCTTCCCTGTCATGATGTTGTTTCTGCTTCTCTGTATAGCCAGTCACCTCTCCTCCTTCCTAAACTTCAGGTATTGCTGATGTTGAAGCAGCTACTACAGCCCCAAACATTTCAGAAATGTTGGCACATTTTGAGGCATCCACCTGTAGATTCTTAATATTTTCTCCTGTAATTTCTCTGCACCTCCCTTGCGCTTTGGTGGTCGTTTGTCCATTTTAATGTGGATGCTAAACTTCCAGCATAAGCATAACTATTTCAGCTCGTGTCTCAGGGCCGGGAGTGGGGAATGGGGTTCCTGGATTTGATTGGGTCAGGCCATTGCCAATAAAGAAAATTAACCAATGGGCCGCTGTCAGTTCTTATGGGCCGGCGCGGCTGAAAAAAAAAAAAAAAAAAAGCCTATAAATTATATCGACGATTCGGCCCACCGGGAAAATGCCGAGTATGCCAGATGGCCAGTCCAGCCCTGCTTCCTCGGTGGGACAGACTAAGGCACGAGGAAGGCAAGCAAGTGAAGGAAACGTGGATGGACGTACCTAGAGCTCTTTATTTAGAGAGTGTGGCCAACTCAAATCATGGGCGCCATATTGGATACCAACATCAGATGACTCTACAGTGTAACCCTATGGGGCGAATATGCTATCTTGAAATAAATTGCTTATTTTCACCATAAACAGGCATATATATGTTATTATCAACGTGTGTCAATGTGTAAAAGGCTCTTACGGAAATATTACAGTGCATATTTACCTTCTATATCGTAAATGGGCCCAAAAAGGCCCATGTAGTGAGTGACCAGTCGCCTAATAAGTCTCTGAGCAGTGTTTACCATTCTAATGTCCACTAGCATACATGCAGGCTAACTATAGCCAGTTAGCTTTGTGTATAACGTAACAAAACCCCACCCATCTCAGAGGAGCAAAGCTTAATATTTCATTCAATACAATGATGGTACAAAAGGTGCACTAACGCCACAGGTCTTATGTTGACAATGTGGAAACTCCGAAGGTAGTCATAATATTTACCTAGCAGGCTAAGCTAACGCTGTTGTGCTAACGTTAGCAAACGTCAGCGTTAGCTAGCTAGCTGTCTAAACTTGTGAAAAGTCGAAAAACACCCCCGTTCAAGCTGTGTTTCACTTTCCCTCCAATATTGTTATGACCATAATAAAGACACCTGAGGCCTGTACTACGAAGCGAGATTTGGCATTAACGAGCTAACTTCAGGTTCAACCTAAGGTTTTCTGTACTACGAAGGTGGATTACTTGTGATTGGGTTCAATCGCCGTGGTAACTTATGCTGAACGCCTGACCTGGTCGGGAGCAGGTTAAGTTGGAGATCAGAGATCAACTGATGTAAAAGTACCGCCTACTGACCAATCAATACTCGATTGATAACGGCGTCACCATTCTTAGAAGATCAGGCGGAGCTCGGTGCGCAGAGAGAGAGAGAGAGCACATAAAAGTTAAAACATTTAGAGACCGACAACCCCGTTAGCATTCCCTGATGTGTATATTTATGAAATATATAGATTGTAATGGGAGGGAATTACATATCGGCTTGGCTTCTTGAGCCGTGTGTTGCCAATGCGCACATCAGTTTGAATTCTGTTTTTATATATTTTATTTGCCCTCACGATGGCTTCCCACTGCCAGGGCTGCAACTGAAATAAAAGGCTAAAGCAACGACAGTTTATGGAAAGTGCACAAGTGTAATTATGGTCAGATCTTGGTCCTGACTGATGGGGAAGTGATATTAATAAGCGTTGTGATTTACGCATCTACAGCGTCGGCTATTTTTTTGCCAGCTTTCCTTCCTGTTTTAGGAAGCAGCGACTGTATTGCGTTTTGCCTGCAAAACCGTGTCTGTGTTATTCATATTTATGTAGAATTATAATTTCCTCTTCTTATGTAAAATATGCGGCTCTGGTAGATGTTTGCGATTGGTCGTGCTGTGCAAACACCGCCTCTTTTATGTGAATGCGCGCGCCGCTGGATTGGGAAACCCTGGGTTGACTGAACTAGTTGATAACCAGCGTCGTGATACAGGTTATGCGGGACCGCGGGTGTTAGGTTAGGTGAAGATGGATAACTGAAAGAAATCCAGGGCATGTTGATCTCGCTTCGTAGTACAGGCCTCTGGGCTCGGTCGAGACCAAAAGCCATATGACAAGATCACAAGCATTTAGGTACATGGAGTGCTAGCGAAAAAGCTAACGCTAGCATAAGGCTAACTTCAAACTTCATTCATTTTCTTAAGCAGTGTTAGAACATTTTTGACAGCATGGTACACATTTACAATGGTATTACTATATCTGTCCTATGCCATTTGTTATCATATTAAAGAGAGAAATTGACATTTTGACAAACGTGCAACAGTTGGGCATTTCTTCAGTGATTTGTCATTTTTTAAAATAATTTATTACATTTTTCCACTATTCCCTGCACAATGTCAATGGGAATCAGATGAATGTTGGTATCCAACATGGAGTCCACGAAACACGTGACCACCTTGGAACCAATCGCATAATGGGATAGCTCAGAATATTCGATTCCCTAGTTGGCCACACTCTCTAAATAAAGGGCTCTAGACGTACCCACTGTCTTGCTCAAGGACACTTCAGCAAACTTGTAGGTGAGACTTGTGTTGTTGACAACCAACCAAGATAATCAACAAGTACTCGTACTTTTGAGCTCCCACACAGCAGTTGTGCTTATACATCTCAGCCTCCCTCGCTGATGTCACAAGTCTTGCTGGTAATTTCCTAAAGCTTAACTGTAACGGGGGTGAAACAAAGCCAGTCTGAGCAGCAGTCATAAAGCTGCTCTCACTGTCAAGGCTGTACAGCCAGAACAGTTTTATCTTCCTCGATATTGTACTGTACATGTGACTTCTAATTTCTGCCTGGAACAACAACACTGACTGAATATGATATATTAGGAATGAATTATTATTTGGGAATTGTGTGGCAATCATGGGTGGAGCTAATGAGAGAGAGAGAGAGAGAGAGAGACGGGGAGAGAGACGGGGAGAGTCAGGGAGAAAGCAAGAAAAAGCGAAATTATTAATAATTTGGTTGTGTGAGAAACAGACTTTGTCAGGCCAAAGGGACATTAAGGAGGTGTGTGGAGCAGTACTGGCAGTACACTCCGTTTGTGTGTGTGTGTGTGTGTGTGTGTGTGTGTGTGTGTGTGTGTGTGTGTGTGTGTGTGTGTGTGTGTGTGGACTGTCCTGAGGTTACTTTTAGAGAAGAAAGGAGTCATGTTGCTTGGGAAATGGACTTGCCTAAAAAAAAAAACCTGTTGAATTGTCTACATCTTTCTACACTGACTAATGAAGAGTCAGAGAGAAAGTTGGAGAAACAGATTAAGAAAGGGAAAGAAGAGTAGATAAGTAAATAAGGTAGCTTGAAAGAGAGATGATGAGGACAGAGGAGTGATATACAGTCAAAACTATGTGTGCTTATGTTCGCTTTACACTTGTAGTAGAGGGAAAAACTCTAATGGATGTTAAAGTAAAACCTTAACTAGTTCCGTTCTTACACACGTTCTTACATGGATGCTTTGAAAGGATTGTTATACAAGTGGCCAGCTGGGTGGAAATCAATCAGGTAAACTAGGTCAGGGAAGGAGAGGAGAGGGAGATGCGCGAGGTCTCAGAGGAGCAAGCCTTTGTTCCACATAGGAGGTGGATACAGAGAGATGCATCTACAAAATGCCTCTGGCCTTTCCCTAAGGCGCAGAAAACGCATCAGGTACCCAGTGCGTGTCTGCATATGATGCATGAACACATGTAGACACATCATTTCTCCCTTGTGTTTGGCGGTAGCTGTGGTGCAACATGTGAGTCCGCGGGTTACACAACATCTGATCTAGGCTCCGTTGATCTCCCTCTGCCTCAGAGGCGATGCCTTCAGAACCCAGTATTGCTGAGGCATTACTGTCCTGACCACTCTTTTTCCATGGAAACTCCAATAAAAATCCACAGTGCTAAGCCCCATCCAGATAGATGGATGGCCATGTTACGTCCTCAGTAATCTAATAAAAGCAGCTATGAACAGACAGGAGCAGCGTTGGATAAAATCTATTCAGAACCAATTTCTGTGTATCATTCCTAATGACTGGTGTTATTGCATCCACAGCGTTTGCCCGTATACAAGGAGATGTAATGAAGCACAGAATCAAATCAATGAAATCTGCATCCCCACATTCATGTAATAAAAAAAGATGCATTGTAAGTTTACATGGTTATTCATGCTGTTCTTTCAATTATGCACTGCTGTGTTCTCAGGATTTATCAATATTTATTTTTAGGTGTTGAATTTTAAATCATAAGTTATATAATAATTTGATTATGCATTGACACAAATTATTTTGCATCGTGTGTGTGTGTGTGTGTGTGTGTGTGTGTGTGTGTGTGTGTGTGTGTGTGTGTGTGTGTGTGTGTGTGAGAGACATTCTGCTTCTCCGCATGAGCTGTAGGGCAGTTCCATAAAGTTTAATTATATGTTGTATTCCCAGTGGAAAGGCTGAGATTAAACTAAATTAAATTGTGTTGGGGTGCATAAAATGTTTCTGTGCTGCAGAGGATATACACACACTCGCACACACATGAAGGAAGAATGTCATGGGTAGAGACCATGGCTCTGACATTGTAAATTTTTTAAGCTAACCCTGGATTACATTCAATGATGTTTTTGAGTCGTCATAGCCTACATTTTTCTGCTGCGTATACATCTGTCTATTGCATATTATCACCTTATAAAGTTATTGTGGTAAACATGATAGCAAATAGTTGCCTATTACATATAGTCAGCAGACAAAGCAACATTGGCAGTCATTTGTTTCTAGTGAATGTAAATCCTTATTCCCTCTCTTTTTACCTCTGCTTTGGTCTCCACCGGCTCCTGAGAAAAAATATCTGGGTTTTCAGCTGCTAGATGCTCCACTATGTTCACCAGCTAGTCAGTAACCTTCTTTGCTGTTTGGCTGAAAACAGCCGCTTGTTGCAGCTGGAAATGGCAGTGATGAGAGCGATGAGAGTATAATGAATACAATGAGAATCCAACAGAAACATTGCGGCCTGTAAAACAATGAGTGGAAAGAAATGCTCCTTAGATCTAAGGGGAACTGCAGAATCGGGTGATCATTCTTTGTGAATTCAGCACTATAAGCGACTGCTTTCACATTAAATTGAATGTAGTTATTTGATCCAATGTTAATATGAAAATAATGATTAGCGCATCTTTAAGGCACTTAAAGATCTTTAAATAGTCACCAGTCAGTCAACACAAACAGTCAACACTAGTATGAGACGGGATGTGAACCTCAGGTATGGAAGGCGAAAGAGCTCAGATTCCCTGACCTCCACACCTTTAGGTTGTGCTGCCTTTTATAGACTTCACACTACTTCTTGCATTCACACAAAGCATACTACTGCAGAATCACTGATTCTGAGACTGAGCTCCAAAAGAGTGTCTCTTTGCTTCTTTGCCCTCTTGTACTCTTTCTACCTCAGACACACAGATGCCAAGAACACACATTCACTTCAATTCAATTGACTTTCATTAGAATTTGACATTCATAAACAACATATAAACTCTCTAGACTTAACTCCAATATCTCCACAATCGCACATAAAAACCTTTCAGTCCTGTTCTTTCTCCCATCCAGTCTCATCAACTCCAAATTTGAACAGGAATCAGTGTTTGGTAAACACCAGGATCATAATGTTTAGGTCGTCCTTTTGAAATGCTCTTTAGTTTGCTAGGGTTGGGCTCTTTAAGGTTTACTTTCATAATTTCTGGTATTCAAAATATGGCTCTGTGTGTGCACTGTGAGTGTCCCACTATTTTGAAATGGTATCAAAACACGCTATGAGCTTAATTAGGATTAGGGCAGTGATTATGTTTTATTATCATAGAAATAATAGTATGACACATTTTACATTTAGCTAAGTTAATCCTAGGATAATTATAATGCAGAGACAAATGTGGATTGGAACATTGGGTGACTTTCACCACATTCTGATTGCTTACTGTCCCCTTGTTTTTTATTTGCGGCTGGACTCGTGATAACTCTTTTCTTCCTCTTTGAAGGTCTCCTTTTCAGTCCTCCCATATTCTTGCATAATTAGAATAGCACAAAAGAACAGTTACATCAAGTCAGTTGTGGTTTTTGTATTGCATGTGTTTGTTTGAATGTGTGTGTGTGTGTGTGTGTGTCAGAATATAATTATGGAGATCAGAATTGGTCCTGATGTATTCCATGTTGGGAGAGTCCAGTCAGGGGCGCCGTATAGGAGGGGAAAGTTAGGACAATTCCAAGGGCCCATGACTGACAGGGGCCCCAAAAAATAGGTAAAAACTAATGTAAAATTATTAAACCATCATCATTCAGTTTATATATTTCAAATATAATAATAAAATTAATGATCTCTTTGTTTTTGGCAGTAAAAGTTAAATATCCCCATTGACCAAAAAGTAAACATCCATATTGACCGACCATCCCCCTGTATCTGCATGAAATGGTTTGGTCCTGCCTTAGCTCACTCAGTGACGGTGTTTAGTTGCAGTCAGTAGATGTGCCAGAAGTACAGTGACCACAATGTTGCTAAGTAACGTTAAATCAAAATCTGGTTTTCAAAAAAGGAAAGAGAGAAAAGAGAGAGAGGAAAGACAAAGGAAAGGGTGTCAAACTGTAACCCAGTTTTCACCAAGAAAGGTGGGTAGCCTATAGTCTGTGAGTGGTATTAACCTGTTGGCTTAATGTTCATAGTGAAATAAGCTATCTAGTTACAGACTAGTGTTAGCCTACATTTAATCACCATTTAATCAGTGCAGGGAAACGTTTAGCAAGATATTCATATTAAATCATTATCCCCGCCCCTTTTAGCAGACTTAACAACAGATGAGTCAGCAGCATCCCAGTCTCCCCCTAACTGTGCCCCTCCCTGTCCCAGTGAAGAAGGTGAGCAACATTGTGTTCAATGACATGCCAGTTAGCATCATTGCAGGGAGTCTGTGGGGATTTCTGTCTCTCTTGTTCTTTTTACCATTACAAAAAAGAAAATGAAATATTTATTAATGACAGAAATTCAAACACATTAATAACAATTATTGTCTCACATAATGATCATTATGAAATAAAAAACAAACAAAAAAAAACTGCTGTCTGTACTGGATGCTGGACAGTTGGAAACAGTAAGTAGCTTACCTGAGCCTGCATGTAAGATACAGACAATATGAACTGTATTGAACTACAAGAAGCAAGCCTTTAATTAGAGTTATGTAAAGCTTTTGATGGGACAGTTAGGTCCTAGAGATGTGGTGACAGCTGCACAGAGGGGGCCCAATTTGATTTTTTTGTCATGGGGCCCAAAATTCCTGGCGGCGCCCCTGAGTCCAGTCATGGTGGAAGTTATTAGCCCACTGACAGATTATAAATATCTAATGGCGGAAGAGAGTGTTCATTCACGTTTAATGACATGGCTCCTACAGAGCAACAAAATACAGATAGGCTTATCCTTTTGTTTTTAGTGACATGTCACCTTTAAAGTTGTAAAGGATATTCCTACAGGCCCATTTTCTTGTCTACGTATAAATTGGTTTGTTCTTTAGTAGCTGGACTTTTTTACAGGCAAAACGGAATACAGTTGCTGCTTCCTAACACAGGAGGAAAGCTGGCAAAAAAATAGCCGATGCTGTAGATGCGTAAATCGTAGACACTTATCAATATCATTTCCCCATCAGTCAGGCACTAGATCTGAACATAATTACACTTGTGCTTTCCATAAACTGTCGTTGCGTTAGCTTATTATTTGAGTTGCAACCCTGGCAGTGGTAAGCGATCGTGAGAGCAAATAAAAAATATAAAAACATAATTCAAACCGATGTGCGCATTGGCAACACACGGCTCAAGAAGCCAACAAATAGCCTATACGTAATTGTTATTTCATAACAATTATTGTTATGAAAATCTTTCATAACAATACCCATCAGGGAATGTAAACAGGGTTGTCAGTCTCTAAATGTTTTAACCTTTACGAGCTCTACCGGAACTTCTAAGAACGGTGACGCCGTTATCAATCGAGTATTGATTGGTCAGTAAGTGGTGCTTTAACACCGGTTGATCTCTAATCTAATCTAATGCTCCCGAGCAGGTTAGGTGTTTAGCATAAGTTACCACGGCGATTTAACCCGGTAACAAGTGATCCACCGTCGTGATACACAAAACCCTGGGTTGAACCTGAAGTTACCTCGTTAACGCCAAATCTTGCTTTGTAGTTCAGTCCTCTGGTCAGCAGGCTGTTTAGCCTCAGGTTGTTCGCTTCTGCTCTCTGTGATCACCTCTACTGTGTTTTAATACAGCTGAACTCACAATTAGTACTTCTCATTTACATACAGTACTTCCATCTGTGTTGTCATACAACTGAAAAAGTAATGGTTAATAATTTATGGTTCATAAAATGCAATCAACTAAATACAGCCTGACATTTAAAATGAGAGATCACGGAGGACGATAGAAGTAACACCAAGTTATCTTAATTTTGCTGTGACACAGCCCCTAACCTGTTTGGGTAGGTGTTATAAGATGTATCCACAAGACTGTTTTTGAAGAAAAGCTCTCTTTTGGGGTAAGAAAAATGCAGGCTTAGTTTGAACAGAAAGCCAAAACAGAGAAAAGATACTTTTTAAAAATTTAGTCGGCTTAATGTGGAATCACTCATTGTTTGCGCTGATAATTCACTAATGATTGCTGGCTTTAAACAGAAGCCTCAACTGGATCTTGCCTTTCCTCCTCTCCTATTCTGGTGTTTGTCTTTCTCTTCCTTCCATATCTCTTGATCTCGCTGTCATTAGATGTATTGGCAATGTCCTCATTTCTCCTCTATCTAGTCCTCCATTCATTACACTCTATCCTCACTGATGCCCTAATTTGTCAGCCAGCCACCTCCCGTGTTCACCCTGTCACTCTCACTCCTTTGCCCTCAGACCTCTGACCCTGCTGAAACTGCTTCCCAGGGTACGATACCACAGGAAACACCCACCACTCCCGTTGGTGTCACAGATAACTCAGGCTCTCGTGCATATGAGTAAATTTGCTTTTTGTATTGTATTGTAAATGTATTGTTGTAATGCTCTCACAACAGTTTTGTATGTTGCTAAAACAGTCTCATATGAATTTGCTACAATGCACAAATTAATGCAAAGCGATTTGTATCTGTAAATGCGTATCTGTGTCTGTGCCTCTAATTTGTAACTTGTATTTCATCATTTGTAAATCAACTTATTTTTCAATGAAAAAATATTTGTAAACCTCTTTGTGTTGACCCTTTTGAGTGTAAAGGAAAAACATCTCAAAAAGGAAAACCAGTCTCAAAAGGAAACACACAAATAGGTTTACAAATATATTTCCATGAAAAATACTACTTTGATTTACAAATGATAAAATATGAGTTTATTAGAGGCACGGACACAGATACACATTTACAGATACAAATTGCTCTGTATTCATTTGTGCATTGTGTTTCACGAGTCACATCTTAGAGGCACAGATACAACACAGATTTACAGATACAAATCATTCTGCAATAATTGGTGCATTGTGTTTCACGAGTTGCATATTCATGTAAGACCGTTTTAGCACCATAGTTTTGCATACAACATTTGAAATTATGGATATTGTAAAATATGAACTGCGTTTTGAGACATTTGAGAAATTTCTAAATGATGCACATTTACATTAGTTTTGTTTATTTCAAATATTTTAATGACAAGAAATCCGCAGGAAATGGCTGTCCTGTGCCTTGGCTTATTTTCTTCTGAAACACTACACAATATAACTAAAATTATAATTTTAAGTAGGCTCAACAGACCGCTTCTATCGCCTCACAATGCACTTCGCATAACAATCATATAATTTCCACTGCGCCTCATTAGGTGAAATCTTCACACACTCCGGCTTCTATATAATGATTAACACTGCTGACATCCTGTATGTTGATCAACTCTGCATTCGATAATTAAGCAAATAATTAATATAGTCCACTACACCAGGGATAAAACTCACACCAGACCCATGTTAATACATTGGTGCTGCATCAATAAAGGCCCATTATATCTTTGTGTCACTATAACACCAATGTAACATCAATCTCTTCTGAATTGAATGGTTCATGTGTGACTGCGCCAGATTCGACCCTGAACCCACACTGTGCAGGAGGGGAGAAGAAAGGTTTCCATTGAAATACTAGGCCCTCTTGCCCTTTTGCAGTCTTCAGAACTGATAAGTGTGTGTGTGTGTGTGTGTGTGTGTGCGCGCGCGCACATGTCATACCATGTGTCTTCTGAAAGCTGGACATGCCTCTGAGGGATTATCCCATCTCGTGAGCAGCATTGTAACTAAAAGTCCCTTTGTTCATTTTATAGAAATGTTTGCATTTGTACCTGCTCTTACACACTAGAACAGGAAATAAAATGTAGCCAGTGATAACACAGTAATAGCGGAATGTACAGACACTTTGTAAGTTATTTCTCCTTTCCTCTAAAATTCTCAATTCAACCTGTATTCCGCTGTACCTTCAATGATATAAGTATCAGTAGGAACCAGTAAGTATTTTATATGTACTAATTCTTACAACGATATTACACCGCAAGTTAAGAGGAATTACATTATGTCGGGAAACTACACCATAAGTCACGTGCTATTATTAAGCGTTACCTTAAACTGTTTATTATTGTTGCTCCGGAACAAGTTTGGCACACATTTTGAAGTACGAAAAATATATTTCAAGTTTTTTATTGGCACATGCACAACAATTGCAGTGAAGCAGTTGTTAGCAATGAACTCCTTAGTTCTCGTATCTAAATCATAAGATAGTGAGTTTTACGATACTGTGCATGCACATGTGGCATTAAGTTATACTTATTCTTGTCTTCTGATCGATTCATCGATTAATGAGATACTGTAGAATGTTAATCTTTTCCAAATGATGCTAGGAAACTAATGGCAAACTATGCAGGAGTACCGCGAAGGGCCAGTTCACATGCACAGGCTTCTTATGTTGTACTGATTATAGACAGAACCAGAGGCTAGCTTGCCAAATCAAAACAAAGCACTTAAGAGGCATTTAAGAATGTACACTGTAAACTGGATTATGTAGTTTAACACAGAATGAGTATACAAAACAGCATAAGCTAAAACGGTAGCTTCCTTCATTGTGGACCCCACATACTTTTTGACTGACAGCTTTAGCAGGGTCAACTCACTACAGGTGAACTCTTTGCAGTCTACGGCAAAGTCACTGATCACAGCAGTTTCATAAAAAATAATTGAATTTGGTGCTCCCTTTCATAGTTATAAATGCTGTGTGAATGAGACCTACTTATGTCATCACAATACAGTATTCACAAATTCCTGTGTAAGTGGAGTACCACAGATCAGTTTTCTGAAACAGATCTCACAGCTCACACGAGTAGCTTCTTGGTCTGCACCCAGGTCCAGAGAAAGCATTCACGCTGCTGAATTATTAGGCAAAATGTTCCCAGATTTCACAACTGTCAGTATACGTCCTCTTACTTTCAACTGCTTTTATTTTCAGCCAACTTAACATGCGTGAAACTTTCTATGAACATAACAAAATTCAACTACTAAGAACTAAACTGAACAATGTTTCACAGACATGTGACTAACAGAAATGGAAAAATGTGTCCCTGAACAAAGGATGGTCAAAATCAAAAGTTACAGGGAAGACATCCTTCTCCCTCATGTGGTACCCTTCCTGCAGGCTCATCCTGACATGACCCTCCAGCATGATAATGCCACCAGCCATACCGCTCGTTCTGTGCGCGATTTCCTGCAAGACAGGAATGTTAGTGTTCTGCCATGGCCAGCGAAGAGCCCGGATCTCAATCCCAGCACGTCTGGGACCTGTTGGATCAGAGGGTAAGGGCGAGAACCATGCCCCCCAGAAATGTCCGGGAACTTGCACGTGCCTTGGTGGAAGAGTGGGGTAACATCTCACAGCAAGAACTGGCAAACCTGGGGCAGTGCATGAGGAGGAGATGCACTGCAGTACTTAATGCAGCTGGTGGCCACACCAGATACTGACTGTGACTTTTGATTTTGACCATCCTTTGTTCAGGGACACATTTAGCCATTTCTGTTAGTCACACGTTGTTCAGTTTAGTTCTTAGTAGTTGAATTTTGTTATGTTCATACAAAGTTTTACACATGTTAAGTTGGCTGAAAATAAAAGCAGTTGAAAGTGAGAGGACGTTTCTTTTTTTGCTGAGTGTATATATATATATATATATATATATACACACACACACACACACACACACACACACACACACACACACACACACACTCATACACATACTTTCCCACCATCGATAATTACAGTACAACATCAGTACTCATTCCTGGGCAGGACCTTGAGCTTCCTCTGGTCAGGTTAAATTCAGTGGCCACTGAGCCACAGAGGTCAGGGAGCAGAATCTGTCTTTGCTGGGAAAGCCTGGGAAAATCCACTTGTCCATTGCCCTGGTCGCTCGAACATACCAGGTCCAAACTAAGATTAAAATCATCTGGAAAAAGAAATTGAATCCTAATCTTTTTAAGAGTGGAAGATTAAGAAATATTAATGTAGTGCTGGATAAGAGAAGAATAATTTAAAAGAGAAAACAAGATAGCTTATTTCTCCAAAAGCTGTTTGAAAATTGTAGGTTTTTTTGTGGAGAGTATTTTTATTGTGTACAGAGCATACATTTGTCTAATAATACTGTAATGATGCCCAGTAAAAACACTCGATTACTCTTTTTCAGTAGAGCTGCAATATATATTGGTAATGCAGAAACAAACACATCTCCATGCTCCAGCTCAAAGGTGATCACTTATCCAAAAGGGTGCCTGGGCCAATCAGATCAGTTGAGGGCATAAAGGGAAATAGGCCACAGGCACCCACTGAGAGCTTAGATTACATATGGTGCATAAACACTCAATAGCTGTGTGTGTGTGTGTGTGTGTGTGTGTGTGTGTGTGTGTGTGTGTGTGTGTGTGTGTGTGTGTGTGTGTGTGTGTGTCCGACTAAATAAACGCACACCTGAAGGTGGTCCTGCAGTGGACAAAGGTTTATTGGCATTGCCAGTGAATAAGTAAAGGCACTATTGACCTGAGGGCTGAGCTCCATGGGCTTTTACAGTATTTTGTATGTCTCCCCATCTTCACTGCGATTGAATTACACAAATTGTTATCATGATATATTGCGTATATTTCTCTATACACCCAGCTATTAGATGGACAAATGCCAGTATACCTTCCCACTTGGTTGTAGTCTATGGAATACTTTTGTTTGTGTTAAAGTCTAAAAAAATCAATACCATACCACCAGTCTTTGTTTCTCCCCCCGTTGCTTTTAACTGTTGTTCATGATGATCGATCTTCTTGTTGAAAGTGCAGACACACATTGCGATTGTTGGTCTGATTAGAGTTGTGATTTGGACATCACCAGTGATTGGCCTTTTCGGTCTGAGCCACTTAGTGTCTGTAGATAAAATTAGTTTTTGGTGTTTTGCCTTTTGATTCAATAATACCTGTTGCTCCCATTAAGATGGTTTTAAACATATCTGATTTTTACAACTGGAGATGGAACTGCGGACACCACTGGGTTGGGGAATCATAACTATTGAACTGAGCCAAAAACAGCAAGATGATAGTGCGGTATATGCACCTGGATTTTAGTCCACCTCACTCAACTCACCTCCAACTCAACTCCAACTCTCTTCAGTTTACACTCGGTTTCCTATATGTCTCTCCTTCTAGCTTTAATCCTAATTTTGTTTCATTCTTACAGACAAACTGCAACTTAAGGGGGCAAGGTAAATTGTTTGTCCCTTTCTATTGATGCAGACACATGCTGGTATTGGTTTTCTGGTGGGGTTTGTCAAGTTATACTCTCTTTAACAACTCCAATTGCAGCGCACCTGTATGATGTCTGCTGAATTTAGCATTGTGCATTGTGGTGTGCTCATCTGCATTTTTGCACACACACACACACACACACACACACACACACACACACACACACACACACACACACACACACACACACACACACACACTCACACTCCCCTGTGCGTTGCTCTCCGTTTGGAGTTATGTGAATTGACTTTCAGAAGCCACCTGTCGTTGCTGGGGTTCATGGCTTTGGCCTGATGTGCTGTCATGGGGCTTTGATGCCTCATCATGTAACCTCTCTGAGATACTGGGAACACCTGTCCTTGCACTCATAAGGCATGCTAATACATGGGTACACATGGTGGCCCGCTGCCTGACCTTGCTAGGACAGCAGGAGTCATTGGAGAGACAGGCCATTGCGGCCCTGCAGGACACAATGTGGCATATGCTCACTCCGTATAGCCCTTAACACATGCAGCATAATCAAGTTGCAAGTGAGAAAAGGTGCATAAATGCTTAGACGGACTACACATGGCACTTAAGGACTTATAAAACCAATAAAACACAAATTTGAGCAAACAAAAATCAGATCATCTTTTGATTTCAAAACACCTTTTATTAAGAACATCCCTTGGAAAAATGATTACACTGAAACTCCTTTGCTGTTGGCAACTGGAGGTAATTATAATAAATGAATAATACAGTAAGTGCATGTGTGGGTTTTATTCTTGTTCTTTAATGTTGTTACATTTTATTGTGCAGACCGTTTTCTAAGAATTTGCTTGAATGCCACCACACAGCATTGACTGTAGTGGTCAGCTAACATGATAACTTGTAATTACACTCTATATTAACCACATACAGCGCAACACATTCAGAACACAACAGGTTTTCTCCACTTGTCTCGTCTGACCATCGAGCTCTATTCCTCCACTCACAATCTGTTTGCACATGCAACGGACATCTGAACACCCACCTCCTAGGGAGACACAAAGACAAGCCTACACACACACACACACACACACACACACACACACACACACACACACACACACACACACACATGTGCCCTGCCAAACCTAGCTATAATAACCTCCACAACCACAAGAGTTTGCCTGTGTGTGTGTCTGTTTATCTGGGAAGAGGGATATTATTGTCTGTCTCTCCCCTGCTCCTTCCAAGTGTACTTTTCAAGGTGCAGGGCTTGGTATCTCCATGGCAACAGCAAAGCGACCAGGAGCGGTGGTGAGGGATGGTGGTGGGCGGTGAGGAAGTAGCCAGGGAAGAGGGGCGGCAGGGTTGGTAATGGGGATGATGTTAATGTGTTGAGGGGGGGGTCCTCTGATCACAGAGATGCATGCTGGGTACACAGACTTGGGAACACTGTGACATTTTCATGTTTTGTGACATCGTGGGCTGAAGGCAAACAGGGTGTGGCTTTGTTCTTGGTGTGTGTGTGTGTGTGTGTGTGTGTGTGTGTGTGTGTGTGTGTGTGTGTGTGTTCTAAAACAGCCCTGTGGAGAGCTATGCACTAGCCCAGGTGTGATCTCTATGCTTGGTGAAAGATGACCTCTCACTGTACCCCACACACACACACACACTTTCTCTCTCAGTGGAGGGTCTGTGTTTGTATAGCAGAGAGCCTCCGGGTATTATTTTTTTTAGGACTGTATTTACATGTGCATGTATCCATGCTGGCCCAGATATGTCCACCTCTGTTCATTTCTCTCCACTTTCTCTCTCCCTCTTTTGACCTTTACTCTCCTGATCTTTCTCTAACATCTAGTTCTCCTTTATTCCAAGCCTGATGGTCTTTTTAAAATCCTTTTCAGTATACATTTTTGGCGCTTTCCATCTTTCTCCTCTTCTCCCACTGCCGTTTCCCCCTGTCTGCATCCTACCTAGGGCCTCTGCAGGTATGTGTGGCATCTCTGCAGGCTGTGATGCAGAAAAATAAACTTCCGTACAACTTCAATAGCAGAAGGAGGGTAAAACATGATGTTTGCAGGACTTGTAAAGACAGATATTTGTCTATTCATTGTCTTTAGTTATATGTTGCAGGTTTGAAAAAGTGGACTTGTCTTAGCCTCATAGGTGTGGTGGACAGTAAACCCACTTAGTGATTTATGTTCAGTGTCATTGCAGTAAGTAGTGAGATGTTCATACATTGCATTGAAAAGTAAAGGTGTGGAGGTCAGGGTAGAGGATGAGTATGAGTTTGCACATTGTGTGGTGTCTCATACTAGTCTTGAGCACTTCAATTTTGCTAAGACCTCAATCTTTTTCTAGTGGTCTAACCTTGACCATTCTTAGTTGCCATGCACAGATTTTGCTAGAATAAAATGTCTAGTATGTTGAAGAACAAAACCACAAACTAAATGTATTTCCGTGTTGCTAAATAGTTGCAAATGAATTTAATTTGCACGAGATCCAGTAGACTGAGTTCACATTCCAAAACTGTATAAGTTACAGCAACAAGATTAAACTGATCTTAGTAGAAAAATGTAAAAGAAACAAGAACATTGCCTTCAGAATGGCTTTACTCCTACTACGTTGCTGGCATACAGGTCCTGTATAGTGCATTGTAAGATACTGGATGATTCAAGAGACAGAGGTGGAAATGTATTCAGTCTGCTCTCCGGAGCTTCCTTGTAAAAGTTCAGTGATGATGTGGCAGCTGAGGAATCCCTGGAGTTTCACTTTGTCCTGTAGTTCATGAAACTGCTCCTAATTAGGGGGAATGACTCACAGAATATAAGAAAATCAGAGTCGGTGTTGACGCCACAAGGTTAGGCAATAGAGTGAACATGGACATACTGTCTGTGACATTACGGTGCATTCAGACCAAAAAAAGCGATTTGTCGCAGGGTTGTGCGGCGGGGGGGGGGGAGTGTCAATGAAACCGCTCATTTGTGTGACTCCTGTTGTGTTCTTTAACCCCCCAATGTAGCACAAGTAGACTTTATATTTCACAATTACTGTTTTCTGTCAGATCGTTTATAGATCTCGACATTTTCGACGCACTTGAAGGCAGCTTTATTTCACAAAAGAGAGAAGAAAGAAAAAAGAGACGAGCGAGACGTAGCAAGTGCTTTGTTGTTGCAGGAAACATTGTTACACAAACCGTTGGAACAGTTCAGTGCTTGTGTTTCGTTTTTTTGCCCTCATAGTGTTTTGAAACTTTCTCGTGGCAGCAATAAAGGCAGTGATGTTTCCTGTTTACTGTACGGGATTTTCACACCGCCTCAAACCATAGCTCAAAACACACGGGCAAGTCTGATCTCTGGTTACATGATTGGCCACCGCAGCGTGACGTGGGGTTGTGTTTCATCAAAAGTTGAGTCTGTCTCAACTTTTCGCCACAGGCCCACTGCGTTTTTTTGTCCTCCCTTCGACAAACCCTGCCGCAGCCTAAACGCACTAGCCCCATTCAAAATGAATGGAAAGACCTGCCTTTTTGCCGGACCATCCGACGGCTGACGCAGGCTATCTGAATGCAGCCTTACTCATAGGTTTATTAAGATTATTTTAAGTATTTTAGTTTGGATTTACTGCTTTCTGCAGTATAACTGAAACCAGAAAACTATTATACTGTTGCAACTATTAGGTGCTTGAAACCAACGCACCTCCACAGTGTCGTCATGTCACTGACACAGCCATTTTCAATCAACTGATTACCTGGGGGTGGGGTTATGTATCTTACTATGAAATGTTTGTTCATGTACAGTCATTCAGTTAGTGTGTCTGTAGAAAATAAATGAACCATAAAGAGCACTTCTGATTCCGTCTTCATTGAACCAAAGATGTCTTGCTAACCCTATGTCAATAGAGGTGAGGTGAGCAATCAGCCACCAGGGCTGAATGTGATGAGCTGAGAGACCTACCAACACTCACTTAAAACATACTTCGGCGTTTGTTGATCATACTTTTTTCACAAAACACACACATTAGAATATGTGAAATTTAGTGGGAGTACTACTTGTGGAAACAGGTGTATAGTCACAATATCAGCTCTGTGAGGTTCCCCAGGCAGCGCATTGCTTTGCGTTAATTGCTACAGTGAGCATGCTAACATACTCAACGAGAAATACAATACTAACTTCTCTGAACTTTTCAGAAATCAGAACTTTTCAGAGAAAAACAGATGAGGCTCTTAAGGAAAACTGGAAAAAAAGGACATTTCACATAAAACACACATTTTGATAGAAAATTCTAATTTCAGGAATGGCATTTGACACCTCTAAGATCAACTTTGTGTTTAGCATTTTATTAAATGTCAAGAGTGGATTAGAAGTTAATTTCAGGTCAATGTCAACACCACAGGCTGAAGGGTATCACCTTTGTCTAAACTTATACATATTATCTGATGTAATTATAACCACAGGAGAGATTTTTATATTTATATATATATATATATATATATATAAAAACAAAACATCAAAAAATAGTTACAAATATCCAGTTTGTTCGTTACAATATTCACTGAAGTTCAGACATCGATATGGTAGGTGTATTAAAAGTTAAAAATACTATACTAATATTATAATATTGACATGTCAATCACACATCTAAGGTGATGCGCATGGAAGAACAGTGTCATTCAGAACTGCCTTCTAACCAGAATACAATGACAAAATTAGAGATACAACAGGGAAACACGACACGACATGTCTAGCAGCTGAAGGCAAGGCCACCAAGACAATTAACAGTTATTTAGTTACAAATTTACAATTTGTAGTTGCCTGTTGCTTTACATTACTATTTAGGTGACCTTTACCTAAGTCTGCCTTTGGGTTGCAAACAAGCCACACTTTGCCAAACTAACTAAACTGTGCAGAAACATCCTTCACAGCAGAGTCTTAGTTGTTAAAGGGGTGATTGAATGCAAAACCGATTTTACCTTGTCATAGTTGAATAATGACAGTTTAGTGGGTAACTAGGACATACATAGAAGCTCAAAATCCCATTGACACCTCGTTCCTCTGCAAATCTCACAATTTGAAACTGCCTCTGAAAACGGGCAAATCTCAACGAGCCGCCTAGTTGACGTCAACTCGGTGGCTCCTCCTCATTTGGCTCTAGTCTTTATCTTTGTCACGCCCAAACATTTACATAGGCTACCCGACTGAGGTCAGCTTAGTCTTCTGAATAGGTCGTGCAGATCTCAGAAATTGTATACATTGTTCATCTGCTATTTTACCACTAAATTCACTTCCAAGACTTTTTTATGCGAGAGATCAACTATGTAGAGGTCAAATATGGGCCGTTTTACGAAAATTTATGTCTAATTGCAAATTTTGTCCGACTGTGTGTCGGAGTTCAGCGGCCGGTGCTGCCTGTGTTGCTGCCTCGCCGCCCGGCCTGCCTTCCTTCACAGACCCCGGCCTGCTGTGAGGTAGATGGAGCTCTGTCACGGCCGGCAGCCCACGGCACTCCATACTCGCGCAAAGTCACAGTTTTTTGGGTTAATGGACTACCAAACTCCACTGCCCTGACAGAGCTCCAGGGCCTGCAGTTCCCCTCTTCCTGCTAAATGGCCGGTGTGTGTGTGAGTGAGAGCGCGGTCAGCGAGATTGTTACGCCAGCAATCTCTTACCCCAGGTTCCAGTTAATGTTATAATGTGTGTAATTATAATGTGTTGAGTTATTTAAACAAACGATCGGGGAAATAAACGCCTCTTGTCCGCGAGTCTCATTGATAGAGCCTGCGGCTGGATGGAGCTCTATCAATGAGAGCTAGCTAGCCTCCTCTTAGAATTCCTCTGAAATTCACAAAGATTCATTAAATTGAAATCGGACACCATTGTTAGCTTTATAAGACTTTGGGGTAGATATTATATAAGTGGCGTGACGAAATTCAAACTGTAAATATAGCTACTCTAGTTATGCCGACAGCTGGCAGCCAGTCCACTGAGCTCCACGGAGCCCCGAGTATTCCAGTATTCCAGTACCCAGGGAAACGGTGACTTTCACTAGGTATGGAGGTTGCCACTTTCTCGTCAGACTGTGTGGAGCTCCTAGCTAAAGTCCGACACGTCTTACCAAATTTGCAATTAGCCATCAATTTTCGTAAAACGGCCCATATTTGAGCTTTATATAGTTGATTTCTCGCTTAAAAAAGTCTCAGAAGTGAATGTAATAACGAAATAGCCCGACAAACAATGTATAACTTTGCAGTGTCTGAAATATGAGACCTGCTGTCTCGTCTCCAATGTGTTTCTATGTGGTTCGCTCAAACCAATCAGCGCGCAGCTCATCTAAATATTCATGAGCATACCATATTTGGAAGAAAAGCTCTTGTTCCAAATAGAGCCATATTCATAGAGTAGTTAAGGGCCTAATAAAATAGCATTCGGGCAATTTTCAGTCCAACCAATGTTACATACCCTAGACACATACATTAGGAGACCTTAGAGAACAGTGTAAAATACCCTATATAATCACTTAATCACCCCTTTAATTAATTAAACTCTTACTGACTTTACCTGTAAATAGACATCAGCTTCATTGTAAATTAAAAATGACCATCCTGCCCCTCCTCACTAATCTGTCTCTGTCAGTGAGCTTTACCTCTGTTCAATGACCGCTCTTCATGGTGTCATACAATAGCGGACTGTAATTATTGTCATTATTTGGCCTATAGTGATCATTTGAGGCTGCTCTGCTTTATCTTTTGCAGTTTTTGTAGCCAAAGAGATTTTGCTTCTTTTGAGCTCTTTTTTTTTTTTGCTTTGTGTTGCCTTTAAAACCTGAAACCAAAGACTATAAATAAAATCAGAGCTTTTTTGAAGTTGACATACTGTACTGCTAATTGGGACTCATCTTAATACCTGCTTTGGTATTACTTCAAAAATAGTTAGGCCTAATTGAGAGTTGTTGTATTTTTTTTTTTTTTTTTGTTGTCCATGTTATATTACATTCATCATTTATCAGTTGTTCGCCTTATGCTGCTCATCAGTGTTAGCAACAATCTCAGATTAGTGGTCAAGAGGGGTAAATGATGTATTAAATGAGGGCAAGCAGGTTAGGGCTAGTAAGAATTTTCTTCTGTCTGTAAATTGGACCCTTGGGCCCTGCAAAACTGAGTGCGGTTCCGCCAGTGAGCCACACGGGGCGCAGCTGCTCACCCAAGCCAGGACACTTGACGGGATATTCAAAGTTTAGGCAAGGCTTACAGCACATCAGGGACCGGCGGAGGGGAGAGTTGAACAGTAGTTTTCATACCAGAGAGCGCGTCCAAGTTGCAAAAAAGGAGGAAGTGTGATAAAGCAGCTTGTTCGTTAATTTCACTGCATTTCGTGTCGATGCGAGCTGTCAGCGGGCCTGTCAGTCAGTCTGTCTGTCTGAAGCACGGCTAGCGCTCTCTGAAATATCCTCTCATCTACACAGCAAAGACACACAGGCAGTGTGTGGGCGCCCGGTGCCCGGTTTGTGTGTGAGTGTGTGTGTGTGTGTGAGTGTGTAGAGTCTGGGAGTTGTCAGAGCAGGCAAAGAGTGGGGAGCACGCACAATGTGAGAGAGGAGTTGAGAGAAAGAGACCTAGAAGGAAACAGAGGAGGAGAGTTGAGTAAGAGTGTGTGAGTGGGAGAGAGAGAGAGCGAGAGAGAGAGAGACCTCGGCGGAGAGCAGGAGAGAGAGAGGGGAGGAGAGCTCCGTCTCTCCCGGTGCACTTGGCAGTCTAGTTGCGGGCTGCTGTGCTGTTGCTGTCGTGGCGTGGCTGGTCTCGCCAGGCGGGGAACTTCACCACACTGGAGCCCGGAGTCCCACTCTCTCACCTGCGCAGTTCGGAGCTGCCATGGGTCTCTCGCCTGGATTTACTGTCCTAATTATTCTACCGGCCTTTCTGCTGCACACCAGCGGCCTTTACATCGCCAGTAGCGTTGGTACGTACAGTAGCCTACAGTTTTAAACGTGGTCAGTGTTTATGTTGTTCTACGTATCTGCTGATCTCTTATCAGCAGGGCTGCACGGGGCTCTTCATGCGCCCACTGGAAGCCTGGAGCTCAACGTAGCTCGGCAAAAACACTGTCCGGTTTCTCCTGCTTGTGTCTAATTTTTGGCATGCTTTTGCAGTTTTTGCAAACATGTGTAACATTGTAGGACGCGTTTGCAACTTCTGTGCGTCCTGCTGTGTTGTTTGCAGGCTCTTTCTGGAGGTCCCTCAGCGGTGCAGGCAGTGTTGTGATATGCTTTCTCTCATCCAGGGGATAATGTTATCTGGGGTGTAAAGGGGCATCAGATGCACCGGATTACTGTCGGATTTTGCAGGGAAGTAGCCTAACATTATCTGATTTTGCCGCTGTCGCATTTATCGATCTGTCACTGAACGCTGGAGTCGGATGTCAGCCTATTGATCACACTATTATCAAATCATTCCTCTGACATGGAGGCTCAACACCAGTGTTTTGGGTTTTATCAGTCAGCAAACTTTATCAAAAAAAATAATAAATAATACCAAGTGCACCTGAGGACCACATATGAGGTGATAGCATAACTGTCTCTGACTCTGATGGCATTGACACCTTAAAGTGGCCTTGGCTCAGTGTGTGTATATGTGTGCGCAGGGAGCATTTCTCAGGTCGCCTCAAAAATGCACCAGTGTTATAACAGTCACAGAAATGCCCCTTAGCCTAATCCAAGTCAATGTCAGACGCATGACCTGTATTTAGGTGTCATCACTCAGTGCATTAATTAGTATGTAGTTAATTTACAATAATGATAATTTAACATTATGATGATAGAATAAATGATTGCAAAATACACTCCAATGTGCATCATATAGAAAGCGCTTAATAAGAGGGTTTGGTTTTCCATTTTTTATTCAGTCAGTGTCGAGGTTATAGAAATCACTGTCCTCGGATCGAGCAGCCTGACAGTGAGAAAACAGCGTGAGAAAGCCGCAATTAGCCCCTTGATCTTGTACTGGCTTTCAGGTTGACGGTAGAAGGGCAGAAGGTGTCAGGAGCGCAGCGCGCACTGCTGAGGCTGCCGTTTGCAAACGCACAGTGCCGAGCACCGGGGTCGCCTCTGGGTTCATGGGTGGGGCTGTGTGTGTGTGTGTGTGTGTGTGTGTGTGTGTGTGTGTGTGTGTCCGACTAAATAAATACACACCTGAATGTGGTCCTGCAGTGAATGGAGGTGTATTGGCATTGTCAGTGAATAAGTAAAGGCCTATTGACCTGAGGGCTGAGCTCCATGGGCTTTCACTGTATTTTGTATGCCTTTCCATCTTTTTGCAATTTAATTATACAAATTGTGTGTGTGTGTGCGTGCGCATGTGTGTGAAAGGTTCATGGTTTTATTTCTTTTATTTATTATTGTGACGCAGAATAAGGAATAAATAATTCCATGGTATGCTTGACATTTTTCTAATCCCTTATTTTTCCTTCCACCTTTTTTTTCCATCCTGCTATTCACCCTGCACACATGACTCCCCATTTTCTCCACTGTTTATCCCGACACTTTTCCCATGACGTCTCCTCCTCTCCATGCTGTGGTTTCTTTTTCTTATCTTCAACTTTGATTTTCTTCCTTCCCCCCCTTTTCCACATTTTCACATCTTACTCACCAAATAACAATTTTTCCCTCTCGCACCTACCCCTGCCTCATGTTCTCCTCTCACCCATTATCCCCTCTCCCTCCCCTTAACTGTCCTGTTCCCAGACTCCCTGCAGCATGTCCTGGGGGAGTATGGACTGGTGAGGCCGATCAGTGTGGACGCAGAGGGCCGCTTCCTGTCACACGCCGTCTCAGCTGGCCGAATGGCAGGAGGGCAGTCCCGTAGGCGCCGGAAGAGGGAGGTAGGAGTAGGCAATGATGAGTGGGAAGGACCAAAAGGAGAGCCTGTGGCCTTTCGGGAAAGGCTTTACTACAACGTCACCATCTTCGGCCGGGAGTTCCACCTGCGCTTGCGCCACAATGCCAGGCTGGTGGCCCCCGGAGCCAAGATCGAGTGGCATGATGACAGCGACAGCGCCCAGCACTCTGAGCCACTGCACGATGAATGCTTGTACGTGGGGGACATCACAGACACACCAGGAGCCACTGTGGCTATCAGCAACTGTGACGGCCTGGTGAGTGGACAAACCTGTGTTAACTCTTATCTGTCTAACCGCTAAAATGTTCACTGAGCTCGCTGTGAAGGTGCCTGTGGACAGAGTGACATGAGCGGACACGAGAGAACAGATGATGCATGTCTAAGTTTGTAGGGGAGCTCTTTGTTTGAAAAAGGTTGATATAAAGTTTCAACATAAAAGCAATATATTTTTGCCCCTTGACCCTGTCTCTGTCCCTGGTGAGTCTTTCTGGTTGACCCCATAGCTCAGAGGTTGCAATGGGGTCAAACTTATGATTTACACTGCTTTTCTCCTCTAAACTGGTTGTAACACCAAGCCTGCCATGAGAAATGCCTGAGTCATGTTTTCATCCCTCTGTCCTTTGCCCCTTTTAGTTTGCTCATGTAAAAGGAGGAAGGGATTATTAAAGCAGTACACTGATATTTCACAGATAACCTCAATATGTATGATATCTCAGCAAAATGCTTTTAGAATAACATTTAGCTGGCTTGTACTGCTCACTATATGTTGTTTGAAACTGCCACCATATAATATTTCGGTTGCTTTTAATAGAGCTGACGATGAATAGAGGAAAAGAGATGGTAAACAGTTGGTGAATGGTTGTCTGCAAGGGAGAGAAGTGAGAGATTGATTGAGTGAAGAATGTGCACAGGAACTGCTGAGATGAGAGGATGCAGAAAGATGGAGACCAGTGCCCAGAGGATGAGGTGGAGGGGACAAGTGCAAGAGATAAGCCTTGGGGCAGGGGAAAAAACTAAATAGGAGTAAAAATGGGCAAAGAATGTGTACTGGGAATGATGAGATTGGGGGGAGGAGTTCCCCTCATTAGGAAAAGTGTTCATTAGTCAGCCAGATCAGCCCGCCACTGGAGCTGAGTAGCAGCGACTGGATCCGTTTAGGGTTGAGGACACAGGGGACTGAGCAAGCAGCTGAGAGAGCAGGCAGGGAGCCAGGACAGCACAGGCCTGACATGCCCACTTAGCCTGACACCAGCCAGCAGCAACTCACTGCTACTGCTGCTCGCTCCGGCCCATCATTCTGCCATTCTATTGGCAATTCCTAGGAAAGGTTGCTGTCAATGTGTAGTTGTTAAATAAATAACAGATTACCAGTTAGCACCTAAGTGGCTGAATGCACTGCCAGGATTTTAAAGGATTGGTTCAAATGTTTCCAAGTCTGTCTTCCATAAAATAATACAATGCCCATGTGTACGTTGAGACAGTTTTTGTTCACTTTAATAATTGTTGTATTACGAGCAGGTCCCCTTTTTGTTTGTATCATGCACATGCACAAGGATGGACATGTATGCACATGAGCTTGTGGGCCAGTATGGCTTCCAGTTTTACGCTATTCCACTGTTGGACAGTTGGTGGTGGTAATGTAGCAATCCACCACCAAAGGCAAGAAAGAAGAAGACTGCAAGTTTTATGACAAAGTAAATGCATTCAACACAGCTGTCAGGCCTCAAGGATTCACACAATACATTTTGGTGAAAAATACTGAATGTTAACATAACTGCAGAGGGCACCTTTAAGTGCAGTCAAAGCTAACATGAAACTTTAGCAATCAAAGTAAGATGAATCGAGTGGGTATCTTCCAAAGTTATGGTCTGTTTAGTACAAAATTATGTCTTTATTTTATCGTCCCTCCACCGCAGTTCAGCAAGAAAACATTGAACAATGAAACAAATAAGGAATTTTATTTGAAAAAGAATGTAATAAATGAAAATATTCACTTTGTCTAACTCAGACTGCTGATGTCTTATACTGGCTTCAGCTAAATTTCTGCTGGATAAGGACTGAGGATTTTGTCCCCCAACGCTTACATATGTTTCATTAGAAAGGGATCTCTTCAGGGCCCATATGGAGAGAAGGAATCGTGATCATGTGAGTGCTGTGAACAATGTGAACCTATCCCTGTTTGTTGAGGCTGTTTTCAAAATGTAATCTTGTAGAATTAGCCTTGTTGAAATTGCTGAGGAGTAAAAGTATGTTGTTAACAATGAAAATTTATAGGACAGATTATTTATCAGTGCTGGAATAGCCACACCAAATAGTCAAATAAGGAAAAGCCCTTTTATATAATCACATTTGTGCTGTCCACTTATATTTAATTTGTTTCTCCGTGCCTCTGAGCAACTCCTGTCATTACTAATCAATTCTTACAACCTCCTCAGGCATGCCTAGAAATATAGCCAAGCTCTGTCAGGTTCTGCTGAAGCTCTGCCCGCATCTACTTTTTTAAACCCAGCAGAGCCAGCTCTGCCCTGCTGTGCCCACTTCCTCAGTGACCCAGCCACCTGGTTAGAGCCTTTTCTGCCCTGCGTTGCCTTTTACAGCCAAGAACCTCTTGCTGGCTGTGATCCAGGGTGTGTGATGATATAATAAAGAGGCAAAGGAGGGAAGATGAAGAGGGCAAAGGGTATAGATTTCAAGAAGTAGCAAATGACCAGAATAAATAAGAGAGCATGAAAGAGCACAGGGAAAAAGGAAACTTTTGAATGGACAAATTACCTTTGGAGGGAATTGAATTTCTGTGAACAGAAGCTGTGATCAGCTGGTTAGTTCTCTGGATGGTTGAGGGGAGGCAGCACACTGTACAGTATGAGAAGAAGTGTGTGTGTGTGTGTGTGTGTGTGTGTGTGTGTGTGTGTGTGTGTGTGTGTGTGCGTGTCTGAACCTCTGGCCCTACTTGTGGTCTTTCCTTCAGTGTCACCTACAGTATTTGTTCAGAGATGTGGAGGCTGTGTTGGCCTGATTTTGTGCACATGTGGGTGTAAGGTCAGGTGTGTGTGTGTGTGTGTGTGTGTGTGTGTGTGTGTGTGTTTAGGACTTATGTGGAATGTTGAGTGTCAGCAGAGCTGCTTTTCATTTTTCTAGAAGAGACAGAGAGACATAGTGATGGGAGTCATGGCTATTATATTTCTCCATGCTAGATAATTCTGTCATTGTGACGTGCTAGTAGGGGCTGTCACACTGTACACAGGGTGGTTACAATGTCTGAGCGCATACTCTCAGCCAGGAATGCAATGATTTTCACTTTGGAAGTTTATTCATTTAAATTAAATAAATCAGAGCCTCTTGTATATTTAAGCTTTTTTTTAAGTTTTGAAAGTCGGTACTTCTGCTGTTTATGAGCACTGTTTACTAGAGCATAGTCAGAGCATGTTCTTAAGTTCTCAGTCATGATTTAATAGTTGAAGTAGTTTTATCCTTTATGTAGCCACAAGCACACAGACAGAAAAAGAGATTCTGTTGAGAACGATTAGTATTATGTGACCATTTCTAAACTCTGAATGCTCAGCATGCACCAATGTGACCCAGCAAAAGTTAAAACTGAGAAAGAAAGAAGAATCTTGAATAGACCATCTTCAAAAAAATGCAATAAGTAAATTGGAAAAAGTATGGATAGACAGAAGGTAGTCTCACATTGCCAGACCTACCTCCACAGCGCTGCGGAGGAGGGTCTGGCTAGTCCACACAACATTCCTGGGTAGGAGAAAAATGTGCTCTGGTTTATTGGCATTTCTTTAAACCAATCACAATCGTCTTGGGTGGAGCTAAGCGCCAGATGGAGCAACGGTGCCTCTGCAAAATAGCCTCGGGAAGGAACTTGTTTTGGTGGAACATGTACGTTCAAAGGTTGTCACAGACCCCCTGTTGAAGATCTCTGGACTAGACAGAAGGTAATAGAGTAAAATCATTTCTAAAAGTTTTAAATATCGTCATCTTCCACCAGGATCTACTTAACCTTCAAACCATAAACACATACAGTGCTGCATATCCAGATATCTATCTCTAGTGTGAGGTACCTGTTTTCCAGATGGGCCACAGCACCCCAGATAATCAGCAAGTTCTGACAAATTCTAGGGCAGCTTCAGGTTACCGTGGGAACAGCAGGTCACACAGGTCTGTGGAGCGTGCACAGGGAAAGCCAGAAATGAGATCTAGCTCTATTTCCAGCTGAAATGAGATCCAGCTGGGTGACAAGTGATCTTCATGTCTCAGAGTTTATAACAGAGGAAGTGCGTTGCATGCCATTTTGGGGTTTACTCATAAAATCTAGGTGGGTGCACACTTGGAGGACAGCACACGTGTTGTTCATTGTACACTTTCACACGTACAGGCACACTGTACACCTTTGCTGAAGTGGGAATCATGTGCTCCAGCATGCACCACACCTACAGTATGGTCAGATGCTCTGACACACAGCAGGGACAGACAGCAGCCAAAAGCAAAGTTCCCCTGAACCAAATTTACCACGCTGCATGACAAAAACCTGTGCACACATTTCTCTTAATGTCTCCACCCATCGCTCCTTTCGCTGTCTTCATTCTTTCGCTCTCTCTGTCTTGTGTTTCTTGGCCAGCAGCGCTAGCAGCAAGCAGGAGAGCTTTCTTAATGATGGTATTAAAAGATAGTCAGGAAAATGAAAAAGAATGTGGCAGACAGCTTTTTGCTCCCCAACACCCACAGATTCAAAAAAGAAAAAGACAGTGTTCCTTTAGTGAGCAGTCTTTGTCTGTTTTGAGCAGCAGCTCTGCTCCCAATTGTTGATCAGACAAGTGGTGTTGAGGGTTAAGAGTATTGCCCACTGTCTATGCAGTAAAAAGTTTAGAATCAAGAAACTGGATCTGGGTGTTGCTTACTCGAGGATATTTTTTTTATGCCTGTTGTTTGCATAGTATCTGTATCATCATTAGTTGGCAGATAATTAGCCCTGATCCTGCGCAGATGTTGCCCTTTGTATATTCTGATATGCCATATTTATGTATGGCTGTGCGCTTCAGTCTGTTCATGTGTGTTATTAGTGCACAGTAGGAATGCTGGAAGGCGGCGGCGTTATTTTGGTGCTTTCATTGAAAAGACTCAACATCAACAGCAAGGAGAAATGCCAATTTTTCCAAGCATTGACAGGTGTTTTATTTATTTCTTTTCTGTGGGCGGGTGCTTAGAGATGGCACATTCTTTGCAAATACTATACAAATTGTCTTTCAGGGTAACACTACTAATTTAATTTAATGTAATGAAGTTGTGATTGTTATTTGACTACAATTAATAAGGTTTTAAAGTTACTTAACATTACAAAGCCACTAAATGCACACACAGTCTGCATACACCCAGTTCTGTGCCAGCAGACTCTTAGTCAATGTGTGAGTGTGTTGACAATGGGGCAGGTCATTCACAATAATAGCCCCAGCACTACACTAAATGGCAACAGTACGGATACTTGCGCCAGCCATGCCCCTGGAATAGGCTCAGTCATTACCTCTGCAGTAGGAGTCAATAGAAAAGGCAGCCCTGGGCTCAGCCAACCCATCCATTCATCTATCCAGCCCGGCAGTTTAGCTTGGTCAAGCGTGGCAGCTCACTGGGCCTCACAGTGTGTTATTCCACCCCGGGTCACACGATAAGCAGCTCGCAACTGTAATCAGCTCAAATTGAAACGATGACATCAATTACAGCACGGCGCACAGCTGTTATTGACCCCAGCCCTCACTAGCTATGTAGAGGAGACTGCGTGTATGTAGAGGAAACAAAAAAAGTGGAGGAGTGATGGTTGAGGAACGCCTGCAGGAACCGCATGGCTGGAGGGAGGGCCGGGTGTGGAGAGGCTAGACTGAGGTATGGTATGAATGGAGATCTCTGATTGCAGGTTCTACCCCTGCAATGTGTAGCTCCACTCAAACACACAATTTTTCAATCTAGAGCTATTATCAGACAGAGAAAGAAATAGAGGAAGAAAGGGTGGGAGAGAGAGAGAGTCAGACAGACAGCGAGCAGGCCCATTCTGAGGAACACTATACAGAGCAAAGGAGTGCTTTTACCAGAGCTGTGATTACTGCCGCTCACTCAGTGCACTTAACCAGCCCCCTTGACTCTCTTTGTCTCGCTCTCTGTCATTCACAGAGTGCTGGCTCAGAGCACACGGTTTGTTTGAGTGGTTGAAATAACAGGATTCATTCGAGAAAATGGAACAGTGGAACCCCAATGATTATAGGGAAACACCTCTGTGATGTCACGATAACAGCAGGTTGTTTTGATACTAAAATCAGCTCACGGAAATGATGCAGTAGTGCGGATGGAATAGTTCACTGTACATGTGCTGTCATGAGGAAACGTGGTTCCTGGATATCATGGTGATATCCCAGACTTTGGGCTATATGTTTAACAGTGCAGTGACCAGTGCATAGTCATTGCTTGTTATTTTGGTTCATCTACCTGAAGTGTGATTTCCACAAAAGGTGGGTAACGTGGGTGTACAGTAATGATTAATGAATTATCTTCTCAGACAGTCACATTTACTGATTTCATAACAGCTGGGCCAGTCACAATAGCACATGATGACTACTCTACCTCCATCCCAATGTATAGGTGCAGTTATGTTGTCTGAGAGGTGCAGAGTGGTGAGCAGTAAATATAGGAAAGGCAGACTACATGCCTTTGTATATTGAGTTTGTGTTTGTGTGGGTAGGGTGGTCACCGTCCTAATCACAATGATCCAAACACTTTGTGTTGTGGCTCTCCTCCCAATGATTGCCATGTGCACAGTGGAGGGCAAAAAAACCCAAATACCAAATGAATGCATTTCATGTTCCGAACACATTTCGAAGAATCAGGGGTCACAATTAGGAGATCAACTGTTTCAGTGACCAAAATAAAGTTAATTCTCTGAAGACCAGCTTGCCTGTCAGTCAATCAGTCAGCCAGCAAGTCCCACAGACCGCAGGGCAGTGCAGGAAACTGATCGATGCTATCCACATCAGCAGTTCTCGAGCTAACAGGCCCCAGCGGCCTCTGTGAAGGATCTTGGAAACAGGACGAGAAATCCTCCTCCTTGTTCCAGCGTTTTAACAAACCTTCTGCCTGCCTAGCCCTGGCTGACCCAGCCCACGTCTCCTGTGGCCGCGCCGTTTTACCTCCCCGCCGCCACACAAGTGGCTTTGTACTCTTAAAGTTTTCCCCACATAATCCTCACAACCACAACACAACATGAGAGAGAGTGAGGATGAGAGAGAAAGGAGGGTAGGTGGAGGAAAACGACAGTAACACAAATGGTGAGGGAGGAAGAGCATGGTGGAATCTTAATGTGCCCAAACCTGAACAAGAACAACAGCAGCATCATAACCATCGCCACCTGCTCAGTGCTCAGTCAGAAGGGATGGAGTGTATGGAGGGAGGGAGGAGACACTCTTCTTGATTAGCATGAGGGAAAAAAAAAATCACTTTTTATTGTCTCTTCCTCTCAGCTAAATTCACTTGCCTGCTTCCAGAAGCTAGTACACTTCTCTTACTGATCATGGATATTTTATGTTTGCCGTTTGCTTTCACTGCATGAGTGCATACTTAAATTCCCTACACTCTAAAAAAATACGTGTGCATTTTGTCCCAACCTGATCTAATTAGTTAAATTTGTTTTTCCACTGGATTGAATTGTTTAGCTGTCTTGTTTGTATTTTCTGTTTGCATGTTCCTCAGTGGAACAGAGACTGTCTGTATGTCTGTCTGCATCTCTGTCTTTCTGCATACAGTGTCTGAAAATCATTTTGCTTGGCACTTATTGCAGCAGGCAGCTAAGCGGCAAGAATCGCACTTCATAACAGAAACTCACACCCTCCTCATCTAACTAAGGCTGCCTGTTTTTGTTTTCCGCAATAGAGAAATAATCACTTTTTCTCTCCTAGTGTATTATGTTTTTTTGGGGTTTTTTTTGCCGGTGCATGAGGACCTCGGGAATTGTTAGTGTACCAGCATATGTAATAAATTATATAATAATATATTGTATTCTAATAACTGACTCTGTGGGGGCTGGAGTGAAGTAGCAGAAACAAAGAAACACATCTAGTGCTTTGATCACAGTGACTGATCGTATGCCAGAGTGTACAAGAAAAGCTTTGGATACTGCCTTACAATTACAATTATGTAATCTGTTTGGCAAATGTCATGGGGACTCTGAGATGACCTTGTCCATGTATAGCTCTGTGTGAGATTGAGTTACTGTGGGCTTCTGAGGTGTGCTAGATGTGTCTTCTGGATAAGCAGGGTCAATCACCATCAAGCACTTTATCAACACCCAATAGCAGGGGGATACAGGTGATATTTATCACAATATAAATGATTCCACTATTCTGTTAAGGTTAAGATTACCTTTAGCTTTAAATTCCCTAGTAAGAGATTTGAGAACCTGACCAGTAGGGGTGGGAATCACCAGAGGTCTCACGATACCATATAATCATGATACTTCTGTCATGATATTATTGTGATTTTAAACATATTACAATATTCTGCGATATACTGCAATGTATTTCCTTTTTTCCAACTTCAAATGTTTCACAATTACAAATGATGTCCCCAAAAGGAAACTTTGTCAACATGTGTTTTATCTAAAATGATACATTTCTCTGTTTGTTCATCTCACTTCAATTTTATTGCTTGTCGAGCAGACAAACTGACCAACACATATATATTAAAAGATCGATGAAGTTTGTGTATCAATACAGTGTTGCCACGGAAAATATTGCGATACTATGCTGTATCGATTTTTTTCACCCACCCCTACTGACCAGGAATAGTGTGATCTGCAAACAGAAAATCTATTTAAATACATAATCACACAAAAATAACTCAATCCTGTCACTCAAAATCCTTCTGAATCCCACAGTGTGAAGTGTTTACAGCTTATATCTTATTCATCAGTTAAATTCGCTCATTTATGATGATACCAATCAGAATAATGTCTTTTGCTTTTTTAAAAGCAACAGCATGTGTGATAAATTGCTCATTCCCAGGAATAGGTCTAATTACTGGTGAACTGTTTGCATGTAATGGTAATGCTTCAGGTGATTAGTGCATTTTGTGATATTTGCAATCTTTGTGGCACATATCTTCTTTGTGTTGGACTTTAAGTGACATTATCCTACCCCTGTTTGAGACTGTCTCATCCACTGTACGGCCATTAGGGGTTTTAAGTGGCCAACGTTTTGCCACACACCTGGCGTACTCATCTCCCATGTAACTTTCCAACCTCTGACACCAGGACAATAGTGTGTGGTGTGTTAAGCTCACTCCTGCCCCACTGTCCCTTTTTGTGAAAGGGGCTGTCTCCTAAAATACTGATTGCCTGGAAGCAGTTAGTCTTTTAGTTTCTGTGCTGGGATTAGTACGTTGTCAATAGGGGTGTCACAATTCTCCAAATCCACAATTCGATTTGACTTTCAATTTTGAGGTCACAATTCCATTTTTGATTTACACATTTTCTTTTCAGCAGTGACGGCAATGCCACAATAAGAGCCACTAGATGGCAGAAGGGTACATAACAACAGCAGTTTGAGTTTTTCAAAATGACCGAAGTGCAATTGAATGCACCGTTAGTTTGGCGAGACGCACATGAACGTGCCATGAAGTAGTGGCTATGGTTTCTGGAAAAGAGCAGCTGCAGGCTGCAGTAAGCCAACATTACCCTTTTAGCTGCATGCTACAAGCCGGTAAGGTGCGCAAGTGTCTGTCGTTGTTTTATCTTCGGACATGCGCAAGTAGTCGGGGGTGGAGCGAGAAAAAAAATACTGGGGGAATCGCAGATCCTGCTTCTGATTTTGATAGTCAAAATTGAAAGCTTATTTCGATCAATTTTCATGATCAGTGTTTATATAGTTTATATATCGCCCAGCCCTTTTTACAAGTATCTGATTTAACCCTCAATTCGCCTCTGTTCTGTTGAAGTGTCCTTGAGCAAAAGCCAGTCCTGACCTCTGGTCTCCCTGGAAAGAGGAAAGAAATGCCGACCAGGGATCAATAAAGAAGCATCTTAATGTTTTCTGAAGGCTGTTGAGGCCTTTCTACACTGTTATGTCATCAGCGTATGTTAGGAGTGTGTGGCTTAGTGTGTTACAAAGTGCATTAAGGTGCTCAGCTATTAAAATAGGAATAAGGGGTTAAAAGATAAATGATAAAATAGCTCTGCTGTCAGACTTAGTCTATTATAGGTTATGTTTATGGCCATAGCCAGAATTGTGCATCCTTGTAACTGCTATCCTCACTAACACAGACACACACACACAGACACAGACACACACACACAAACACACACAGTGCGATGATTGACAGCATCACAAAGGGAAATATTTTTTTTCTCAGAGGCTAATCCTCTGCCTCTCTATTTCACACACACTGACACTCAGACACAGACACACTGGGGAGAAGGGACTTATTGTCAGGTTGTGCTCTATCTCCACAGTTCATTTCTAATCCTCTTTCTCCCTTTCTGTACTGTCTCCCCACATTTTCACCCACTCCTACACACACCACCACCACCCGGACTGTAGACTGTAGTAGTTTAAGGCTGGGATCCACCACACAAGTCCACATTTTGGCCACATCAGCGAGACTGGCAACATGGGGAGAGTGGTAGGACACTGCTGCACGTGAGGCAGGCTAGATGAGGAATTAGATACAATTGAAATGAGACACACTGGAGAAGAGACACTAATGGAGGAATGGAACAGAAGGGGGTGTTCTTTTTTTCCTTGCTTTATGCTCCCCCTCTTCTCTCCTCTTCACTCCTCTCTTCTCCTCTCCCAGCAGCGGGGTGTATGCTCGCAGGGCGGGTGTGTCTGCAGCTGACTCTGATGCGATGTGACAGGGCCCTCCTCTCTGTCCTTTTTGCTGGTGTGTGACAGCGTGAAGCCGCCATCCACCTCCGTCTTTTATCCCTTACCATCTCTTCATCTCTCTCGCCGATTGGGGGGAAAACATTTTTTTTCTGGGACTAGTTATGTGCCCATCCTCTCAGTCTGTCTCTCTGTCTGTTTGCATGTTGTGCGTAGGCCCTTATGGAGCTGTTTGTACCTTTCTCTGTGTCATCTTCAGCCATTTTTTTCAATTCAACTGAGCATGAAACAGAAAAGTATGTGCACCAAACATGACAATACAGTAAATAAGGAATAACAGCTGTTCAAATATGAATCTCTTCAAGAAGATTAAATCAATAAACAGTCCAAATAAACATGGTAATGATTAAACCTGAAAGGAAATCTGTTCCATCTGATCTGAGTGGATTTGAATTTTAGTGTGGCACTTTTTAAAGTATTGATAAGAGTTGCACATGAGGGGTGAGGTATTTTAGATCACATTTAATCTGGAAATGTGGCAAGTATGTTTTCTTGATATTTTGGCTGTGTTTGCAGAGCACACATTTCTTTTGAAAGCAGGGTGACCTCCCAGTTAGCTCTTCTATGACTGTGTTGGCCTGTTTCCACAGCCACTCTGTGCTTACCAATGCTCTTATCTGGTCAAGGAATTTCTCAGTTTAGGGCCAGTCACAATGACCAGGCAGTCTTCCACTGTGTATATCCTGTTTAAGGCCAAGTACATTCTCCTTTTTTTGTATTTCCTTCCCAATACCACTGATATTTGTCTTTTTGTGTAGTTGAGTTGTGTTGTGGAACTCAAGGCTTTCCTAAGGCGGTAAAGTAAACCCCAGGGCCACCTGTCAGATATAATGGGACCATTCACAATGTTCATACACTTATACTGAAGGTCCAAGTTGTGGTAGGTATTTATGGCCCATTTTTGAAGATTAAATATTAGTGGGTATAGGCCTCACTCAGCCCAGCATGCAACGTGCATGCCGACAGGATGAGAGCCTTAAAGCCTGACAGGCAGAGAAAGGTGATGTTTTGGACCGAAGCACACTCTGTCTGTCTTTTTCTTAACTTTTCTCCATCCTTCATTGCCCATCCATCTTTATCTCTCTTTTGCCCTCTCCACGTCCCTCTTCCTCCCTCCCTCCCACTACAGTGCGTAGAGGTTATAGCCCCAGCTGAGCCACAAGCTGTTGTTGCCTCACACTGACTACTGTACCTGCTAATATGACCAGCGTGCCCAGTTTATCACGATGCTCTCAAGCTCTGCATGGGCAAGATCATTCAGACGATGGAAATGGTAAAAAAGCTGGTGTGGGATTGAACACTAACAACTACACCTGGACTGGAATTCATAATTTTAGTGTTAAGGTGAAAACCCGACATCCTCAGTTTTTTTATGTTAATGAAATATTCATTGTTAAGCGATCAGTGTTGTGATGTTTTTGCATTCCACCCCCACAGATACAATGGAAATGAGTTTTTGTGCTCCAAAATAGAGGTACAGAATTTTGTTTGAAAAAGTACATTTCTTTTACAGATGTACTATTAGGAACGTACAGTAAAGGGCCCCAGAAGCTCATATTTTGATCCATTTTAGCACTAACTGAGACACCTTGATGGTGCATGGGTCAAACATAGTGTGGCCCTATCGAACATACTGTAAAATGACTTTCTCAGGTACATTTTGGTCACTTAAGATTATGGATACACTTCAGGCGTATTTGTTTTGCAACGTGCGCGTAAAAGCATGGCGAGGTATGTACAAACAGGCCGCACTGAGGTAAAAGTGCAGACTGCCTGTCGCGGGAACTGAAAATGGCAAATTGCGCTTTTCCGTGTCATGCATATGCATTCATGGGAGGGTCAAGGGGAAAGTGGGAGTTTGCGTAGGATACAAAAAGTGTACGTACGCCCAGAAGCCAAAAATGGCGTACGGCAAAAAAAATTCAGATTTATAAAACCGTGCGTACGCACATCTCTAAGCAATGTTCCCTTTATAAATCACAGATTACCCACAAGTGTGCGTACGTGAATCAGCCTCTTATCCGGCCCTGTATATGCCCATTTTTAACCATAAATAGTCAATGCAAATACCTCATGAATGCTGATCAGTATGTTAATGACCCTGGCAGTTGTTCTTTCGTTAAGCCGAATCATAGCGAATCATGACGACTGGCGGGGATAAAGCAAAAAACTTCTCAGACGCTCGGGAATTGCTGCAAATTGAATTATAATTTCGGCCTGTTCTCACACAGTGTAGGGAAACCTGATATATAGACTACCTATATGAATTATACCTTCCAAAACAACAACAGGCATTACGGCACGCGGGGACAGCTTCGATATACCAGACCTATATGATAAGATTTAACAGAACTATATATTATAGCCAAACAAGCCTTAGTGATGAAGTTGAAGATTATATATAATATTTATATAAAACACTTAGCTGTCTGCCATTTACCGCTGGCGTCACTCCCTTACCCCTCCTACCAGTCCCTATGGCCACTTGGCCAGTGGGAATGCAAATGGAAAAAAAGATTTTGGGGGAGAGTAGTTCTTAGAACTGCTTAGAAGGGTACTTTTCCTCTAAAAAGTACAAGTACTATCCGGTTGGAAAGCACCTATAGTGACGGTGAGACAGCGCCGATTAAATATTAAGAACGAATTTTGATTTAAGATTTGAGTTGGATTTTACAAGGTGTTTATGGAACAATTATCACTCAGTACAAGCGCAAATAACACTGCTGGATTTAATCTTCATGACAACGTGGATGATATGGAGTGAAGAAATGTGCTTGAGACATTAATACTTGAAAATATTACGAGTAATCGTTATTCCCACATTTACTTTCTGCAGTCTGACTTCAGTTCACCACCTCACCATCTGCGTCACCAATTCCCATTGTCTCCAAAATGTGCGTACGCATGGGTCAGAGTTTGCATGGAGGACCGCACATTCTCCCGTCAGGTTTGTTTTTTATAAATCACAACCTTTGCGCGGGAAGTGGCGTACGCACACTTTCAGCCCACGTTTATGCGTACACCACGTTTATAAATGAGACCCCTGATCTGTGCATCCCTAAGATGCAAATTACCTACCAGAGAGGGAGGTGTAACTTTAATATGCTGCCCCCAGCAACAAGCTCTACTTTTTTTTTTTTTTTGAGGTTTTTGTTTGTTAATGAAGAGTGAGTTCTGTAGGTGGTTGTTTTTTTCTTTTTTTCTGCTTGGCAGTGGCAGCTCTTTGCTGGCATCTTCTACTTACTTCAAACAAACTGCTCCTTCCTGTGTGCCAGAGGATTTTCACTGAATGTAAAATTATCTGGCTATACATGTCATGGCCCTGGTGATAAACAGTAGTAAAACGGACAAGTATGTATATGAAAATGTCAGGGGTTCCCATTCTCATCGAATAAATGGTACTCATTTTCTACATTTTCGAAATGTCTTTCGATTTTCAGCAGAAGTATGACAGCCAGGTTTGTTGAGTGTCGTTTGTTTACTCTCATTTCTTCTCAAAGGCTGCTGGACACTGCTGCTGTCTTTTTGAGGCAGCTGTTTTCTGAAGCTCATCTCTCAGTGTCTACAGGAGGAGGGGGTGGGTGAGGTGGGGGTTGGGGGGTAATTTGGTTAGGGGAGGTAACTATGAGATATGGCGGAGGGGGAGGCAGGCTTTTTGACACAACCACTCGCTGGTGCTGTGCTGTGATGTATAATGGCAATACGAGTGAGCTCGCAGAGAGCAGAATGGCCTACACACACACACACACACACACACACACACACACACACACACACACACACACACACACACACACACACAGCAAATTGCACACAAATTGAACCTATGGGCTTTCCTTCTACCATATCAACTACCAAGCGCTAGCCCTTGTGTGTTCTCAGGATTAAGATATCTGTTTGATCTCAGTGAAAGTATTACATGAAAAAGAATAATGTGCAGAACTTCTCTCTGCAAAATTGTATAGAATCCTTTTCCACAAAGGAGCTCAAGCCTTTGTTGCTCTTTCAGAATATGATGATGTTTAAATGGCTTTTGCGGAAGCCCTGGCCGGCAGCACACAGCTCAAAGCAGAAGCGAAAGGGGGCTGATTTCCTCCCAGACAATGTGATTGTATAAAACTGTGGCTGTTGACTCCACTTCCATGTTGCAGTAATTGGGGGCAATAGAGGAGCCTGGTGTTTCCCCTCTAGATAAAGTATATGGTTTAGGGTGTGAAGCTCAGGAAGAGGATTGTGTGTGTGTGTGTGTGTGTGTGTGTGTGTGTGTGTGTGTGTGTGCGCGTGTGCGTGCGCGTGCGTGCGAAAGAGAGATATTTCTGAGGGTGTTTATGGGTGCACAAGCACATATTTATTTGTTTGAAAGTGGTGGGATTCCCCGGTGATTGTCAGTTTGATAGCTTGCCTCGTCTTTTATTTTAGCTTGTGACTTTTCTCTGAGGAGACTCTGTATAAATGTCTTTTTTTTGTATGTGTGACTGCATCATGTGTGCATGAGTTAATAATGCTGTAGATGGGATGACTCGCTGATCTGAGGATTAGAGATATCTGTTTTCAACCTGGTATGTTGTATTAACAAAAGCCTGTGGATCAGATGTTGGAATGGGGACGCTGTGTAGATGTGTTAATGTTTTAATTGGCACCCACAAATGCATGCAGTACAACATAGACTCATGTATGCGCTCACACACACGCAGCCTCAGGCTACATCCTTAACCCTTCTTTCTTGTACCCTGTGTGTGCTTGCGTATGCACAGTATATTTCAATGGCAGTTTAATGAGGAGACTTTTAAATAAGCAATATATAGCTTAATAGCAGGCTAACATAAGGCTTGATGAGAGAAATAATAATACATGCTTATTTATAAAGATGGCATTAAAGAGTATGTGCCCCATTTCTGTGTGCATTTTTAAATTATTTATTAATAGCAATACTTAACAATGTAATGCAATTCAATAGAATATATATTGTCAAGAGAAGTAACTTTGTACAGCCTATTATGCCCAATTTTTGCTTAGACTGCCTGTCTTTCAAAGTCCTTCAGAACAATATGTTGAAATGGAGATACTGCACATACAGGAGGGATCTTCTGTCTTTCAGCTGACATGACACAACTGTGCTATACATACATCATATAAATAGGGTCATTGTGAAACACAGTTCCAACATGTTGTCCAAAGGTCTGATAAAAGTTATGCTGCTTTGGGAACCTAGTGTCTTAAGAGGGAACACTCTATCTAGTCATTCTAAATCACTGAAGCACATCCACTAAGAGGTCGAAGAACCAATCCACATTGAGCATTGTTTGGCTCTGCTAAAATAAAACTTCTCCATTCACATCCTTTTATACTCGACCATCAACTGTCCAAATCTCCAAGTATAGATTCAGAAATGTTGCTGCTTTCTCCATTCAGTTCTCTCCTCAAACCTAGGGACCGCTTCACACTTCTGTAACAATAAGACTGTAGTGGACAGACATACCGCTAGAATATTTGACCTTCTTCAGTAAGCCAGTCACATTTCTTTCTTGACATTCTCTGAATTGGTAAAGCAGGACATAAGGGCTTGTTTCTTTTTCATCTTGTAGGTTTCCTCCATTGTGTATACGTGTCATTCAAACGACATACTGCAAAAATTGTCACATTTCCTCAAGGACAGTGGGGAATGCTTTACATATGTCTAGGGCTGCAACAACGAATCGATAAAATCGATAAAATTCGATTATTAAAAAAGTCGATTCGTTGTGTCGCGCGACACGCCACTCAGTCGCGGAGATAAAAGCAATTGAGTTGAGTGCCGTGCGAGCAGCGCGGAGTGAAAGAAAAGAAAAAAGAGCAGAGCGGGGGTAGAGGAAATACGGAGAGAGACCGGGGAGATGCAAGATGAGCAAAAGCGACATGGCATGGCACAGGCGCACCACGGGGATGATTCAGCACCTCCTAAAACGTAAACATGTTGGAGTCCTTGATGCGGAGGAAGGGAGTTCAACAGCAGGGTAAAGTCACTACAGAATCCTACTTTTGTTCCATTTTGAAGTGAGGAACGTAACGTCCCTCTTCTGGTGCTGGTGTGGTATTTACTCGTTATCCAGCTTGACTAGCATGACAAGCTAGCGTTAGCTCGTTAATAACAGTAGTAAAGCAGGAGTGGTATAATTTGCAAGACTAAAGACACGTTTTTATTCACTCGCCTTTTTTGGCCCATTCATTTTTCAATCTATTGTCATGTATATATTCTGTGCTTTATCCCATATCAGTTATTGTTGACAAATATATTTGTGTGTGTTGTACTTTTTAATTTCATTTTAAAGTTCTTTTATAGCACTTGGTCATCTTAATCTGTGTTTAAATGTGGTGTACAAACGAACATAACTTGCACTTACTACAATGATGGTAATAATTTAATGAATAAGCTTCAAGTGAATGTATGTAAGTATGTATTGAGTTGATGTAAATTAATGCTTTTTTGTTTTTTTATCCGATTCATCGATTAATCGAAAAAATAATCGACAGATTAATCGATTATTAAAATAATCGTTAGTTGCAGCCCTACATATGTTTATGATCATATTTTAGCATGCATAAAAGGAAACATACTACCTAACAATAAATTGGACCCAGAAGTATACAAAAACACCATTAGCCGCAGTTTATTAACAGGTTGGAATTACTTCATGGGGTAGGAATAGGATGTGGAACAGTAGAGGAAGGGTTGACACTAGAGATGGTCCGATACCATTTTTTGCTTCCCGATACAGATTCAGATACCTGAACTTGGGTATCGGCCGATACCGAGTACCGATCTGATACCAGTGTGTCATATATTTTATTATGTTTTAACAACTGTATACTACTATCCCTGTATGGATGTGATATGATTTCTATCTTTGTTGTCGGTCTGGCTCAGGTTAAACTCTTTGTGAAACATGAATGCCACAGAACGTTCTTTTATTATCCAGTTTGACAGTCAGTTATAACGGAAAAAGAACATAAATAAACTACTTTAACGTATTTTTTCTTTAGGGCTTTATTACGTGGTATCGGATCGGTGCATAAACTCCAGTACTTCCGATACCGATACCAGCGTTTTAGGCAATATCGGAGCCGATACCGGAACATCTCTAGTTGACACATCAACCCCAAAGTTGTGTTCATAAGGCCTTCATGAAACCCTAAAATACTTTGAAACAGGAATACATAGAAGTTTCTGCTAGTCTTGTTATATCTCCCCATACCCAACACACACACACACACACACACACACACACAGGTTTGTGGCACTATCTTTGTGGGGACCCGTCATTGACATAATGCATTCCCTAGCCCCTTACCCTAACCTTAACCATCACAACTAAATGCCTAACCTTAACCCTTACCCTAACCATAGCATAATTCTATCCCTAATCCTACAACCAAGTCTTAACCCTCAAACAGCCCTTTAAACTTGTGGGGTCCAGCATTTTGGCCCCACAAAGCTGTCGGGACCCCACAAGTATACTGAACTCCAGGTTTTTGGACCCCACGAATATAGTTAAACAAGCCTACACACACACACATGGCTCTAAGACACTTAGACAGCTCCATATAAATGCAATTGTCACTTGCAGGAATGCATATCATGTTAGAATTATGATGTGAAAAAAAGAAATAATCAAACTCATCTTCATTGTGGGATGTATGTGTGTATATATGCATATGTGCTTGTGTGTGTGTATTTTTGGTACAAACACCTGTCGTGTGTGTGTGGATGATTGATGGTTTACAAAGGTGCAAAAAGAAAAAAAACACAATTTTCTTCTCCCGTTTCTCTTGCTTTTTTCTGTCCCTCAGCTTGATGGATCCAAATATTCCAAGTGTTTTCGATACCTGAAGAGGAAGCAATCTCTCTCTCTCTTTCACACACACACACACACACACACACACACACACACACACACACACACACACACACACACACACACACACAAACCTCCAGGCAGAGAGAGTGAAGCTTGGAGCATGCCTGGGAATATTCTTTCTCAATTTGTGTGTCAGTGCTGTGGATACACGGGTGCTGGCGGAGGCCTTCCTTTGTCATGGAAACACCAATTTTTAATCTTGGGTCCTTAAACCAATGAATTCAAGCCTCTCACATTGGCTAACTAACTCACTGACTAATGCATGCACCCTGGTATAATTGATGCATCTGAAATGTCTGTTAGATCAGGCACCCACACGTTATATTGAAACAAGAGGTGTGTATAAAGACGCAGAATGAGACGAGCTGAGGCGCAAAGGATCAAACAACACCTGGATTGTTAATAACGTGGCTGGATTAGTATTGGGGCGAAGCATGCTGATTACTGCTAAAAGAAAAGTGCGAACTGAGACTTGGAAAGGAATAATACTTACTTCACAGCATATGGAAAAAAAAGTGATAGACTGTGGAAGAAACCAGCTTTGCATATTTGACACAGGAAATGTTTTGTGATTTTTTTTTTTCAGCCTACTTTAATATTAAAGATTCAGTAAGTAAAATATCAGTTCAGTGAAACCTTAACAAGCAGTTACACTGTTTTTGATACATAAAAAATGCATGTGTCCTAACTGTGAAATCTTTTGACATGAGGATGTTGCCGTCGACCAACTAGACTTTGGCCACACCCATTCTCTACATTTTCACAGGCGGCTCCGACGGTATCCCTGGCTACCGCTGGTAACCTTGGTGATACCGTTGGAGATATGCTGCAGTCAGTGGGCGTTGCCAGGGCGTGATATGAAAGCATAGTTGGAGCAGTGTGCATGTGCGTGTTTATGTGCGTGTGTCTGAGATCCCGACAGCAGCCTCTGCCAGAGCCTTCATTTTGACGTGTCCTTTGATGACGGCATTGGCATTCGAGCAGACACACACACACACACACACACACACACACACACACACACACACACACACACACACAGGAGAGGGGAAGGGGGAGAGATCGAGGAAAAGCTGTGAAATATGAAACTGGAGCTTCTAAGTTCAGGTACACGCTTGCACAAACGTGTTAATTAATTGTATAAGCCAGCAATTTATACAGTTAGAGACAAGGATGTTAAGTGTTTTTTATACATGTAGTTTATATACTTGTACTGTATAAACTCTAATGTGTCCATGTCTCTCGCTGTGGGTCTTTAAAAGCCAGAGAACCAGGACTTCTCTTCTGTCCTTCTTACTGTGTAATTTATGGCCAAATAATGCGCCTCACTGACAGTGTACTGTATCTCCTCAGGTACACCTTCTCAGCATGAATTAGCTCTATATTTGTTTGGCTATTAGGATTGGATAATAGGTAATCAATAGAGAAATTAGCATTTGGAACTGCTGATGCAACTTTGAATTGCAGTTCTCCTTGGGGCATGATAAATTAAATCATTAAATAAAAAGTTTTTTAGGCTAATTTATTACAATTTCTATGTATTTCAGCATTTTTGTAACAGCATTCATTTGCCCTTATACTTTTTTTAGTTCTTAAAGCCACCCCATTTTGTCTTTCATTTGTGAGTTCAGTACTGATAAGATGTAAAAAGTATACAGGAACACCAATGAGAATGAAGTGAACTGACACTTTCTTTTCATTTTGCTACTTTGTGCTAATCCTACACACTCCTGCCTTTTAATGTGCATAATCCCTCCTCGTGTTATCTCAGGCTAATGTACAAGGAACAGCACAGCAGAGTGGAGGGGATGCACTCGCAGGCTGAAGCTAGCAGCTTCCCAGAGAGGGTTGAGGCGGAGGCCAGCAATGCTCACTCGTCTGTCGAACACGCACACTGTCTGTCTTCCACCAGAGAGAGACTCCCTTTGGCCTGGGCTGCCTTCATCAACACATTAGCAATATGCTGCGGCCAGCGTTTTTTCGACTTACTACAACAACACACAGACGCTATCCAGAGACAGAGAGAAAAGTGGGGAGGAGGTGTGAAGAACATAGATACTTTTTACAGACAATATGTAGATGCCTTTATTGCCATTCTGTCTATGTTTTGTCTTGTTTCCTTGTCCTCAACCTTGCTTTCACATATTTTCATTTTTTCTGCAACTTTCACTGATGTCTCCACTCTTCCCCTGAAAAGAGAGAGGTCATTACTACACACCCCCGCCAGGTTCTTCATAATCAAATATTTGACCTAATGAAGGGATTTAATTACTGGTTGCCCAGCACTGGAGGTGTCAGATTACTGCTCCCCCTTTTAATTTTCCTTGCAATTTATCACTATCCTGACAGCAAGGGATGTGTGTGTGAATGTGCAACTCTGTGTGTATGTGTGTAGCACAAGTGTGTGAAAATATTCTTTGAAGCAGCATGTTGAAGGAGTGAGTGTGGACCTGTGTACAAATTTGTAGTTAGTTGGCCACTTGAGACTGTGATAGCAGAATGGCTCGTTGGAAATGGCATTTAAACTATGCTAATGCTCATACTTTTTCAGCACAAGCAAAGCCATAATTTACATTCTTTCTGTTGGGAGCCCCCAAAAAATGATCATCATAGTTGTGCACTATTTGCTAGTCAGTTGAAAAGGCCTGACTTCTTCATGTTAATACACAGAAGTTGCTATGCATACAAATGAGAGAAACATAAAAGAGAGAATGTACAAGTGTGTTTGTTGGACATCAGTGGGTGTAGGGTACACAGTGGTGGCGTAAAATGAACAGCAGTGGAAGGGTTATGTGTCCAAACCGTTTAGATTTAACTAATGAATTAATAACCAGACAGGATCACAGCACTGGAAGAAGGGCAGGTGGCTGAGGGGGCGAGACAAAGGAGAACAACAACAGAGAGAGGACTGAGGGGTGGAAAGTACTCCTAAAGCCATTCTCTCAGCACGTTGGCTGCCAAAAAATATTAAACATGGAGGACATCTTCACTAAACCCTCAGCTTGACTTCACCTCATATAGACATGCAGTTTATAGAGAGATGAGGTAAATGCACCTAACCTGCAGTTACATGCTGAGCAACTTCTAGATCACTGGTTGATTTAAATTAACCATCAACTTTGTGATTTAGTTGAGGCCGCAATGAAACTACAGTGTTTGGCGGGCATTGCTTGACATGAGGCATTTGTCATTCAGGACAGCTGCTACCAACTGTCTTGAACTGCTGTTTACTATTGAAAATGACTAATTCTTCATATTTGCTAGGTTACACTACAGACAAACATTATTTAGTCATAGAATCTAAGATACTGACAGACATGCAAAAACACAAATGTTTTTTTCCAGGCAAGTTGAGGCTTGAACATGCAGTACTTCTCTTCTTGTTTAAGTATAATTTTTTTTTTTGTCTTTTTAAACCACCTTCGAACAGGTCTATCTGTATGTTAGGGGTGTAATGGTACACAGAAATCACGGTTCGGTGCAAGTTCGGTTAAGCAGGAAAAAAACACATGCATCATTTACAGCATGTTCTGTTTGTGGGAATACAAATAGTGAGAATTTAGCCTGTGTGCATCACCTCGCTCTGGATAGTGCAGCTGTTGGCCGATACGGCTTTTCCAGGAATTAATTTAAAAAAAGTCTTGCTTCTGATCAGGTTTCTTGTAGGTGCAGCTGGGGTCAAGAAATTAACAGAGTATTGTGGGTGTTTCTCAATCTCAAGAATGCAAAGAACGGACTTGTGTTCTTGGGGAGGACGTTCTTGCTCGTTGTTCTTGGAAGAATGAACCCGCAAGTTCACAAGCAAAGAAAACGCCGTTAACAGTTTGAGACGATGCATTCTTCCTGTTATTGCTCAACACCCCCAGCACAGAGGCTACCTGCAGGGCTCCAAAATAACAGCTAGAAATAAAAACCACAACAATATAACCACTTTGTATTAAAACAATCTCCGGACAAGAAAACCTCATAATGCTACAACTATTGCAATAATATTGAAAAATAAAACTTATTGAGCTTTAATTTTATTGTTTATGGTTTAGCTCAAACATCCCTTACTTATTCAAAAGAGTGAAACGCGATCCCTACTATTATTAGTGTATAAGTTTAAGTCAGTTTAAATTAAAAAATAAGTAAGCATATGCACTGGTGTGTCATATGTGTTCCTATTAGTGTTATGTGGAATTATCATTTCTATATTATTGTAGTGCACTGTATATGCCCAGGGACAACAGATGGAAATTAGCAATTAAAATTATAAAGGTTGTTGTCTCCCCTTTAGTCTACATAACATGTCATAGCATATACCACTTTATGTACAACTGTTGATTTATCATACAGACTGAAACTCAACTTCTAGTAAATCAGAAAACAAATACACCAAAAAGATATGAACTAAATACTAAATCTAATGTATAGCTTATGACATAATTTAAACGCCTAAAACGTTCTCAGAAGTGAATTTAGTGATGAATAAGATGGCGAAAATTGTTAAAATTGTCCCGTTTTTGGTCTGTCTATGTACCGGAAACGCGACCATCATTGAATGCCGAAATGAATGTTGGGATACGGGTACACTTTACGGTAAGGGTACATGAATTATGAATTCATGCATGAATTAATTCATGATTTGTGCATTACTTCATTCCTTTATATCTTATGAATCATCAGGAATTGAGTTCATAGCCTCTCATTCATGACCTCGTGCATGAACAGCACATCAACTAAAGCATTAGGTAAGGTTGGTACATCATTATGCACAAGTTGTGTTCAAATCAGAAGTTGCGCAGTGATGACCACATTTTTTTTGCAGAAAAATAAATAATCATGATGATGCTTAATAAATCATAATTCATAATGATGTGCCCACGTACCTAATGCTTTAGTTGTGTTGTTCATGTATGAGGTCACGAATGACAGACTATGAACACGTCAATTCCTGATGATTCATGGCTTACAGAAAATGAGGTTTTGCAGTGTGTGCAGAACGCTGCGTAATCATCGCCCTGGACTTCGCGGAGGAAGGGGTAAGCCCTTTGCAAATCTTTAGTGAATGCTGACTTTCTCTTCGGCATTGTCGTAGTAGTGTAGCCTCGCTAGCGATATAGCCTAACCGTTAAAACGAGACAGATAAGAAGAGGCATTGCAACAATGTTTACAAATATACATTGTAACAGATTATGCAGATGCAGACCGCTACGATTGACTGACACACACACATTGTTAAAATCATTCGCTGGACGCTTTATTAGTCTTTTTACATGGGTTTAGTTAATGATCGGGCTATAATAAGACCACGTCGGCTATGTAATCGCTGACAACCGGGATAATTTCATAGTGGTTGGTGTAAACCGGGACATTTTAGCATCCCGACAGGCTTTTGTCGGGACTCGGGACACGCAACTCAAAATCGGGACTGTCCTGGTCAGATCGGGACTGTCCCGATCAAACCGGGACGTCTGGTCACCCTACCATACACCAATTTTTAAGTTTAGATGTTTCCACAGAGGACCATCATAATAGTGACAAAGACCTTGGGAGTGAGTTGAGTCCTCAGCCATTATGGTACAGTATATGCAGACACGAAGAGGACATGTGAGTGAAAAGATGGTCTGTAGATCAAGTTATGCTTCACTTCTTCATAACACGCAACCACTTTTCCGCTGTGGTCCCTCTCGCGAACACTGTCTCCACGCTCTAGATCAAGCCCCTGAGGCCTGATCCTGTTCTGTCGTTCCCGTCTCTGCCTCCAGACCCAGTGAGGGTTAAATCAGTGTGAGGGAATTTGAAGGCCTGTCCATGAATTATTAGGCTAATTTGAGCTAATGAGGGAGGTCATGTTGAATGGATGCAGACATGGAGCCAGTGTATGTGTGTGTGCGAGTGCGTGACATAAAATGCTGGCATCACTAAACTGCAAAACCACACGTAGGCCTGACCTACTGACCCCTTAAGTTACCATAGCAATCAGTAGTGGTTAAACACTAAGTGTCCTGATGTTGCATTGATTTCCTGGAACTTATAGTGTGTGATATTTTGCTTTCAAAGGTGGCTGTCCTTTATCCGTGCTTTCATCTGAACCCCTATGTAACTCATTCCAAATCAACTGCAGAACCGTGAAACTGAAAAGAACTTTGTTTGTGTTTCTGCTCTCAGTGTCTAAATAGTTGTGTCACAAACGTGTGTGCGTGCGTGTGGTCCCGTCATGCCGGCTGTCCCTTTAATACAGACATATATATATATCAACAACGTTTCATTTCCGGGATTCTTCAGGTGCCACTTTCTTTGTGTTGGCATTCTAAACTATCTGTCCAATCTGAGTTTTCAGTTGCACGACTAAAACAACTTTTGAACGTACATATGTTCCACCAAAACAAGTTCCTTCCCGAGGCTATTTTGCAGCGGCACTGTTGTTCCGTCCGGTGCTTAGCGCTGCCCAAGACCAATAAACCAGAGCACGTTTTTCTCCCTTTCCTGGAATGTTGTGTGGACTAGCTAGACCCTCCTCCGCAGCGCAGCTCTTGCAATACGAGACTACACAGATATTGATCTCAGTTAGTGGGATGAGTTGGAGGGGAGCAGTTCATCTCAGTATCTCTAGGAGTTAGGTCTATATTGGTTGAATCTACCTCATGATTTATGTCCAATATGGAAATGATTGTCTGGTTGGAACAGTTACAGCGACACATACAGCTGGGTTGTGCAGTAGTGGATGAAGTGAGCAATATGGATAATGTATTACGGTATAGGTAATTTTATATTGTTATATCGATATATATCATAATATTGTAAATTGTTTGTAAATCAATCGAGAAACGAAGGATGAAATAAGCATACATGTCTCACAAATGAAGATACTTTATCACATTGATGCAAAAGTCATATAAAAATCCAATATTGCTTACAGTAGTTTCAATATTGCCCACAAAGAGCCTAATGCACCCAGAGATATTAAAATCATAGGTACCATGGTATAAATGGCAAAATGTCTGACAGTTGACAAATGTATGTCTCACGGTATATTAAACACATCTGTATGGGTAATATATAGCCATCACACAGCATAGTGTTGTTGCTGTATAATCTACTTTAGGTAAGATTATCTCTCTGTTAAGAAACAGTGAGTAAACAAAAGTATTTTAGCCACATTTCCATTGGCTTATCATTAATCATTAATCTGACGTTATCCTCTCATCTTTTTCAATCTTTTATTCTCTGTCTCTCTCATTTTACTTCATGTTCTTGATAATCAGAAGCACTCTTTTTGTTTTTGATCAGTGCAAACGTCAGTCATCGTACTGAATTTAGTTCAGTCCTTGAATACAACATCTTGTGATTTTAAGCTGTTGTAGGAGTTGTAGCCTGATATAAGGATAAAAGAATGTGTAACAAGTTTATTTGTTACACATTCTGCAAAAAATATGTAACATAAAACATTTGAATCATATAATCTTTGTTGTTTTGAAGTCCTTTTTATTACCTTTTAATATTGCTTAATATATTGATTAGTCTATTGATTTGGTTAGAAATGTTATATGGAGTTTAACATTCACAATGTTGTGGTTGTTCAGCCAGTGTATATAGTCCTTTACAGCAGTTTCTTCTGTTTTGCCACAGTTTACTTATTGTGGTGCTTGTTTTTAAGATAACAATTTAAGTGGTTTTAAAAGTGTGTAGACCTCAAAGGATTATATCTAACCTCCTCACTGTAAACACAGTCTGTTGACTGTGTCAGAGGGCTTAATAGTTCCATTTTCAAATGCTCCCTGTGGAACCTGAGATCTGATGTTATCACTTCTTCTGGATTTTATTTTTCTTGATGAAACTTGGTCCAATGTTGATATCTGAATACGGCATGTTCTCAGGGATATATGTTTCTGAATAGGCCCTGGTCTGGTGGAGGACTTTGATTGTTTTTTTATGGCTGAAACGATTATTCCATTTATCAATTAGTCGATTAATTAAAATACCAACCGTTTGTTGACTTTTCAAACATCTGGTTTCAGATTCTCTAATGTAAGGTTTTGCTTTTCTAATATTATTGCAATCTCAATAGTTTTAGGGTTTTTCAAATTGTTTGGACAAAATAAGCAATTACAATGTGTCACCTTGACACATTTCTGACTACTCTGACACTTTAAAGACAAAATGAATTAATTGAAAAAATAATAAGTAGGCCTCATTGCAGTTTGCATCGTGATTTCTTTGATTTCTCTAATACCTGGACTTTAACCAGCATGTTTCTACAGACTACGCACTTGATTTGTTAATAACTCATGCTTGTAAACATATACATCTCTTGTTATGCCTTTAAATTGCTCACTTATTTTGAGAATGTATAAACAACATTTTTTTTTTTATCAATATTTTTGTATTGATTTTTTAACATATCAAAACTTTTTTACACACACATACAAAGCACGTTCAGCATCTAAGAAAAACAGATGCAAATGACAGAGAATAATTTTTGACACAACTTCTTAATCAGCCATTGGTACGTCATTTTCCCCATGTTCAAGAAAGAATAAAAAAGGGTTCGTAAACAACATATTATTATGTTATGTATTTTTACATGAATAATGACTAACATAGTTAATCCATTTCACAACCAACAATGTGAAACCCTCCTCATGTTGCCTTTTTCATGCCAGCAATGACAAGAGGAATAAAGGCTTTTAAGTCCCTGCCAAAAACACACACACACACACACACACACACACACACACACACAGAGAGGACTCTATTGGCAGGTAGGTTTCTGTCTCAGTATCCAGTCACCTCTGCTGCAGCGCCAAGAGTGCAAGAGGCCTCTCGGTTGCGTTTGAAGTGTAACAAGCCGCCTCTGTCCTCGTACATGTCGCAGATGGGGAACCCGAGCTTGGCATCAGGAGAGAGAAGGGGCATCCCAGTGAGATCTGTCACAGGAAACAGGAAAGAGTATAAAAGCATGGACGCGTAGAAAGGGAAAGTACATGGCACACGCACAGTTGGCCACAATTTTGATAAAACTTAAATCGTTATTTTTTAAATCAGAAATGTTTCCAGCCTCTAAAATGTAAATATCTGCTGGTTTTAAACTGATTATCTTTTGGTTTTGGCCTGTCGGTCAAACAAAACAAGTTATTTTAATGTCTACATGTGTTCTGGAAAATTGTGATGGGCATTTTTCTCTATTTCCTGAAATGTTATAGACCAAAAGATGATAATCTGACAACAACAAAAAAATCTGCTGATTATTTAATGATGGAAATATGTGTTAGCCCTAGCTGGACCACTCTATATCTTTATACGTACATATATACATAGGATTATGTTGATTTGTTTTTGTTCCGAGCTAATTTAATCCCAAAAACCTGTGATTTATATCAACCTTTCTTTTGTTCTGGTGCAAATATGTCAACAAATTTCCTCAAAAATGTATGCAGACATGCTTGTAAAAGCCATCATGTTCAGACAGAAAGTACAGACAGGTTGTGTCTAGACACACACACACACACACACATACACACACACACACACACACACACACACAGTGCATGACAGACAGAGGAAAGATCAGAGATCAGATGTACACAGGCGGTTCAGTGCAGACGGTGCCGCTCACATCTCTATTGGCGTCTGGGCCAGAAGAGGAGACATCAGGTAATTAAAAAGAAAAGTGAGAGAAAGAACAAGAGAGGGGGTGAGTGGGAGGGAAGGAGAGAAAGAGGCCAGTAGGGACAAAAGATAATGGACAACCTCATGCAGCTTCGCCTGAAAACATAACTTGTCATTAGCAGTGCCATCAACAGCCGCCATGTTAAAGCCTGGGGTTCTGCCACAAAGCCCGTCACTGATATAAGATGCAGAAAGTTCTCCTGGAGGGACAGCTGCCTTGTTTTGTTATCGCTGTCAACATCAAACATCACATTTTACATTTGTAGATGGGGTTTGATTTGCTTATGTCTGTGCATTAATGCATGTCTGTGCACCATCTCCATGTGCACAGTGCAGCATTGCTGTGCGTACTGCATGTGTGCGTGTATGTGTGCCTGTCCAGTGGTTAAATATTAAGATGGAACTGTCAGACTTGCTCAGGAGGAACTTTGCTTCCAGGCACGTCCACCTTGGGCTCCCAGCAAGCGAGAGAGGAAAAATGAGAAGGAGAAGGTGAAGAGGTTCAATCATTTGTGGTTTAAGGTGAAAACAAAAACACGACTACAGAGAGAGAGTGAAAGTTTTCACAGGGATGGAAGAACTCTAAGTGACAGATTTCTGTCTCTCTTCCCACATCCTTCGCTCCAGTCATCTGCCCAGTCTGATAGAGAGAGACAGAGAGGAGGGGAGAGAGACACTGAGCTGTCATAATGAAAATACAGTATGTTTTCATGTTCTGTTTATTTTCTGTTGTCATGGCAGTGGTAAGTGAAGTTAGCTTGTGTCAGGTACCTGTTGGTTTGACCCCCGTCTTTGAAGTTGACAAGCACTCGGAAAACTGAGGAGTTTGGATGGTTCACTTTCACACACCCACACAGGCACATGCACAGGGAAACCAAGCATACACACACACACACACACACACACACACACACACACACACACACGATAAACATGATCTCAAATACTAAGTCGAAGTTGATTAGGGTCTCTGTCTTTAACACCCCCCACCATCATATACTGTATGTGGGTGTCCATTTCATCTTATAGGTAGATATGGAAGGAATGAGTGTGGAACAGACTAGACCAAAAGCACATTCAGCAAGAGAAGAATTAGCACAGAAGTTTAAATAAAGGTCTTGTGTGTGTTAAAGAGAGAGAGACTTGGTTATATGAGCATACAAAAAGCAAACGGGGACACATTAGTTCTGTCTCTGCACTTCCTCATCTTTAAACCTTCGACTGTAAACAAACTGAAACAAAGGTCCAACATGCCGGGGAAAATAATGAATAAGTAAAACAAAAAGTCACACATGCACATTATTCATGTGGTGTGCTGTCCATTTGACTGCATGTGCTGCTACGTCAGTGCAGTGAAGAGGTAGAAAAGTGGCCCAGCACTCTCTCTCTCTTTGCTCCAGCTGATTTGAAGTGAACGAGTCTCTCGTTCTGTACGCCCTGTAAATATTTCAGCAGTTCAGGCGCCCGCGCTAAGCCTAGCCACAGCGCTAACATGTCATTGACCATTAGTGCTAACCTGCTGCTTCTGCTTCTCAGCTTTATCCTCTCCCTCTTTTGTTTCTCACAACTTTCATTTTCCTCCATTCCCTGTGTGTTATGCAGTTAGTTGTGTTAGGACTTCCTGTAGTTAAGGTGTTATCCATGGAGAAAGCTGCTGGTGTGTGATGTTTATTCAGATTTTGAAGAATAATTGATTGTGAGAGATTGAGTGGCAACTCTTGGGGTGCTTTCCCTCCTAACCTGTTTGTTTGGGTTCAATCAATCTCTGGTGTATTTGCTCGTTTGGTTCAAATCTCTTGGGCGGGTTTGAACTCTGGTGCTGACTAAAAAAACATGTTTTGGCCTTGAACTGTCACAGAAGTGATCTTATAAGCGATCCGTATCAGCAACATGCAAAATATTTGGTAACCATGGCTCTTGGTGACCACCGGAGGAGATAAATATGCACATGAGGCTCAGTGAAGTGCTGCATGACTTGCTGTCAGTCACGATGATTTTGAGTTCTCCACAATGGTTCATGTAGCGCTGATGGAGAATTAAGTACCTGTCAGTCTTCATGTTTTCTCTCCTTGGTTTGTTTGTAATTAGCCAGTGGGAACAACGAACTAGACCAGAACTAAAAGGCAACATATCCTCGGTGCATGCTAAATTAACCAAACTAGGTCTCCATAAATCAATATGCTTTAGAGCTAGGTATAAAGTCAGTACTTTTTGATAGAGATTAAAATGTGTCCATGGCTCATAGTATCAAAAGTTTGTTTTTTTGTTTTGTTTTTTATGATAATTTTTTTTATTATTGTTATATTTTTGAACATACAGAACAAACAACTACAATCAAACAAGAACCAAAACCCTCTCCCACCCCTCCACCCTCTGCGGTCTCGGGGAAAACAAAACAAACCAATATACAAGAAAACAAAACAAAAATCACACCTTGCCTAGTCGCTCTCCTCTAATTCTTGTGATGTTGAGGTCATTAGGACTGATACTTGTCCTGCTGCGTTTTTCCATAGGTCTATAGTTGATGACTTGGCTTTGTTAATTCTTGCTGTAGAGAGCTCAAGCATAACTATGTCTAGGAAGTACGCCAACCACTCTTTTATACAAAGCGAGTGGCGGGGGGTGCCAGCGTTCATTTTCTTGGTTGCGGTTGATCCGGCTAGCCAAATTTTCTTCTGTCTCCCAAGCAGATGTAATTTAGAGTCGTCATCAAGTAACAAAACAATCGGGTCAGTAGGAATTCGACATCCTATCACATCAGATATTATTGATTGTTTTATTCCAAAAGTCATGCACCTGTTCACACTCCCAGACCATGTGCAGGAATGTTTCTAGCTTGTTTTTTAAAACTCATTCTTTGATTATCTTTTTACAGTTTCTGATATGAATTTTAGGCTCTTGAACTCTTGATCAAAGTTCTTGTATAGTTGCTTTGTTTAGATGACTTGTAACATTTGAGAAGATTTGTGTCTTTCTTCTCTAAGTAAGCTGTGAGAAAGGTATTGTTTTGGTATTGTTACAGTAAACATAGATATCAGCATCTCGACACAACATGAAACTTTGCTCCAAGTATCACCAGGGGCTCTACACATAAACTACCCCGGTGCACAAGGGATATACTAAATCTGTGGCTACTTGTTTTGATATCGACTCGTTTTGACTGCCGAGGTGGTAGTGGCCGGAACAACAAGAGCTACGGTGAGTTGTTCAAAACCTTTCTTTTTAGTAAACTCTGTGAACACAAATAATGTTCTCAACGCTTTCGTTAAGGTGTAAAGCCCCTGGTGATACTTGGAGCAAAGTTTCATGTTGTGTCGAGCCTTCTTAGTGTTTTGAAAATAGCTATTTTGAGACTAGCATAAAAGTGCCCTTAGCACTCCCATTCAAAAGGCCATTTGACCGAAAAACGAAAATACGGTACATCTTAAAAGTGGCGCTTCCGTCCTAAATATGCTTTTAAATGAAAGTTTGACCCGGGTACATTCACAAAAAGACCCTAGGTTGCATTTTGGCGAGAGTTACGCTTTAACCTTACTCTTGCTTTGCCAGACCTTCCTCCACAGCGCTGCGGAGGAGGGTCTGGCTAGTCCACGCAGCATTCTGGGACGGGAGAAAAACGTGCTCTGGTTTATTGGTTTCTTTACATGTTTTTGCATTTTCTTTATCACAATCGTCATTGGCGGCACTAAGCACCCGACAGAGCCATGGTGCCGCCGCAAAATAGCCTCTGGAAGGAACTTGTTTTGGTGGAATGTGTACGTTCAAAGGTTGTTTTGATCATGAAACAGAAAACTCAGATTGGACAGATAGTCTTACAGTTTACGAAAGTTAAGTTAAAGAAGTGACGGCCCTATGTAGTGGTACAGAATTGACCTCTGCTATATTTTTGGAAGCACATCTCCTTTTTATCTGTCCAAGCATGTTCTCCTGCTAACAAGATAACTTTCAGACAGTGTTAGTTACTTTGTCACAACATCCCCTTTATGATTTGTCCAGTATTAGTTTTAATACCATCTCTTGGTCATATTTTGTCACATGTGCCACTCCTTTTTAGGCCACCCCAAACAAAGTGTCTGCCACTGTGTGTATGTGGTTCTGTTCGACGACTGTCCTGTCTATGTTAAAGTGAGGTCCAAGTCTGTCTGGTGTGTCTTAGCTAATTAAAGCTGAATTATTGATACTCTAGTGAATTATTCAGAGGGGATAATTAGATATAGAAACAATGGTAAACAGGTACAGCTGCACAACAGAAGAAGAGAGAAATAAAATGGAGAGGAACAAGGGGACGGTATGGCCTTTATTCCTCTGGCTCTTTGCCAGCCCCCTCTCTCTCTCTGTGCCTCCCCCTCCTGTTTCATTCCCTTTCTTCCATGTTTATATCATTCACATAACTCCTAGCCTGATGTCTCTGTCCTTGACTCTGCAGTGTTCATCTCTCTGTTTCACCCTTTCTTCTGTCCCTCCTTCCTTCCTTTCCGTCATCCCATCCTACCTCACTCAGTTTCTTCCTCCCTTACCTCCTTTTTCTCGTCTCTACCTGCTCTTATCTCCTCTCTTCTGTGCCGCACCCATTAGACTTTCCTTCTCCCTGTTGCTATGACATTAGCTAGCTGTAGCAGTGTCAGGCCATTCTTGAGGGATGAGACTAAAGAGCTAAGTCTTGCTCTTTTCATTTAATTACTCCTCCCTCTCTTTATCCTCGCCTCCCTCCCTCCTCCCAGCCTCGTTCCCCTATATATCACACCCTACCTTACTCTCCCTCCCCTTCTTTTCTCTCTCATCCTTATCCTTTGTATATCCCTTTTTTCCACCTTACTGTACCTGTCTTCATGCATGCATTCTCTCCCTGGTGTTCTTTCTGTCTCTCTGTCTTCATCTCGCAAAAAGATGAGGAGGAGGAGGAGGAGACTGGAGGGACATAACATCACACCCACATCCTTCCTATGAAATTGTATGGATCATGTGGGATCCCACCCATTTGCCTCTAGCTTTTTGTCACCGTCTTTTGAGCGTAAATCCATATAAAGTGAGGCTACTGATTAAAAATGTGTGGCTTAATCCAGCTGTGTGCACACATACATGTGCACACTATAGTTCTGCAAAGTGTGTGAAGGTGTGGTTGTCTGCTTCTGTGTGCTGGCCCAGGCTTGACCTTGATTACCACAGTGACGGTGAGGGTCCTCATTAGTGCTGGACTGGAGGAAACAGTTGGGTAATGAGGGAGCAGTATTGTCCTTAGGCACACAAACACACACACATGCACACGCGCACACACAGATGCCAATGCACCACTTTGTATTAGTGCTTGCATGCACCTGCTGACACCTGCGCTTATGCAAGATCTCATACATAAGCCTCATGCGCACACACACACACACACACACACACACTACTTCTGAGTACATCTCAGTCTCATGGCCCCCCACTCCGTTGTCTCGCCTCACCTTCTGTTTAGTGTTTTTTCTCTCCCACACACATTCTGCCTCTTCCCCCGGTCTCTGTCTTCCTCTCTCTGTTCTGCCCACCAGACCACCCTGCCCAATGAGTTTTTACGGGCTTGGAGAATCACAGTGTTGCCCTCTGGTGGTAGCGCTCACATGTCAAAGGGAAATGCCTTAAATTGTCCACGCAGGCTCTCATAAGTGTGATTTTGTTCAAAATCAACTTTAATCATTAGAGACACAGAATGCATCACCTCTAGTTTTACTGCTGTCTGATACTGCATAACGCAGGATTATGGCATTATGTAGTTAAGTCTTCACATGTTTGGTCCTTTTATTACTCTTATTTTGAAATTTAGCCTACTCTTTTGCACCATTCCTTGCCACATAGCCAAGAATTGGCCACTCACTACACTTTGACACTTTAGAGCAATGTTAGCAGCTCTGTCCTGCTAAATTGACGATCGCAGGCCAGTTTTTGCCCATCCCTGTCGAAAATCAAAGACCCGTTGTTTTAAAAGATACTAAGAATGTCGAGCTGTAAATCTGCCGCAGTTGTAAACTGCACATGTGCCATGTGAGAATGGAAAGCGTGACAGGCGTAGCAACAGTAACTAAGGGTGGTGGGGCTCAATTCCTCTATGGTTTCGTGCCAGATGTGTGCACATAAATTTAAATGAATTGTAGCGTGATGTTAAGGCTGTTTGGGCTACGGTGTGTTATTCACTGTATAATCCTACCTTCTGCTTTATAGTTTTTCCACAACTGACCTGACAACACTTCCCTTCACACATACATTATGTAGGCTGGTTGCAGTACACATACCATCACCCAGGATCGTGCATACTAGAAGTTATATTGTGTGCACAGACACACACTTGGTTTATCTTGCACTTTCTTGTGTCTATGAGCTCCCATACATGTGGTTAGCTCTACAATAAGAATGAATGACTTTGGTGGAAAACAAAGAGGCTCTGTGGTCCGTGTGGCCTCACTTCACTGATGCTCCCATAGTGTCCCAGCTTCACCAGTCATCTGCAACCACTCATATATATACACCCAAGTATATATAGTTGTCACGCTTTCGTCTTTGCACTTTCATGGAAAGAGTTGTCATAGTTTTGTAAAATAAGCGCTGACACGCTGGTGTTAGGATTCTCTTTTTGCCTTTTATGTAACAGGAAGCAAATATCGAAACATTCTTTTGGGTTAGTTTTAGGTCTTTATAAATGCAGTAATTTGATAAGTTACCAGCTAGTTGTTAATATACTAAAAGTCCATTTTAATGCTTAGGCACAGCAATATTTGGTACTTTTTTGGAACATGAATTGTATACATTTATAAACATTGAATGTACAGGTTGTAGCTTCTACAATTATAAGTAATACAACTGAATGAATCAAAAGCAATTCATTATTGAAACTTTTTGTAGCCTTCAATGTAATTTGTTCCACCCTGTTGATATCCATGTGTTTAGAGGTTGAGTTTGCGTTTAGTTTTCATCCACACAGAGATGAAAATAAGTTTCTGCTAAGCCAAAGTGAAACAGGCAGGAAATATTTCCGTAGAAACAACAGTTGAGTTGAGAGAGGAAATAATGTGATGCACATCAAATAACAGGTGTTTTTAATGCCATAGTAATATTACAGGTATTCCTTCCGCAATCGGATAAACATTTAAAATCCTGATACAGGACTACTATTAGAGTCATTTGGAGTCCACAGACTGAAATTGTCTGGGGTGCACACTAACCAAAGCAACAGTTGTCCTTATTACTGCCTCCTCACCTCATCAGCACACTAACACACACACACACACACACACACACACACACACACACACACACACACACACACACACACACACACACACACACACACACACACAGTGGTTCATACAGAGCTGCACTGGATTTCATACCTAGAATTCTTAGAATACTAGTGGGAGGCCTTGGTTGTCTTTTTTTCTTTTGGAAACATGGATACCTTTTTGTAAAAAGATAAAAGATCTCAATCTTTTGCAGCTCTGATAACACTATAATGCTGGTGATTTTCCTGTACTAGTAAGTGGATTGTATTTCGGTGTGTGTAGATGAAGTCAATGCGCACGTGAAAGGGAATGTTTGTAACAGATGTATAAATCTGTATGGACCCGAGATGTCTCTTCTCCTTCAGTCTCTCTTCTCCCTCGCCATCTATCCAACAAGAGTCTGATTAATTCTCACAGTTTTCCGGCTTTGATCGCTCCTTTCGGAAGCAGTGCAACCAGAGCCGTCGACTGAGCGAGAGAGGGATCTCTTATGATTCAAAGGTAGATAAGGGACTCTCTCCCTCACACTCTGTCTTCCTGCATCTGCACTTCCACGGCGTTCTGACAGATTTCAGTGGAAAAGGGCAGGAATGTGAAAATTCAAGAAGCAGGAGGCTAGGATATAGGTTAGAGAAAAAGATAGAGGCAGACAAAAGAGGGATAGGTTAAGGGGAAAATCTTTCATCTGTCACACAGATGCACCTAGCTGATATAAAATGAATAAAAATGTGCAATTTGTGTGTATTTATATCACTTATCTAAAAAATGAAATTTATGAATACAGAGAATGACAAAAAAACTAAACAATTGAACAAAAATGATTGAAGGACAAGATGGATGTAAGGAAGTGAGCTTCGGTGAGTCCCAGACTGACAGACACATTCTGAGCTCTGTCAGCAAAGGTGTGGTCACCTTTTGGCTTATGCCAGAAGTGCCCTGTCTGAGCATCTGAGACTACATTCAGGCTCATAGGAAATTAACTGGAAATGTAGTTCAAAGCTGTAAAAGTTGCAATCAATCATACATTAAAGTCACAGCACATGTGCCCAAATGAGAGGTATACAGTATGACCTCAGTTTGGTTCTTTTTAACGTCTTAGATACAGTTTGAGGTGTGCTCACTTCTGTTATATAAAAACTTGGAGAAATGTCTATTAATTAAATGACACTCAAAACACCCATCACTTTTTTGTTGAACAGGTAATCTCAGAGTTTATTTTTATTTTTTCAACATATTTAATGTTTAATAAAATTTCTAGATGCTGGACTTAAACACAATCATGGTGGCTTCTTGTTTGTGAAAAGTTAAAGTAATTGTGTAGGCAATTCCTTCAGTTTTTAAGTGAGATTTTTGCTTTGAAAAAGGACATTTAAATAGCTGGCACTTTTACACAGAGGGTGCTTGTGGGGAGCCCTGATCACTTGGGATCTGTGCTGAATCACTTAGCCATGTGGAGGACGGAGACCTGAAAAGAATGATTTCTGATTAGTTGGAATATTGAGACATTCAGTTCTGAATGTTTTTGTGGCAGTTGTTAAGACGGTGTAATGTGTCTGGGTATAATATGTGTAGCAAAAAAGGAGATGCCATTGTGTGTCTATTCTACCAAAAGGGAGAATGATAATGTCACGGATAGAGCTCTAGAGCATGGAACGGACATAAAGAAAAGATGAGGGGAGAAAGAGGGGCTTTAACACAACAGTATTGATACTATATGAGCACATAGCAACACTAGTGCCTATAGACAGACACATGTTGATTTTGTACCACAATTGTCACACACTTCATCACCACATGCAGAGAGAAATAAATCAAGTTGTCCATAGTGGTCAAAGACACAGAACATCACAGAGGACATATTTGATTAGCCCGTGATGATCTCTAATAGAGAAGAAAGATGGCCCAACAGAACAGAATGAACTGGCCTTACAGAGACAGCTTGTTCCCATATGAAATATATTTCACCGAGCTTTACACTTTGCATTTTCTGCAGGTGTCGCACAGCTTCATGTATCTCATCATGGAAGCTTAGTTTTTTTATCAGAAGTTACACTCAACAACACACTCACACATGTGTAACGTGCTTCCACAGTTAGCGTTCCTCGCTCTGCTTGTTATGAAATCAACAGGCAAGTCAGCCCAATCCTGTGATCTCTCCTGGTGGCCTCAAGAGACTTGTGCTTATATGTGCATGCGCATGCTCGTTTCTTTGCCCGTATGTGGGGTCAAAAGGGTGGAGAGCAGGGGGCAACTCCCAGTTATAGCAAACGTTTCATTGGCTTTTGTTGCTGCCCTGACACATTTTGATTGGCTGTCAGGTCCAGCAGTCAGAGCAGCGAGCAGGTAGGGGAGGGTCTTCATTCTGCTCTGTTGCTAGGTTACAGGTATACCCAATAGATGTGGAGATATAGAGATAGAGTAGAGATAAGGATGGGGATGGGTGTGGATCTGAGCATGGATCTGTGTGTGTGTCTGTGTCTCAGCATCAGGGAGGGGTCGACAGGTTTGAGGGTCAGGAGGTAGGGAAGAGTAAGACAACAAGTGAGAGATACAGAGGGATTTCTTGAAAGTGAGAAGAAAAAGCAGGTTTATTGTGTTTTAGCGCAGTCTTGTTCATACAGACAAACATAATTTATCTACATTCCAACAATCCAAACTGACAGCTTATCCAAACATTCAAAATGGAAAAAAATATGGAGAGATCTGAAAATGCCAGAATTTTCTTGCTGATTCATTTTGTTTTTACAAAACCCAGATTTCATCAAAATGTCATGTTTTTTCCCACTGACTTTTACGGTGGCTCTGAGAGGCCACTGCACTGCAACTTAAGAAAACACACGCAAATAGATCACATCACGCAACAATAAGAGAACACACGTAAATAGATCACATCACGCAACATTAAGAAAACACGCAAATGAACCACAACACGCAACATTAAGAAAACGCACGCAAATAGACCACAACACAACGGAAGTGTTTCCAGCAGACACTTTTAAGTGATGCATACATCTGGCTTGCTTGCTGCAGTTTGACGTCTGAACTCGGCTATCCGTCAGTGGTGTTGGGAAATCAGCTAAAATGTAAGTTTTTTTGGCTTTTTCATTTCATTGACATTGTATGATTCAGATATCTGCTGTTAAACTAGCGATAGCCTTTTGCTTATTCTAGTTAGTCTTTTGCTAACTAACGTTCTGATGTTGTCAAATTGATTAAGATAATTTCTTAATTTTCTTGTGCTTTGTCTGCTAATTCAATTCCGATATACACACAATTGCCATGTGCTATATTAACTGTGTAGATTGATGGACTAGATTCCCATTGCACTCATAACAACAGTATGTAACGTTAGGTTAAAACCTTTGTGTGGAACAAACTTACAATTGGGTTTTGACTGCAACAAGTCAACATGTCTGCTGTCAGTCAGAAGTTTCGTTAGACTTTCTCCTCCATCAATTTGACTGACAGTCATAAATATTAAGTCATAACATATTATAACCTTTATTTAATGTTCATATTTTAATGGGAATGATTTTTTTTAAATGTCCCGATCACAGTAACATTTAAAATACCCGTTTCAACGCTGTAAGTTCAGTCACTCAGGGGCTGCTATGTCAGTCAGGAGGACACTTTCTTTTACACCTAGAAGATGTGCTGATTTGTTGCTTGAAATGATTAGATACAACTCACTAGAATCTAAAGACATATTACAATAAATAAAACAATAAATGTTCTTTAGGTGAAAAAACCAGGCTGAATCAGTGGTTGTTGTTGAACATCAAAAGACAGAAGTGGACTACTTCTGGCACTTTCTCCTCTCATTTCACTCTGCAGCCAGCACTTTGAAGATCAGCTCATCACAGGTAACATAAGTCAGATCAATAAGATTCATGAAGAAGAGAGACTTACTTTTCTTTCAATTCATAGAACATAAGAATCACTATTAAGAAATGATTTTTATTTAGTGTAATTATTTCATAATAAAAGTAAAATGTGAGAACTGTGTCATACACTCAGCCACAATGTTCAGAGGAAATGTCTGTGTATTATAATGTATATAATAAGTGAATACACAATGGTCCTGCACTGAAGCAAACCTCCATACACCTGGTCTGACATGCTGGTATGTGTGTGATGCATTGCCATATTTCAAGTCTTCCTTCAATTGTCTTGCTTTAACAGGAAAGCTATCCACACGGTGAAAACTGAATGACCACGTAAGGAAAACCTGAAGATTGCAGTGTGTTTGGTGCCATCCTTCTGGGTGTGGAGAAGGAAGACAACATGGACATCATCCTCTGTTCTCAAAAGACTTATGAAGATGATACTAGAATCAAAATACAGTTCAGCTTTTCTGATGTAGACAGCCCATTTTTCATTAGCAGTATATATGGATCACTGAAGGATAACTCTTACATCAACTTCTTTTCTGTATAGGGTCTTCTATTGTTTTAACTGATGCAAGATAGTCATTACATATTTTTAAGAATAAAGTTTAAAGAACTTGCAGGCTTGAGTTCAAATACAAACCCAGTGCACTAGTTTACACAAGTGAAAAGTTTTAGACAGTATATGTGTACTGTGCCATCTAAATCTTTACTCTTAAATGACAATATCCTGTTAGTATATTAAAGCTGAGTTTAAAAGGTTGTATTATTAGCTGCGAAATAATTATATTTAAAGAATGCAATAAATATGAGCCATTGGGAATGTTTTTGTCAACTGACTACTTCTGATTTTGCAGATTTGCCACATGCCTTGTACATATATACAACACTACAGCGAATTGTTTTGTGGTTCAGCACATTTGATACGTACATTTGACACAAGTCATCTCTCTTCTAATCCTTGGTTGTTACTGTTAAGGGACATCTTCTAATATTACAAATATATTTGTGTATAGGTTATTTTGCATGCAAGAAGTATAAGATGACATTGAGTATGGCCTTTTTTTGAATAATTTACATTCTGACAAACAAAAATACCATTATAGTATTCCTATGATTTGATTATTGTACATAATGACTTTAAACATATGTACTAAAAGAGAAATCAACTGACTTAGAGCAATAAATAAATAAATGACATTATTGCACATTAGAAATATTTAACGATATAAATACACAGAGGTGGTTGTGGTCTATTTGCGTGCGTTTTCTTATTGTTGCGTGTTGTGATCTATTTGCGTGCCTTTTATTAATGTTGCATGTCATGATCTGTTTGCATGCGTTTTCTTATTGTTGAGTGTTGTGATCTATTTGCGTGTGTTTTCTTAATGTTACTAAAAGAGAAATCAACTGACTTAGAGCAACAAATAAATAAATGACATTATTGCACATTAGAAATATTTCAGGATATAAATACACAGAGGTGGTTGTGGTCTATTTGCGTGCGTTTTCTTAATGTTGCGTGATGTGATCTATTTGCGTGCGTTTTCTTAAGTTGCAGTGCAGTGGCCTCTCAGGGCCACCGTAGACTTCCTCAACATTAGGATGGATGTAATTATGACTAGCCGGCAGATCCCAGGCCTGGGGTTGGTTTGTAATTCATTAAAGTGCTGTTGTATTAATCACAGAGTGCTCTAGACAACACTGCTCTGAGAACAGCTGTTCTGCTGCACTTAGATTGCAATCATAGAGCGGTCAGTTGCCACTAATCGGGGTCATTTATCAATCCGGAAGACCACACACACAAATGTGAACGCATTGAAACACACACACACACACACACACACACACACACACACACACACACACACACACACGGATCGATGGCTGGGCTAGTAAGAGGGATTGATGGGCGCTTGGCTGGGGCTCTTTATATTTGTGTGTGTATAAAAGTGTGTGGTAGTGTGCTGGCATTTGCACAGCAAGGGCACGGAGCACACAAAGGCTAAAGAGCTGTAAAGATTAACCTCTAGTTGATTAAAATGTGTGTCAGTCTTGTCACTTACAAACTAGTTTGGCTCTGCAATTTCCACACTGAAAACTAACCATGTATCTATTAAATCTCCATGGCAACTGAGCAAACTCCATCCACTCAAGAAGACTGTGATATTTAGTTGAAATATCAGGAAAAAGTGACAAAGTGGACCTTGTGTTAAGATTTATTTTTGTCTGTTTCCAAGGTTAAGAATGAATTTTCATGAACGATATTATACATTACTGAGAAAAATGTTGACGTGTTCAATACTTTCCCCGCTGTATATATATATGTGTGTGTGTGTGTGTGTATGTATGTATATATATATATATATATATATATATATATATATATATATATATATATATATATATAGTATGTATATATATATGTATGTATATGTAAGACAACAAGTTAGTATTCCAGGTTAACTTTACACCTTTTCCAGGTTAACCTTCAATATACTGTACAAAACATACAGCTTATTCACAGTAAAAGCCTCCTGGTGACCAGAATTCTGACAACAACGTTAAGTATGGATGAGGTAGATGACGTGTTGAATTATCCTTTCCGGGTTGCATGTAGGCAATCATACCTAAAGGGTTATTCAGAGATGTTCGCATGGCTTTTTCTTTTATTCTTGTAGCTAACATATCACGTTTAGGTTCTCTTTGCTCTCTGTTTTGAACGCACCTCCTGACAGGAGTGTGAACAACCAACCAGTCAGGTTGCTTGACATGCAGGTCTGCACAACGTGTTGTCTAACAGTTACCCATAACACCCTTCACTGCGTAGGTTTGCTGAAACATATTCAGTAAACATAATATTATTTTCATGAAGTGTTTTTATCAAATTTAGTTATTTTGACACTGTTGCACAACCAGGAACCAAGAAGAAGTCAAACCCGTATTCTATTAATGTCTGTACACGCAGTGTCTGTAACCTTGCAGAAATCACTGTCTATCCCTAAACCTGTAAAATGAATGCAGAGCTCCTTTTGTTAGGCTCCTGAATTAGTTTCAGTAGTTTTATTATGGAGATCCGCTTATTCCCCAATTTACACAAGATAAAATTAGGATTTTCAAGGCTTAAACAAACATTTCCTCAGAGATTGCCTTCGGTGCACTGCCCCAGGGTCTGTGTGGAGTTCTGAGCTTTCCTTAATGGCACTTTGGCATTGTTGAGGATGCTATAAATGCAACACAACATTAGCCACTCTAAACCTTCCTCTGGGCTTGAAGTAAGTTTGATCCAACAATATATCAGCTTTATGTTATACAGCCTCTGGCCCTCTGCAGCAAACTGCCACCCTCTGTAGAAAGTACAGGCCCTCTGCTAATACCTGAGCCACACTGTGAAAAGACAACAGTAGAGACCGAATGTAGATGCCTCTGATAATTGGATCGTGTAAACAATCCCAACACGTGTCCTGACTCCTCTATGTTGGTCAGGCCAAGAACATTTGGCTGTCTGGGAAAGCTGTCAGACTGCTGAGAGAAAAAGAACGAAAGGGTGAGACAGAGAGAGGAGAGAGAGGAACAACGGGGGAGGAGGAGGACCTTTGCTTTATTTCAATGCTGAGCTGATTATGCAGTAATTGACCTCGTACATTTTCTCCTGTATTTTTCCTTGTTGTTGTTTTGTTTGTTGACCCAAAATCCCCTTTACCCTTTTCCCCAAATCATTCTTATTTCTGCTGCTTTTCTTTTTTCTAATCTTCTACTCTTGTTAATTCTCATCTGTCAGTTTCAAATTCTCTCATTTTTTTCCCCACCACTTTCTCTCCCAATCAACTCTTCCTGGCTGGTTATGACATTTTATCGGCTTTAACTCCTCTGCTCATTTGATTTCTATTTCCTCGTATTGCTGATTCATAATCTCCGTTTGGATAGAAAACAGAGGGATGGAGCTTCTGTCCTGATGAATAACAACAGGAATTGGTAGAGAGAGAAAGTGAGAATGGGATACTGAGGCAGCCTCATTTGCAAACTGTCTGGCTGGCACTCTGTCTCTTGGTCTATACTCCAGACTGTCAGCGGCTGTATTCCTGCGTGTGTCAACGCTCTCGCCCTGAACCAAACTTTCCACACATCATGCGGTCAGGCTAACCAGATTTGGCTTACTACTGCTATTCTTAGGTCCGTGCCATCCAGAGTCTGTTTAAATAATATGGTCTGTGCTCTGTCTTCTTTTTCCAACACCTGGGCCGGCCCCTCTTCACTCTCACACATTTAGAGTGCCTCTACCACTTAGTATTATGAGAAACGGAAAGAGACAAAGTAAGGAAGGATGGCATACTAATGGAATTGTAAAAAAAAAAAAAGAAATTAAGGGAGAAAAAAAAGAGAGATGGAAAAGACAAGAGGAGAGCAGAAAGCAAAGGAGAAGCAGATTATATGGCAGTAAGGTGGGAAAGTGGATGAAGGAAGAGTGCAAATATAGAGAGAATATGAGGGTGGAAACACAGAACTTGTTGACCGACGTGCACCACCAGGGGTCTGACTCAAAAACTAGAGCCTCAGAGTTGCGTTGTGGGGAACTCACAGAGGGCCTTTCCTGTTTATTCATGTCTCCTCCTCCTCCCCTTTTTCCTTTTAGGGGTCGCAGACAGTTGATGTGTATGGGCTGGACAGGAGAGTTAAAATGACCCAGACTCTATGTGTGTGTGTGAGAGAGTGTGTGTGTGTAGTTTGGCTGACATACTGTGATCATAAATGTAGGTCAAAGATGAACAATTTGCAAATGAGATGGAGAAAGCAGGGAAAGAGAAATAGAGGGTGACTGGGACAAGGTCACCATGCTTGTGTATGTATGTGAGGGTGTGTAGGTGTGTGACCATTTTTGGAGACCACTCTATGTAATGAGCTAAGCAGGGTGGCAGGGATGGGGCTGCATCACTAAGTCCTGCACGGCTTAAATCACACTGGCATCTGGCTTCTACTGTGTGTGTGTGTGTGTGTGTGTGTGTGTGTGTGTGTGTGTGTGTGTGTGTGTGTGTGTGTGTGTGTGTGTGTGTGTGTGTTTGAGCAACTGACAGAGCAGACAAAGGTATGACAAGACATCGCCCCTTTCACATGTTTATATTTGATACATTTTGTTTGATTTATGTTCCTTCCTTATTGCATATCATTGATTAACATAATTGGGCAAACGCCTGGCTCTTCAGGACATTAAGCACATCATTTCATTCACTTAATGAATCTGTCTTAATACGTAACCTTAATTGCAGTTATCTCTCTCTTCCTGCTCCTTCTGCTCTACCTTTTTCTCCTGCGAGAGTAAAGCAGCAGAGAGGAAAGGTTTGCCAAGGGTCATCATAAGTGTCTTATATACAGTATTTAGCACATTTAGTTTTGAATAGCTTTGCTTCATGCAACCTTCATCATTTTCAGATAAATCTACATTTTTGTCAGAGCCATATTCATATTCAAAACCTGGCTCTCTTAGAGCTTTGCGGGGTAGCATAAAGGTACAATTTGCTGCTGATGCGATTAAATAAAACACTATTACTATTTACAGTGACGTGTCCTCTTAATAATCTCTCTCTCTGATGTGTGTCTAATGTTTCAAATAAGCCTTACTATTGTACAAGCCTGAGTCTCTTATGATTCAAAGGGTGAACGAATTGGAGGGTTACACAGTAGTGAGTCACTATCAAAGCTATATTTGTGCATGGATGTGTGTGTTTGTGCTTGTGTGATTGTTTCTGCCCTGCCTGTATGTCTGTGGATGCATGTATACAACTGCTTGTGAAGTTAGCCAGCAGTAGCAGGTTTATGAATCAGATCAAACACACACTCACACACAATGTCTGTGGTGGACTGAGCCGAAAGGGCCCTGACCGGGTGTGACTTTGATCCTCACCACAACATCCGCTCTTCCACTCCAACACTGCTTTTCTGCTGCTCGTCTGTCTCACGTGCCCCTCAGTTCACTTAACTAGGACTCAAGTTACTCCTTTCAGATCTTGAAATAGAGCCTTGGTGTGCCTTCAAACACAGAGGATCCTCCTGTTGTAACTGGACATGTGATCCAGATTTGGAGCCTGCAGATGGATGTCAGGTCTAAGGGAGGGTTGTGGTTAGTGTCTCCATCTCAATGGCCATGAGAGTAATAATAATAACCCAGTTATACTATGCTGAGTTGTGAGCATGTACGGGTGTTTTCTTTGATAATGAGCCAGATGTGAATATTTGGTGCAGGTTGCTCAAAATGTTTTTTTCTTCTTTTAATCTTGATGATAAATTACTCAGATGTAATTTGCATCATTATTCCTTGTGAAGTTTACTCAAGGAAGTGTTTTTAAATTGACTGAAATATGAACTGAAATAGATCATACCACTCACCAGTGAGACATCTTTCTAGCTTTGGCTTTGTAATGTCATTTTTGGCAACATAAACAAAGAAACATGTTTTAATTATTGGCTTTCTTCAGCATCCAAATAGTTTCATACCAAAGCCCAATGATGAATTGTGATGTTGATTCCCATGGCTCAGTTTACTGAGCAGGTGAATTCCACTTTTATGGTAAACAAGTGATGCAGATTTGACACTCGCTACCAATAGTCCATATACCGTGTTGACTGAGCATTAAAGTCAAATCACAAATCACCTATACTGTAATAAGCCCAATTCAAAGGCATAATGTGTGTGAAAGTACCAGGGGTGTAACATTCTCATAGAAATTGTTCATAAAGAGGCTAAAAGGGTCAGTTAATGCCATAAAACAAACTAAGTGCCATGCAGATCATTTTAAGACGTCACCACCATGTCAGAAGATTAGTGGTGACGTTTTGTTTATAGTGCTCAAGGCATTGAGCAGTAACATTTGAAAACATCAGTGTTTCCTACCAAACTATGTCCTGGCTACTCCATATAATACATAGACTTGGCTATGGACACTTCCCATTGGAAATTGTTATAATATTTTGGCATCTTTGTAAAAAGTAATTTTCTTGAAATCTTTCTCATAGTATAATGTTGGCATCATTAGCATTTAATGCATAAACGGCCATATATATTGCTAATGAGAAGCAATCAAGCAGGTGGTATTTTGTCCCATCACCATGTTGTGTACAGTATGTGTTGCCTTCACTATATGCAAATGATCAGATGTTGTTGTGACAGAAATATGGAAATGTATAATAGAAATATGAAGTAGATGCTCATCCATGACCTTTTCAGCCAGATGTGCAGTGATACTCCCTGTATGTGATGTGAAAATCCTTTACAATCGATGAAGAAAATGATGAGATGCAGAAAGCAACTGTGTCAGATTTAAGTGTCTCATGAGGGGAGTGGAGCTAATAAGCTAAATTTTAACACGTCAAACCTAATGAAACATCTTCACGCTCATCACCCATAGAAGCACAATGAACTTACTGTAATAAGAGAACAGCAACTAGCGAGGCAGCTGATGCCACAGCAATCCCTGAACAGGCAAGTTATAGAGTGATGATGCTAAATATATAGCAATTACAGAGGAAATTCATGGCAGCAGATGAAGAACCACTTGGCAGAAAACACGTTGACACACCGGACCTGTTGACCTAACTTGATCATCTCTAAATAACTGTATAATAATAGAATACATACTTAAATCCAATTAGTTTCATGAATTCTTTTTGAAAAGATGGTGTGAAATATTGTTGTAGCTCATGGATATGAGGATATGATAGCACACTGCAATGATCGGTTCGTTCGGTGAAGAACCACTCACAGGTAAAATTGTAGTGTGAGTGTTTGACCATCAATCAGGGATGTACTGTAACCGCTTACAAATACATCATTTGGATATGATCAAATGGTATACAGTTTGAACAGATACAAACAGCATTAGAATGTTTGCAGTAGTATTTTCTCCCCCACTACCAGGTTGACACATTGGCCACAAACATCACGCTGCTACTTCTCAGATTAATCTAACACAGAGACATCATACACTCACTGCTAGAATCAGCAGAGCTCACCCTCTACAGTGATGTCCATCAATAAAGCATTTCCATAAATCATTTAAGAAATTATCTTTTTTTAAATGTGCTTCTTAAGGTGTCTCATAAATCAACAGATTCCGACTTTTTTCACTCTTAAAAGTAATCCAGGTATGAAACAATAAACAAATAGGCTAACAAAAAAGAGAGAATGCAAAGGTGTACAGTATATACTGTAGTTTTAAGTTTGGTGATTTAGGTTCATCCTCAAAATGTCGTCAGTTTTCACCATACCAAGTATTTGTTCGGCAGTGCAGAATAAAGGTTGACTGATGTTGCCCAGGTGCTGTCACCTCGATGCCTGGAGAAATGTTGCGTGACTTGAGAGTAGACGGGAAAATAACAAGCTGCACTAAAAAGTGCATTCAACAGTAGTTAGACTTTGTTTTTGTTTGTGTTTTCTGAGATGGTGTTCAACTACTAAAATATTCAGAAACGTATCATTTTGTCATGGTGATTTTTACATGTAGCCTATCTATGGCCCTTAACCCTGTCTTTGAATAACCCAAATGGTGTTGCCACATTAAGGCTGCTGGCGTACTGCCGATGAATCTGAATTCTCTCGGTTGTTCTGGACACAGTGTTTGGACAAGCCTCCCTGTAATCCCCTGAACTAGGACTTGGCTACCCCTGCTTTAGAGGAGATAAAGACAATGCTTCTCACTATGGAAATGTGTGCAGACGCTTTGATGCTTTATATACTTTGGCTTTTCAAAGTACGTGTCCAGTTCTTTGGCTCCCTCACACCATCCACTCTCTCTAACCCTCCGCCCCCACTATGCCGGCTCAGATCGATCCAGCCATGTCTCCCAGTCCCACATGTCATCTTTTTTCTTTGACACAGCTCTCCTCTCTCCACTGCTTGGTATTCTGGAGTGGGAATGCATGCACCATCGCAGATCCATCAGCTCCGATCGGAATGCCGCACCACGGCTCGGGGAAATGGAGGGATGAGAAGAGAGAGAGAGGTGGAGGGAGAGAAGGAAAAGGGGAGGGAGGGAAGTGAGTGAGAGGGCAGGTCAGTGGCTTGTCGACATCCTTCCGGGACCAAGCTTCAGACTGACATGGAGAGAGAGATAGAGGGAGAGAGAGGCAAGAAAAAGAGCACCTCTTTATTTCTGAGGGACCACTTTTGTTAATATCCATTTCCTTTCAAATCAGCCTCTCCTGAGGAATTCAAGGAGCACACGAGTTCTTATACTCCATTTCTTTTAGAGCTCAAAGGATTCAATAGGTAGTAAGTATGCTACAGGAAAAGAATAGATCTTTAGAGTCTAGGTGCTCTCGTAAGTTAAAACCTCATATTTGTTATGTTCAGGCTCCATGTAGATACTGTACTATAGATGATACAGAGACTTACATGGATACAGATAAGTCCAATGAAATACTTCTTTCATCACTGCACCTCACACAGTGATAGTCAAAGGCATAATGCATATTGTTTTCTCTATTCTATTTATGTGAAGTCAAAATATTTTTTATTTATAGGTGGCCTAGACAGCTCACCTGAGTGCAACCTAAAGAAAACACATGAAAATAGACAAGCAAATGATAAAACATCTTCCCCACTTTAACAACACATAGGCAGCAGTTAGAAAAAAAAAAAAAAAAACACACACACACACACACACAAATAAAAAACAAAACTCACTTTCAACAGGAGAAAAATAGGAAAAACTTCATGAAGTTTTCCAGGACAGGAAGACAATAGGTGCGTTTATGGTAGATGGAGGTAGTAGCAGTAATAGAATACAAAAAATTGAGAAACTGAGTAAGTGAAGAAACATAACATGAAATTTCAGTGCAATAAGTTAAAGGGTTTTTGGCAAAGAAAAACCTGTCTTCTCAAAAACCTCTTACCAACTTCGTCTTTAACTTAGATAATATAATTTTCTTTTTTTACAATGAATATTGCACTCTAGATATGTTTCCATCTATCATCATTCATTATGTACAGTATATGTCTGTCACTATAAAATTCATATTTGTTCAGGTTTTAAATGTGATATTTATACATACTTTATACTCTTACAAATAGGCTAATATAATCCGCCATTTGTAGCCGGTCATTGTGCCCCAGGTTGGCATTTCTGTGTCTTTCAGCAAAACTCTGTGCAGTACAGTCCACACAGCTTTTCATCACACATTCCTCTGTCATGTACACTGTACACTGTATTATTTACCATCAGCTCACTTTCCTCTCTTCAACTCGCTCATCATCCCTTCCTTCTCCTGTCTGAGGGGAGGGAGAAGCAGACAAGCGCTAAACGCATCAATGTCTCTCTTCTTCATTTATCGCTCTCTTTCTTTTGCGCTCTTCCTCTCCAAAGCCTCTCCATCCTCTCTGTGTGTTCTCCCCCATGGCTTTCCTCTACAGCAGTGCGTTGCCTTGGTAATTACCAGTTGTCTTAAACAGACAGATGGAATAAGCGAGAGTGACGGGCAATTTTCCCAGTGCCTGTTCTCCCCGTTTATGTGTACGCAACGTGTTCTGTATGCACGCTTCTTAACTTCTCTCCATCTCTTTCACAGTCTCTTCCCTTACTTCCCCGCCTCACTCTCTCCATGTGAGTTTGCCTTTGTGCACATCTCATGTGTGTTTGTGTGAGTATGTGTGTGTAAGGCGGACGTGGGGAATTACCTGACAGAATGTGTTAGTCCAGGATGGGAGTGGGACAGTCTCATCTCCTGCGGTTGTGTTAGCCATTTTAGAAGCCAGGTGTCACTCTGGACCTCTGCAGGTCCCCAGGAGGGATCACTGCTGTCCCATCCTCTTCTCTTTTCTCCCAGCATGCCCCTAACACAGCAGTGGGGTAAAGAGAAAAGGGCTATTTTGATCTCCTGACTGTCAGGGTAAGAGAGGTGGGGAGGGATGGATGGAGAATACACTCAATGTGTGTATTGTAGTGAGTGAATTGTCATAGTACAGTATGTGTACTTCCTGTTAAGAACTTTGTAAAGTGTCTTTGAGTGTTTAAAAAAGTGCTATATAAATAAAATGCATTATTATTGTTATTATTATTATTATTATTATTATTATTTAGAGTGAGAGGCAAAAAAGGTAGCAGCAGAAACTCGCTGTTATATGAGGACATGATGTCAGAGTTCACCTACGAGTATTCATATCACCAATTCATTTTCCACTCTCTCTTTCAGGCTGGTATGATCAGGATGGAGCAAGAGGAGTTTTTTATCGAGCCGGTGGAGCGGGGCGGTGGAGTGATAGAAGAGGAGGAGGGAGGAGGAGGAAGGACACACGTTGTCTATCGCTCCTCAGCCGTAAAGAAAGCGCCCATCAGCAGCATGGCGGCAGACTACCACTCCAGAGGTCAGTCTGTGACTCCAACTGTGCCATCCTCCACTTTTACACACTTTTCACTGAATGCTGCACACTTCAGCTCTGCGCTCTATTTAACTCTGTCTTCTCCATTTTTACTGGAATGATATAATGACACTGACTGCAAGCTCAGTCCCTCATCATTCAACCGAAATTTAAAACCTACGTTATGATTTGCTCTGATTTTTTTGTTGCAGTACATCCTCAAACACTACACAGACTATACTGAAATAAACTAGTATCTTAAACCATTCGTTACGTACACACACACACACCTGCTTATATAGTCATCAAGCTATTGTATGCAAAGGCAGCGAGTCACAGCTTGAGCATACCCTGCCGTCAAAAAAAGATTACACCTACACACACTTAAACGCGTCCTCCTGTCACTGCACTAATTTCCCAGTGAGAAATGAGCGACATATGGAGACGCACGCGTTTGAGTGGTAAGGTAGCACCCTCTGTATCTTTTATAGAATTATACGCTGCCTTGGCTGCCTCAACAATTAACAGCTGGCACTCAAGTCTGTGGTTTCTCATTGTGTCTGCCTCCATTTTCCACTCTACAGATTTAATAAATGAAGTGAAACAACAAGTAGGGCTATTGTTTTAGAGGGAGCATCATACTTACAGTTTGACTCAGCATGTCAGCTCTAGGATAAGAGGTAAGGAAGACAAATGAATGTATTGAATGTATTCAAATTGGCTTTAATACTCAAGGACCGAACATTATCATGCGAGCACAATTATATTTCCATCATAAAAATTCAGATATTCATCAATTTTATCTTGTATTTATCTTAAAATGTTATTTCTTTACAATAAAATGAGAAAAACAACATCTGACCTACATGCAGTAAAATGAGGTTGTTCAACTTGCTTCAAGGTAAAAGTGTTGATACGAGAGGAATTGCACGTAAATCAGTTTTTACTGAACACAAAACATGGAAGTTTCGCTCAATTTGGAAGTATATTTATAATTTTATATAACCTAAAGAGACACGTACAGTTCTCAGTCTAATGTTTCTAATGCTGCTCTATTTCAGTAACTCTCTACAGTAAGATGTACATGTAAAAGAAAACAGCATAGAAACACGTGTTTCAACCTTGTATTAGCCTGGGTGGCGCATTTAATATGCAAGCACAGTATGGCTCATATCATATTATCAACACATATAGTACGATTCTCTGCTAAACATAATAACTAAGACACTTAACTACTCTCAAACTCTCAAAATGCAATCAATATAGCAGAGTTAACACTACATAAACAGTATCTATATATTGGCTCACACCAGGAAATGTGGAGCATTAAATACACTGTATTTAGTATCTACTGTAAGACTTCAGACATAATATTGGATATTTTGTTGCTTTACTTTTTGATAAATAATAATAAGGCTTATTTTTTCTAAGTTTTTTTTTTTTTTTATGGAAAAAAAAAGATTAGTCAAATTCTCATAAAATAGGATAAGTCATGTCAGCTGTACAGTGAGAGGTTTAAGAACTTGGCTTGTTGGAAAATATATGACTGCAAAACCTGCCTCAGGCTTGTGTCAGTAGAAGTGACTGCCCAATCACTGTGATTGATCTGATGCCTACAAGTCAATCAATTGTGACCCCGACTTGTGCTAGAGTCTGCATCTCAACTAATCACAAAGCAAAAGATATTCTCATAGAATCAAGACTCACATGTTGTACAGGAGCGAGACAAAGCACTTTATAACGAGTGTATCGCAATAGATAAGATCTGTGTCTTCCTATTCTGAGCAGTTGACTCAAGAATGTCTAATAATATACCGAGAAAGAGAGTTTCCATAGGAACACCCACTGAGGACAGACTGCATTAGAGTAACACAGATATGCACCCACTGTTACTGATACCTGGCAGTACATCCACATACACACACACACACACACACACACACACACACACACACACACACACACACACAATAGAGCGAGCATGCACACACTGACAAAAAAAACTATACAGAAAGTCACACACACATACAGGATGTAACCACACGCAGCTTACACAACTTCCTTGATCATACATTTACACTTCTGAACACACATACATGCTGCATACACACAGACACGCAAACACACACACACAACACATCTCACTGCTCCTTGTTGCCTTTGAATCTGTCTCTCTAATGAAGAGTGGGGTGCAGATCAATAGCGTAGGATAGAACAGGCCACTGTGTGTGTGTGTGTGTGTGTGTGTGTGTGTGTGTGTGTGTGTGTGTGTGTGTGTGTGTGTGTGTGTGAGAGATGGCGTGGGCATGAGTTCTGTGGTCGTCTGGCTTTGAGTGCTAGGATTTTCAAGGCCAAGCAGACAGACAGACAAGCGGGCATGTGCTGCTCCCAGTAGCATTTGATGTGGATCTCTCTCTTTGTTTCTCTTCTCTTTTTTCCTTTTTATCTTTGTCTTAGCTATTCTAGACCACAACATTATGTAAACACAGGTTTACCTTCCAGTTGTCACAGCACATCACTGTAATATCACAGCCACATGGACACATAGAAAGCACATTATAGATCCTGCTGCCTTTACACTTCTTTCCCAGTTAAAAACAACTTCCCTCATATTCTCTTTCTCAGACAATCACCCCCCCTGTAGATCAATCAGGGACATTAACGAATTAATTAATAATCAATCAATCATTTCTGGAGATCTCCTTCGCCAAGCATACTTAATTCACAGCCAGTTATTGAATGTTGGACTCATTTCCTGGCTAAAGACAGAGGGAAGGAAGTTATATTTAGCAAGGTAATAGAGGAGCTCAAGAAGGAGAGAAAGAGAGAGATGAAGAAGGAGCAAGATTGATCGGTTTCTTACACCATAAGCTGAGGAGGTGTGAATCAATGTCCTAAGTGGACAGAGCAAGCTTTATTATTAATGTGGCACATTCATCAATTAATCGCTGTGGCAATAGAAAACGACGGATTGCCATTCATTTTTTTTTTGCTGTGCGGACAGAGCTCCATCTTTCAATCTGTCTTTCTCTTTTCTTCGCTCCTTACATTTTCATTTTATCTCCTTCTTTCATCTGTGGTTTTGATCAATGTCTTTCTGTTTTGCTAATTTTAGTTCCTTTTCTTCCCTTTTTATCCCTCCGCGCCGGCGATAGCTGTGGCCTGAGGCATGTTTTCAGGTTGTCTGTCAGTCCGTCCATCCCATTCTTTTGATCGATTGATTTGATTTCTTCAAATTTGGCACAAACGTCCACTTGTAATAAACGATCAACTGATTTGATTTTAGAGGTCAAAGGTCAAGGTCACTGTGGCCTCCCAAAATGCGTTTTTGGCCATAGCTCAAGAATTCCTACTGTAATTATGCCAATGGTTCACACAAATGTCTAATGGGATAAAATGAAGTGATGACATTTTTAGTTTCACAAAAATATTATGAGTCTGGTAAGACATTGATGTAAACTGCAACTTTACTGTTTGGCGGAGGCATACAACCACAAGGCTGTATTTCTATTTTTCTGTTGTGTTTTATCTTTACTTGTTTTTTTTGCAACAAAAAAACTCTTGTCTTGGTGTCTGCAGACATGTTTTGTTTGAGACTGGACGGTAAAGTTGGGGTTTGGTATTTTGTCTAGTAGGACTGGACTGCCCGTTTGGGTGTGTTGCTTCAGCTGTGTGTATACAATCGTCTATGCGTGCCAGTGCGGTGTTGTGTCCAGTGTACTGAGACATGCCTAAACAGATGGACTACCAGAGGGCTTTTTCTCGTAATCCCCCTCACCCAGTCTGCTACTTGGACTGAAGTCCCACATAAATATTATACATAAAAGTCACAATGTTTTCTACATGAATGTTGTATGTTATATTGGTAACACTTTACTTATTGTAGGTATCTACATAAGAGTGACATGACACATGAACCCTAACCCTAACTCTAACTCTAACCCTAACCATAACTTGTCATGACAAAAACCGAATGACACTTACTAAAAGAAACATTATGTCATAAACGTTTATGACTTGTTTATAATGTTTATGACACGTTCATGACAGTGTCATGTCACTCTTATTTAGATACCTTCAAGTAAAGTGTAACCGTTATTTTGGTAGCACACACATCATTCAGCACGCATACACAGTAGGTTATAGAATTGTGTTACAAAATGTAGTTCTTTGCAGCTGACTTGTTTTCATTGACATTTCAGAGATCTGTGTTGTTCTCAAGGCCGAAAGGCTCCCTGCAGTGTCTGGGGCATTCAGCTGGTGGACTGACACTGGGTGGAGGACTGAGGCAGCTACACAGGACCCCATGCATCTGCACAAAGGCTGCATTTGTTTTACCCCTTAGGCACTGCTGTTCTGTGCTATTCTTTTATGTATTGAGCTGTACTGTTTTGCGCTTTACCATTCTAGGCTGATGTGAGCTGAGTTAGGTCACTCTTGTTGTGTTGGTGGTGAATGCCACGTCATACAGCAGCGATACAATGATGCGTCAGCTTGGGCCTGAGCTGAGAGGAAATTGAAGAGGGTCAGACAGAGGCCAGTGGTGCTGGTCCCTGTAGCTTAATGTCTGCCTCACGTATCCTGAAAGTGAAGGCGGTTCCCTCGAGAACCTTCTCTGTTTCTGCTGGTGTGACACAAGGATATTCATATGGTGCAGGGGTTTTAAGAGTTGACTTGTGACTAAGCACTTAGAGATGTAAGTGCACACACACACACACACACACACACACACACACACACACACACACACACACACACACACACACACACAACTCGTATATATGACCTGCACTCTCTTCAGTATGTAACAGGGGGTCCTAGCACACACTTTGCAGTACAGTACAGTGACTCATGTTGATATCCCAAATAGCCCCCTGAAACCTAAGTATAGCCTTTTCAGGAATAGAAGGTATTAATTGGAAAGCATTTAAATAGGACTTACACAGGATCCAGTAGGAGAAAAGTTTGCTTCCCCTAACATAAACTTTATAGCCAGTTCTATTTCGTATAGTCTTCGCCCTCTAAGAGCTGTCGCTATTGGGTTAATCCCTTCGCGCATGCGCAGTCGTGAAGATTTCTTTCGCGCCCTTGTGCCCTGCACGGGCCTCTATTACGTCCGCAGTTACTGTATATCACAGTTGCGCGACCATAGAACTGCTCCCTATTTTTCCTTAGCGACAAGCAGTTTGAAGACTTCGAAGAACAGCAGTGTCCGCTGTGTATCAACTTCGGACCGGCTATATCCTGCCAAAGGCCCTCCACCTGAGCTGCGAGGTGGGCCTCGACCCCGTTTGCCGAGCTAGCACCCCGCCGGCCGCCGGCAGTTCTGCGGCCGCTTACCGCTGGAGGAACTGAAGCGACAGACGATGGTAGCCGAGCGGACAGTCGGGTAAGGTAAGGATACCACCAGCTGCAACACCCAGACAGCTGGGGATGGGACCTCTTTGGCGGGCACAAGTCCGCTGACTCAATCCCCCAAGGACGGTTCCCTTGCCGGCTATCCCTCCTCCCCATTGAGAGTACTGGAACTCTTAACGACGGAGGATTACGGAGTCCCCGCCACGGCGACTGTCTCCGTTCCAGGAGGGGAGCAGCACACTGCGGCTTTCTTCTTTTCTCTCCTCCACAGCGGGCGGTCTCCCGGCCCACTACTAGGTTTTTGTTCTCGACCTGTGTGAATACCGAGTAGCATTCCCCTCTCCCGGAAGATGGATGCCGGTCCCGCCACAGCGGCAAAGCTTGGCCTCCATCCCGCTTCCGACGGCCCCCTTTTTTCGGCCGACCGAAGCCCACACCACCATCTCCCCGAAACCAGGTCCATGCTCACTTCACTGACCGCATGTACCCGTGTACCGCCTAGGTGACCGCGGCGCTGAACAATACCGCTTTGCTAGCATGACTGCTAGCTCTGCTGTCTCCACCATGACCACTAAGCTTTGCCTGTTCCCCGCTAAGGCCTGGGCAGTCACAAGCTGTAGGTAGTGGAGGGGATGCGGTAACACAAGGAATCACAGGTGGTGGGAGGGAGATGGCCAGTTTCTCCCCTCCCCCACAGACACCTTTTGTCTCTCAGAGCAGTCTACATCCCCAGGGTTTTTGAACCTGGCGGCAGACCTAACGAGTGGAAATTGAATCCCACTATCGTTCAGATGCTGTGGAGCAGGTTTAGGAGCGCGAAAGTGGGTATGTTCACTTCACGCCTTTTTCCATCAACCTCTGATCCCAGCCATACAGCCAAACCCTTCTTTTACACCGAAGGTTTTAACTAGCTCCTTTCGCTCGAGGATGTTCTCCCTCAAGTTTTTTTTCCCCCCGCCTAATAGCAACAACGCAGAGGAGGCGTCTCACCGACTCTACCCGGTATGCACGTTATCTCAATATGTTTTACGCACGACAGACATCAGACGAACATAGCAGCTGTTCGTTCACCCCCTCAGGGCATCCGGGCACACTCTACGAGAGAGGTTTCAGCGTCCGCGACCTTGTGTCGCAGGTGGCATTGACTACATCAGCTTTGTGGAGGGCGAAGCCTATACGAAATAGAATGATAGTTACGTATTGTAACTCCAGATTTTATGAGTATAGGCGTAGCCCTCTAAGATTCAGGCCACCTGCTTCACCAACGTTGGCTGAAGAAAAATGCTGATGTTGGGAGCAGTTCAATGGTCGCGCAACTGTGATATACAGTGGACGTAATAGAGGCCCGTGCAGGGAACAAGGGCTTGAAAGAAATCTTCACGACTGCGCATGCATGAAGGAATTAACCCAATAGCGACAGCTCTTAGATGGCTACGCCTATACTCATAGAATCTGGAGTTACAATACGTAACTATCATTATATTTGATGGATACAAAACAAGTCAGTTCTATACCACAGGGAAATTATTATAACAAGGTACTGGTCACAGATAAGCGGGTTGATCTGCTCTGGCCACATTGTAGTAGCAGCAGCTGCTGCTGATTTCACGTCAGCAGAGCAGCGGCGCCGCATTCTGTTTCACAGCTTGCATTATATACGAAACATGTGTATTATGTATGTGTAATGCCATATAATAATATGGGTGTTATATTGGGCAGTAGGGATCCACTTTAAATCAGCAGTGCGCTTTAGTGCATACCTACATAAGCACGCACACATGTGTGCACTACAAACCCACACACACACACACACACACACACACACACACACACACACACACACACAGTATATATTCCTGGGAATGACTGCCGGCCCAGGTGTGCCTCTGGGAGGAAATTACAGTGTTAGGAGGGGAAGTATTTCAGCAGCCAGCTGCTTCCTCTCTCCCTCTCTCTGTGGCCACTGGCTCTATCCCTGGAGAGCTGGAGACGTGTGTGTGTGTGTGTGTGTGTGTGTGTGTGTGTGTGTGTGTGCGCGTCCGTGCGTGCGTACGTGCATGCAGTCATGCATTCCTGTGTGTATGTGTGCATCCCTGTGCGTTCACAGGTTTTATTTCTTGCCTGTTTCACTCATGACTGACTGACAGCACTTGTGTGTATTTGTCCGTGTGCCTACACCGCGTCCCTCTGTGTGTGTTCTCCCTCTGGCTCGTCTGACTCCTCACCTGCTAGTAAGCTCCCAGCAGGCCCTCCATTGAGCCATCACTCACTGTGCCACAGTGCTGCCTTAAACAGAGCAGGACTCCTGGGATAATAGCAGGGTGCAGCCGACCTCTGCTCCAGTCTGCAGCCACCACTGCTGCACTGACCCACGCACAGTCTGTGTGTGTGTGTGTGTGTGTGTGTGTGTGTGTGTGTGTATGTCTGTGTTGGGGGGTTTCTGTCTGTCTGTGAGACAAAGAGAGAGTAAGCGAGAAGAGGATGAGGTGGAGAAGGGAAGCCTTGGAGGGATGAAGGGGTCTAGTGTTATTACAGCCTTAGTCACTATAATTATGTTGATCATAGTGTTTTGACAAGATTAGCACTGAGCGTTGCTGCCTCTGATGTGGTGCTCATATTTTCAATACCAGACTCTTGGTGTCGAAATCCTGCTACATAACTATGTGTGTGTCCTTGTATTTCTATATTTGTGACAATGATCATCCCGCATTACTTCGGTTCTGGGCAATGGTTGTGATTAGTACGGTGGCCGACAGTGGCAAACGCACTGCAACTCAATGAAACACAGGCAAAAAGACAAAACACAAGCAAATTAAGAAAACATCTTCATTAACTTGACAACACATGCACAGCATTTATCAAACACGCTGCAAATACACACAACACAACCAAATACACAAACAAACAAACAAACAAATACAGAAACGATGCAAAAAGAAAAGAGCCATGTGCACCGTTGTGAAACGGTGTGCAACTGCTTTGAGATCATAGACTGTAAATATTAAGTCTATGTTTGAGATATGTTTTCTCTAGTTTATTGGCTCAGGTCACAGGTGATACGCAATCAGCAGAGACGTGTCTGTAAACTCGTGGTAATAAAAGGCAGAGCGCTCTCTCCCCGTGGGGTCGAAAATCAAGCTGTTCCACTTAGCAACTTCTGTTGTGTAATATGCAGCGTTTTTTTTGTTGCATTTGTTTTTGAGGATTGTGTGCTTTTCTTTTACATAATTTCTGTTTTTGGGGTTGCGTGCTTTTCTTTTTGCATCATTTCTGTATTTTCAGCACGTTTGTGTATTTGGTTGTTATGTGTATTTGCAGCGCGTTTGCTAAATGCTGCGCATGTGTTGTCAAATTCATGAAGATGGATTCTTAATTTGCTTGTGTTTTGTCTATTTGCGTGTTTCATTAAGTTGCAGTGCGTTTGCCCCTGTCGACCACCGTAGATTAGCAAAGCGGTGGTCCCAATCTAAAGTTGGGACCACTCGAGGTCCCAGGATGATAACCTACAGTAAGTAGAAAATACTGTAAGAAAAAAACTGAATTAATTTCCTTGGAAAGATTTTCTGTTGCCACGAGGAGTTTGCGTCCATTTGCAGATCTGCAATTAGTGCTGAACTCCTAACTCTAATCTCTTTTGTTGTTCTTAAAAACGTAAAATGGAACTGTATTTTCATTCAGCAAAGGCCCAGATTAGGATCAATGACATTTTTTTTAATCTTTTTATGTCTACAACATTTTTGATATTCTTTATTTCAAGTGGTTAAGGTTATAGGGAAAAAGTATAGGAGAGTAAAGTAGTGTAAAGTATAGGGTTAGTGTATTCACAGTATGTGTGTGATGACATTAGAGAACCTATTCAGGCATTATAATAAGATCATACAGCTGTCTAGACTTAGTCATGTTTTTCACAGTTTCTGTAACTCCTTAAAGGGATAGTTTGGATCTTTTGAAAGGGGGTTGTATGAGGTACTTATCCATATCCATTCATAGTCAGTGTATTACCTACAGTAGATAGCAGTCCGCACGCTCCCGGTTTGGAGAAGCAGACGGGAGTTCCAACACGAAACCTAAGCAACGTACTGCTGTGGATGAAAAGACACAACAGTAGTAAAGAAAGTAGTGCAATTCGTATTTTAGATCCTATGAGCAATGTATGTGTGCATGCAGTAGCTGGACTATGAATGTGCAATAGTATTCTTATTCTTCATGTATGCAGGCTTAAATGCAGGGCTCACACACAACAGCAGGTAGAACTGTATGACATGCAACAGACCTCCCTGGAGGTGGCCAGTGTTCTGTGTTAGCATCAGTTATGTAACCAGCCAACCGAAGGGACAGAAGCTCATGGTAGATGAGATGGCGTGTGACTTCCTTCCTCCCACTACTGTCACAATGCTGAAAACACACTATACACACACACACACACACACACACACACACACACACACACACACACACACACACACACACGCGTACAAACACACACGCTGTGTTAAATCAGGCACTCCTCAGAGAAGTGTGGGAGCCACTGCCATCGCTGAATAAGCTTCCTTGATGTGCACGCTTGAGCAGGAAAATGTGAAATTGTTTTCTAAAGTTAAAGCTTCCACACAGTATGAGTAACCACTCACTGAAACACCATGTAGATTAATGTAGCAATGTGTTTGTAAAGGGGATGTAATACGATGGCAGCTGATTCAGAGGTTAATGGAGCCTCTCATGTCAATGAGGCTTACATCGCTCTGGAGACATAAATACATGCACCGCTATTACAGCAGTTTCCTCATTCTGTGTGTGCGGTAGTTATCTACCTGAGTGAGGAGTAAATACAGTATGTTCCACAAGTGCAAAATCATTGAAGTGTGTGTTTTTGCCCTTTTACTATGTGTTTCTATAATACATATATTGCTGTGATAAATGTGTATTTCATATACAATTAGCCCAAAGCCAGAAACATGAAACAATAAAAACGTGGCAACAATTTGACAGAACAATCCTTACTCAAGGTCCACTTTCTTGCTTTTTCTGGAGCTTTCAACCATATCACATGATCTTCATCAGCTGATGTGTGTTTACATGCAAGCTCAGTAGCTGTTTATCCACAGCACTTTTTAGACTTCATTGTCTTGGACGTAGTAACTCAAAGTACACTTACTAGCTTTTTCCAGAGTATGCAGCTCTATTAAACTTATAGTCACATAAGTCCTAATAGCTACTCATCTGTCATGTCAACAGATGCATCCCCATGACAACTAAGAAAACTCCATCTGCTGATGAAGATCATGTGATGTGGGTGAAAGCACCAGCAAATGATTTTTAATATTCACAAACAAACACAAAATGTGTTGCTATTTCTGTACACAATGGCAATAGTGCTCAGACATCCATGTCATGAGAATGAAATTGTCAAAGTGGGGTATGCGCCTCATGGCTGCTGTCTGATTAGCAGAGTGATGTGTTGTGGTGGGAGTTTGTTAGGCTGCAGTTCATTTGCCGCTGCACACCCTAGGGAAGGTTAATTGAATAAAATAGCTCTGTGCTTCTTCATTCAATGATGGCTATAATACTAGCCATGAGCATCAAGCAGGGAATAGTTTATGACTAAGAAGGTATGTTAAAAATCGGTAGGACAGGTTATAGATGTTTAGTTTATTTTAAATTTGATGAACAACTGTTGGATCTCTCTACTGTACACATAAGAGAGCAGGGGGAGGGAATGAGAATTTTCAATCATCTTCATCTTCCTATGTTGTCAGTTCTTTGCTCCCACTGAGCTGGCTGATATGTCTTGTAGCATTAGTCTGATGTGTTCAGATTTAGCTCAAATTTAAGTGGAGAATGGCTGTAGCGATCAGAGGATGGAGAGAGGGAGGAGAAAACAAGACCCGCTTAGAGCTTAGCAGGAGCTGGAAATATACATTTGTCATTCTGTTTACTGCACCCAATGAACCTGAGTGACTGTCAAATCTAGATGGGTCATGTTGTGGTTGTCTGTTCGCTGTCGATCCCTGACCTTTTAATGGTGTGTGCTTGTTTGGAGCAATTACAGTAATACTGAGATGGTAGGAGGCAAACTGCAGACTGGGTTATTAGTCTTCATTTTTCAAAGCTACAATAATCTAATGATACTTTTTAATTGTGTTTTCTTCATCTCGCAGGCTCTGTTCAAACCCTGTATATTGTGGCTGCGGCAACATAATTTAGTTACTCTCAGGTGGTTGAAAGACCATGTAGGGCATAATATGACCTTTTATCCATAATTGGGTACTATAATTAATTGAAATTAATAGAATGCATAGCAATTTCATTTACAATCTGTATACTATTATAGAAAATTATCTGTATCATTATTACTGCAAAATTAAATATTACATCACTGCCAGATTTGATTTGAGTTTGGAGAAATATGTACAGTAAGATTACAAGCCTAAATGTTTGTGTGGGGCAGTATGAATGTCGTTTTTTTTTCTATTTTAAGTGTTTATGATTGTATACATTTAAATGGAATAACTCTGTCTCTTTCAAAGAGATATAACAGAACTAAGAGGGCACTTGAAAAGTGCAGACCTATTAATATCTCACAATGTGAATGCAGTGTGCAGTGTGATTTTCAGTAGGGAACTCATTTTACAGATTATTCAGACACCACATGAATCTCACAATGTTAATGAAAGTGAAAACTAATTAGTGAATTATTCGCCCCGTTATTTGGATCTGCTCCAAAATGTAATGGGTTCTTATTGCCCCATGATATAGCTTCCACTATAGCTATAGTTTGGAGTTTCTGAAACATAGCCATGAAAACTTTAATCATAAAAAGAACGCAGAGGCCGAGTGCTCAAACTGTTTCAAATGCAGTAAGAAAAGAAAAACGTATTCAGTCAGGCATATTAGTTATGCTTTAGATGCCAGGAGTAGCTTTAAAATACATTGACAGTGAACAGTTTTAAGATATGTTCAATTTCCTTGTTATGCTGATAAAGTGTGATCTGTCTGGCATTACATTACACAGAACGTTTGATAATGTAAGTTTTGGTAATGTGATGCTGATAATCTCGTAATAACCACATCAGAAGCTACATAAATCAGATCAGGGTCGATTTGAAGTGTTAGTTTTACTCTACTGGGACAGCCAGACAGGAGGGGTCGTCAGTTTTACAATATTCAGTTTGTTCCACTGCGTCTGACGAGCGTGTAATAGATATAAATTGAGCCACTGGTTTACACAGTCAGTTGAGAGTGACTGTTTTATGCAATGTGTCCTCTGCAGCTGTGGTCACAATCACGCTGAGACAATTAAAGAGAGCACGCTGGCATGTCTTCGCTGCCATGCTCTTCCGTGTGTGTGTTGTCATAGAGCGGCTTATGTACCAACTCTGCCAAATGTGTCATCCTGTAGCAATGCGAGGGAGATGGATCATCCTCCACAGCAGATGTGCTGACGTCGGACAAAAGTTAGTTCACTTGCCTGGCATATTACCCACGTTCCCCCTGTGATCCTTTTCTTTCTCCAGACTTCCTACCATCGCTCAGAACTCTGGGAGATTTCTGAAAAGATTCCCAATCAAGCTGACGAACCCCAGTGTTCTGGCTTGTGTCCGTGCGTGCGTGCGTGCGTGCGTGCGTGCGTGTGTGTGTGTGTTACCCTGCTCATGCACAGAAGCTAACCCCTCCTTTTGCTTTCTTCTATTGACCTCTATTCCTCATCTTTTTTTTTCCTGTCCTCCCCCACTTCATTGAAGCAAGCAAGCAAAGTTTATTTATGTAGCACCTTTCACAGAGACCAGTCACAAAGGGCTTCACAAAGGAGAACAAATAAAACGCCAGATAAAACGTACAAAGAGAACAGACATATCTCACGTTTAAAACACACGCTACCTAAATGCCTCTCTGAACATATGGGTTTTTAGCTGCTCTAAAGAGTCCACAGAGTCCAACTACCTTAAGGTTATTGGGAGACTATTTCACAGCTTTGTCAGCTACCGACTGAAAGGCACGGTCTCCCCGAGTCTTGTCCGAGGTACACTTAAAAAACACTGAGCGGAGGACCTGAGAGCTCGGCAGTTGGTGTAGGGGTGCAAAAGGTCCATGATGTACTGTGGAGCCTGGCCATGTAGGGCCCTATAAGTAAGCTCCACATTTCTAAAAATGAATTCTAAAATTAACAGGAAGCCAGTGCAGAGAGATTAAAATAGGTGTAATATGTGACCATCTGTTGGAACGTGTTAAAAACCTAGCAGCAGCATTTTAGACAGTTTGTAAACGGTGTAGGGTAGATTGACTAAGGCAGGTAGAAAGCGATTTACAGTAATCCAAACTTGATTTTTGAGTTAAGTTGAGTGACTTGAATTGAGTTTTGCTATGTTTCTTAGGTGGAAGAAACATGATCGAGTCGGCGTCCTATTTTGAGCATCAAAACTCAGGGATTGGTCAAAACTCACACCAAGATTACGCAGAATAGATCGAGAAGAAGAGGATGAGGCACCCAGGTTCTACCTGATCGCTGACTAAAGGTTATCAGGGGCAAAAATGTGAACTTCAGTTTTGTCTGCATTTAACTTCAGAAAAGTGTTTGCCATCCAGAGCCTATTGGGCCTGGTCGTCAGTAAATTAAAATACAATAAATAGGATTAAGCCACCCAACTCTGCACACTTACGAGACGAATAAGGTTCAGTGCTTACCAGCTGGCATGTAAACTTGTTTCTAAAAACGACAGCAAGTCCATCACCCATCATCATTGAACCACCCATCCCTTCTCTTTCATTTTCTTTTACCTCCTTCCTCGCTTCTCTTCCTCCTTCTCCACTTCCTCACTCCTTAAAGAGCAACTTAACACCAGGCTGAAAAGCAGTGTTTTACTGCCCACTCTGGTTAAAGGTTTACATTACTGCTGGATGTGGTTGGGTGTGGTCAGAAGTGTGCTCTGTTGTCACCTGTAACTACATTGAACAGTGTGCTGATGCACCCTCTGCATCACTGCAGCAAGGTGAGAAAGTAAAGCTCTGGAGGTAAGCACATAGATCACGGCCAAGATCAAAAGTTAGTATAAAAATCAACTGTACATATAGTTTAGTAACTCAAAAAATGCATTACATGCATTGTTTCCTGTTAATCCCTTATGGGTGTGAAGGCAGTTTTAATTCAGTGCGGTAATGGTCTCATTTTCTCCCAGCTCTGGCAGTCCTTAATGCTGTATGTTACAATGTAAAACTGGTCATATATGTGGTAAAATGTAGGTCCAAGGTTATTATTAGTAGCAGATGTCAATCTCCACAATGTGACACATCCTCACCTCCGGTGTAGACAGGAAATTAAAAGACAAAAACAAAGGAGTTGCTCTTCTTTGTTGATAAGGTAATTGCACAGTGTAAATACATGAAATGGCTATCGCTGAAAAAATACCAACTATAAATAGTGTCAAAAACTGGGTCTGATTTCATGAAAATTAGGATTAAGGATTATAATTTTAAATTACACTATCATTTTCTCACTCCTGCCCCTGAATCCCCTCTGGCCTCCCTGCTGTAATGACTTTGAGCCAGGTTTGAGATCACAGCATGTCTGACTATGCAAAGAATGAAACACATACAGTATGGGCAGTAAGTCAGTTCTGGCTCCTGTTCTTCCCCGTTTCCTCACACTTTGTCTCTCTCCATTTGAATTCTTGAATGGCAACAATATCACGAGAGCGTAGTAGATGTTGACTTTCTAATAACTCCATTTGAAGGTCATATTTCATTACATAGCTGTTAATTAATTTTATGTGCGATAAATATATACAGATATATAAATATGTACAGTGCATATACCTGGGATTTCTGTGGTGAGTTTTGAATCTATCCTGTAGTGTCTCTGTATCCTATGTATGCTGCTTGTTGTCTTTGGAGATGAACCATTAATAAATCGGCACAGATTTAAAAGGTGCTCTTTTTAGGAAGGCTGGACTATCTGTAATGTAGCTGTTGATATGATGTTCAAGCCATTAAAAGAGAAACAATTAAATTGGTCTTAAATTAACTGCTGGGAACACTGTTAAATGTTTCACCAACAAAGCTGTCATCGAGGCCTTTCAGAAAGAATAAAAAAAGAATCTGCCACAAGGAACTGTTTTCAGATTCCAGCGAACAAAACAGGAATACTGCGTTGGTGAAAGCAGCCACACTGTCACAACCTCTTTATGTGGGTTATTTTTACTCTGAGCGCAGATAAATACGGCAATTACTAATGTTTAGCTGAGCTGTTAGAACACCAAGCTTGCTAAACCCTGCTAATTGTGTCTAGAGAGGTAAAACGAAGGAATAATTCTGTTATATAGATAGACAGATATAAGATGACATACTGTAATTCTTTTAGTGGAGAAGTTCTAATCTGCTTTAATCACAGCGTTGATGGGTTTGTGGCTTTAATGCCTATGCTCTATTGACACACCCACACAATCTATAAATGCAGAGATCCCTCAGTATATCTTGTGTATTTGTGTGATGCTCTTTGAAACTGTTATTTCATGACGCTAGCGGGCATATTTATTTCCCGTAGCAGAATGTATCCGGCGCACATGAAAAACACACACAGAGGCAGACACGGTGGCGGTGTCTTCCTGTGACAAGCGTGTTGCTCTCTCTGTCTGGGTAGTCAGGCCTGAGATTGCCAATAAATAGTGGCCAGTGGCCTTCAGCATCACCAGCGGGGAGAGATTTGTGTCCTCGTGCCTGATTGGTCCAGGCTTGAGGAAGAGAACAAACCATCTCGTTAATCAGGGAACACTGTGGGGACACACTGTGTGTGTGTGTGTGTGTGTGTGTGTGTGTGTGTGTGTGTGTGTGTGTGTGTGTGTGTGTGTGTGTGTGTGTGTGTGTGTGTGTGTGTGTGTGAGAGAAGGAGAGAGGCAGAGAAAGTGAGTGTTGTGTGTGTGCAATATTATGTCAGGCAATTGAGACGGCAGCAGTGCAGAGCTGAGCCGATGGATGACAGATGACTGGGTGTTAAAGGCCGCAGGAGCAGCCATGACTCACACACACACGTGTGCGCACAAACTCCTAACTGCCGAAGCTGTCACATTACAGTCCTACCTGTGCTTACATTCCTCCTAGCACCAATTTCACCTTCAGGGCTGCCAAATAAAGTCTAGTGCAATGTCAATTATCGTCACTCTGTTGTCTATTAGACCTCAAATAAGGTGCTAAATTCTCTGCGTTTTCTAAATACTGAACTTTTCATTAATAAGGAAAGCAGTATTTTCAGATTCATATCTTAACTTTTTAAAGCTGTTTAACTACTTAAATAACACACTGCTCCTGTGTGCCTGGCTGTGTCACACTGCCAGGTTTAGGGGCTACCCAAGCTGCACACCCAAGCTGCACATGTAAGTGTACTCCTTATGGTGCTGCTTAACACATTTTGCTTCTGCTTTTAATAGAAATCAACAAAAGCCAGCAAAAATAAGAATCCTGCAATTGTATTCAGCAAGAGCATGTGAGATACAGTGCTCTGCTAACATATGGAGAGCAACATTAATTTGAAATTCAGAGTGGGATAATGAACAAACACTGGATCATGGGATTTACATTTCAGTAAGCTGGTTTCTGTCTCTTCACTCCAATCTCATATTAGCTCACACGGAGATACTGTTACACAGAAAGAAGAATGGTTTGTGTAAATGCTTATGAAAAAAGGTATGTTTGTAGCTTTTGTGAAATATTCCATTTTCTGTGCATTTCCAGTAAGTCAGCGCTGACTGTAATTCCTTAAATTAGCATCCAAAAGTGGATGTTCCTACATTGAATTTATCACAATGGAGAAAAATGTATTTCCCTTCTTTGTAAACAAGAGCTAATGTAGGGATTCTCATATTAAAAAGACCATCTTGTACATGATGGTGTTAGAGTACACCACTGATTTAGCACCCTTATAACATTGTCATGTATCAGCAGAATCAGAGATATTGTCTTTTTCTATTCCACTCATTCTTCTTCCTTGACAAAACATGACACATCATTGCCAACAATGCAACTCAACATCCGACAGATCAGAAATGTAGGCGTGTTATTCTACAGTATTATTGGCTAATGTAGCCTGAGCTGCCAGCCTCAAGCAGAGATGAGGAGTGAACCTCAGAGGTCTGGTAAGCTCACATCTTTCTAACTCCACACCCCCATTTTTTCATTTTTAAACTTAGTCTTTAGGCCCAAGATGCTGACTCAAGTGACATCACTTGAGTCAATTTATCAGACTTTCAACAGTTTCCTTTTGAAGCCACAAAAGGTTTTTATAAAACTCCCCAAGACCTGTAAACTGACTTTGATGTGTAATATTGGTGCAGTTCCCATTTAATACTCACACATATCTCCAGTTTTTGGTGTTGCTTTACAGAGCTAACGTCACCTTGGTAAGAAATTTCTATAATGCATGCTTCACTATTAACCACAATATTGGACTGTGAGTGCACATCAGAGTCTCTGGCACTCTACAGATATAAGACCTGATCATTGCAGAAGACGTCTGGAGGATCCCTGATCCAGAACTAGACTGAAAGATTCATAACTGTACTGTTAAGGCCCGGACACACAGAGCTGATAATCGGCCGTTGGACAGTCTGGCGAGGTCAGTGACTCGAGTCTATTCGGTGTGTTCCGTGCCGTCGTCTGTCTGAGGGGCCGTCGTCCTTCATTTTGGCCGATTGGACATGTATAATCAGCGGGGCGGGCACTGCCGGCAGTCAGACTCAAATGACCCATCTGATTGGTAGAGTGCTAACCCGAAAACGGGGAGCGGAATGCGCGTGACTAGAGTCTCTCAAAATCTGACGAAAATCTTTTAAACTGACCTTTGTTGATCTGAAATCAAGACAGATTCAGCAACTGCCTGGCCTATTTCTCGCTTAAAATGTTTTCAGAAACATGTTTCGGTGAACTATTTTAGTACAATATGAGATCGTATTCTGAACAAGCCGCCATGACAGTCTGTCTTTGAATTTCCGGAGAAATAAGACCCACGTGACGCATTCGTCCAATCAGCTGCATGTTTTCATTTTTGGGCGACAATACAGATTAGCGCCACCTGCTGTTATGGAGACGTATTACGTCTTGTCTCTTCGGTGTGTTCTGAGGCATTTTTTTGACCAGCTCTGGGACACTGATCAGTCCTACTGCCTTTTCTGCCAACGGTAGGCCATCTGGTTGGTGTGTAAGCAGCTTTACATGATAAAGCACAAAACCAACATGGCCAAAAAATAGTAGTTGATCATAATGACCCTATGATGCATTTTATGATAGCACAACTTCTAAATTATAGCTACCAAATGAATTGTTGAATTAAGTCAGTAGTTGTATCCCTTCTCTTTCTTCTATCTTTTTATATCACCCTCTCCAACTTATTCCACTCCTTGCATTTTCCTTTCCTTCCCCCAGCTCCATCACCTGTTCTGTCCTGGAGGTAGCCCCAGGGCTGCCAGGTGTGTGTGCGTGCATGTGTGAGCAACACGCTCACCTGCAATTTTTACAGCTAGTGCGCAATCAATCCTTACTTTAAAGTTTGTTGGGTTCATTGTGTCCAGATGTATTCACATTTAGGTTGGATTGTTCTCTCTCTGTCTATGATTTAAGTTTGTTTCATTGGACATTACTAATGCTGTCAAGCCATCATAGGAATTTCCAGTAAGTATGGCATATTTCAGTTTCCAAGTGTTTGAAAATGAAGTCTTTTTCTAATTCCAGTAATACTTTTTTTCAATATATCAGTTTTAGAAATATTCACAGTGGACATTTCTAAAACTGATATATTGAAAAAAAGTATTACTGGAATTAGAAATATACTTCATTTTCAAACACTTAACTAAAATATGCCATACTTACTGGAAATTCCCATGATGTCTTGACAGCATTATGATTGCTGATATTGTTACACCAATTGCAGGGGTCATGAGAATTTTGTGACCTAAAAATTGGGTTACAGGCCAGAAAAGATGAAGAAATCTTTCTCCACAGATCAACTCACCATCCTAGTGGTGACTTGAAGACACTACGTACAGTTCATCTTTGATTTAGCTGTTGCACATTTATTTATCATTTACATCAACATATAACTACTCCAAAACTTTCAAAATACTAACCCATGAGTGGCCTTTTTACTGTAATCCATAAATTGCCCATCACTATTAATTCCTTAATACATTCTTTTCACTCAAACTTTTAAAAAACATACCTTAACCACCCTTTTGACAAAAAAAACCCAAAGCAATATTGTGGCAGGTCACTGTGAAAATAATTTCCCACTCTATCTATATTCTGACATACTGAGCAGCCAGCCACAGGGTCAGAGCCAGGGAAGGGAAAGGTGATGTGCTGTGTTTAAACGAATGAAATATTAATAGTCAGCCAATTAAAATAGTAGCAGCCAGAGTGTCCTAGGAATCCAGAGCAGACATTAGCACAGTACTAATAAGATGATTTCCATCAGCCACAGCCAGACAATGCAGGTAAAGACAGCCAGGGCCAGAGAGACCCAGGGTGGGTGGGTGAGTGCATGGGCGGGTGGCGGGTTGGGGGAATTGAAGTCGGACTTGTGCCTCTGCTTGAGAGGTGTGTGAGGGCTGGGTGGTGAGAAGAGTGTCAGGATTGCCTAAAAAGATAGACAAAAGCAGGATGAATTGTGTGTTGCATGGATTGTAGAGATGTATGTATGCATATGTGAGATGAAAGATTGGGGAACACTGCTTCTTTTCAATTCCTAAACAGTGTGTCCAGTTGTTCTCATTACAATCTAAAGAAACACTGATTACCTCGTCTCTTTCTTTCTCCCTCTCTAGTTATTTATTTCCCTCCCTTTCCCTCCTTGTCTCAATGCAGTTCAGTACAATTCATCAGGGAAATGGGAATTGTGTGGGTTTGTTGGCCTCAGAAGTACAAACACACGCAGCAGAGCACACACACTAACATACAGTATGCACACACAGAACAGATATACACCTATACACGCTAAACAAAAGAGCAGCTGATATACTGTACAGTCATATAAAGGCAGAATAATCAAGGCTTTAGTATACTGTTATTCACACAAACAAATTATAAAATTGTACATTAATCAGTATTTGCAAATACATAACAATCAAATAACTGCAAGAACAATATAACAGGTTTAATTTTGATGCAATTGAAATTGGTGAATACTTTATTTTGCTTTCCATTCACCACGTGCACTGCTGTAATTCGCTGACTCATCATTACTAAAGGACACACAGCTCATCAAATCACACTCCTCTTTCTCCCCGCAGCTTCTTTCTCTCCCCCTGCTACTTTCTATTCTTAGCAGGGGGACGCAAAGTTCTCCATTACAACCCAATGGATACTGATGTCTACTCATGCTTTTTGTTGGCCCCTGTGTGTGTGTGTGTGTGTGTGTGTGTGTGTGTGTGTGTGTGTGTGTGTGTGTGTGTGTGTGTGTTGTATGTTGTGTGTTGCGTGTGTTGTGTCTAGTACTAAGCTACATTAAGCCAGCTGCATTTCACGTGCCTTAACTGAGCGAAAGCCCGTCTGTGTGGGTGTTTCTGCATAATTGTAAGTCTGCATTTGCATGTGTGTGTGTGTGTGTGTGTGTGTGTGTATTGCTTATCCACATTTCATTCTTTTTTATGTGTGTATATGCATGTTATTCATACACCCTCCATACCCTCTTCTTTTCTCTCACACACAGAAACACACACTCTGACACAAACTGGCAATGGATTTATTACCATATATTAATCTTTAAGATCATCACTGTTACGTAATTCAAAATGTTTTAATTTACCTCAATAATGCTATGTCAGTAATCCTTTTGGAGTGATTCACAGTGTAATATGCCAGTGACAGGCAGAACAAATACTTGGCTCACACATTGTGAGTAGGCACACTTCCATATGTGTACACACACACAGACACATCAACACACACGCACACACACACATGCACACACAGTGGTATTCACAGAGTAATCAGCGCTGCAGCTATTATTAATGAGAGAGAACCAGGTCATTAATATTTAAGCAGTGTCACGGGGGCCAACGCCATGAAAGTGTGTGTGTGGTCTGTTTGTGTGTGTGTGTGTGTGTGTGTGTGTGTGTGTGTGTGTGTGTGTGTGTGTGTGTGTGTGTGTGTGTGTGTGTGTGTTTGTGTGTCTATCCACATATAGAAGAGGGGCAAAGGGACTATAAGGCAATTTCCTCAGGCAGCGTAGTGAGACCTGCTCCATTACAATAGGATAGACAGAGATGGAGACATATTACTCCCTTAAACAGAGAGGAGGAGGAAGACAAAAACAGAAATATCTGATTTTGCTTCTTGTCCTCTATTTCCCGTCCTCTCCTTGTCTTTTTCTCCTTTCCTTGTATCTCCTCTCCGTCAGTGGTTTTTGCCCTGTGGAGGATGAAGAGGCTCGAATGGGAAACAGCAGATATCTCATTACATCACACTGGATAGGATGGGCCTGGGAGGTGTGTGTGTGTGTGTGTGTGTGTGTGTGTGTGTGTGTGTGTGTGTGTGTGTGTGTGTGTGTGTGTGTGTGTGTGCGCACTGCCAGCGTGATCCCTTCTAAATGAACACTGTTGGGGATTGTGACTCTTTGGTCTGTGTCTAGTCCTCCACACTTTTCATGCTCTGGTGACAGCACACACACACACATAGATGTAACACACACACACACACACACAATTTTTCTCACACCCGCAGACCAACATGATGGGGTGAGGGTGTAAATAGTTGAAGAAAGGACTAAGCATAAAACATGTAAATAATGACATGAGCTCTGGCCCTTTCTGTCTCTTTCTTTCTTTCTTTCTTTCTTTCTTTCTTTCTTTCTTTCTCTCTTCCTCTATCTCGTCCCCACATTCTCTTTCTGTGTCTGGGATTAGTGGGTATTACTTGCTCTGCAGAGTGAGGAGAATGAGACAGGTCTTACTGCCAGTTCCTAGATTGGGAGAGCAGGGAAAATACTCCTTTGGCTTTATAATAACCTCTCTTTATTAAATTGAGCTGGAGGATATGGAGGACAGCAGTCTGTTTCGTCCCCCCGAGCCGGTCGTCTGTATAGCTGCCCACAGTTGTCCTTAAATAATGCCAAGTTTTCCTGTTGAGTCATTGTTAACATATTGTTTGAAAGGTTATTTGTTAATGGTAAATCCTATAACATGGAGGGGATTATTGCTATGAATGGGATTAGTTTAAATTTGAGTCTTATCCCAACATAAAGCAGATCATAGTTTACTAAGAAAGAATGTCATTTTCAAAATCTAGCCATACAAAATAGCTACAGAATCGACTTGAATATTTTATCCCCCACAATCCTCCATGGCTCAGCATGATAATCGTCAATTGTCATGCAGTTTTAATTTTGACAAAACTTTGGGGAATGATGTCGGTCACTGCACCATTTCAGCTGTTGAGGTTATACTAAAGGAAGTGGTTAGGTGTTTATTTAATAGACTGTATGTTAAGTTCAATATCGTGGACACTGCCCATAAGACGCCCACATAACCTTTATTGTATTGCTCCATAATGGCATTCTGCCATGTTACATTATGTTTATTGAATAGCAAAGTGGAAGGAGCCACAGGTTTCCCTTATACGTCCACACAGTAAATTAGCTTTTGATAGTTTACTTTTAAAACTTCCCCACAGCAGCACGAACATTTCCTGGATAATTTCAGTTTCAAGTGTATTTTACTTATATAGCACTTAGTTTTTGATAGCAAGTTTAAACACAATTTAAACCTAGGGAATCAGATAAAAACAGGCAAAACACAATTAAAATCCAGAGAATAAAAGTGGGTCTTAACATTTTGGGGTATCAAAACCCCTCTCTTTTTTTCCTGTAAAATGTTAAACTTGTAGAGTAATATAATAGGATGTGTTTGTTGTCACTAAAAAATGTCACATTATAGAAGCTATAAGAGCTCTAAATGTTGTTTTACTGTGACTGTAAGGTTATGAATTGTTATGAATATGTTAATAATTGATACAGAGAAATTACATTGTTACTGTCTGTTTGGTACATGGTAAATTACACGATACTACCGTATGAGGCTCAGCGACTGTCGCTATGGTGAAGACATCAGTTAGAGGTGTAAATCAGAGCTGTAGCAAATTCAAAGTGTCATAGTTATTTAACTTCCCTTGGCTTAACATTTACGTAACGCTCTGAAGTTTCTATGTGCACATTTTTTTCTTTGACTTTCTATCCAGATCCAGATTCTTTTCAATGCAGCTGTTAACCTTTTGTAGGAGTGATTCAACCGGGAGACTTTCATGCCTATCCAAGCCTTGAAAGTAGTGTAGCTGCCACTCCTAGTACCTAGTATTGTCAGTGGTTCCCAAGCAAATGAGTCCAGTCCAGCAAATGAAAATGCATCTTCAGCCAGATTTTAGCATGTTATCATGTAGCCATGCAGGAATGATCTCTGTGTCAAACTTCATCAGTGATAGTGCTGTGAAGGGCACACTTAAATAAATGACACATTTTAAACTGATGTAGCCACATCAGTTTTTGTTCCGCTAAATACATGCAGAGAGAGGAAAAATCATCAGTAAGTTTAAAAACTTTGTTGTGATCCCATCAAAGAGCCCCGGTGTTTTTTTTCCCTTATTGGCCATCTGCCTGTGTGTGCAGTGATTTGATTACCTGGGAGGATAGAGAGACGGGGAGGCCACGCTGGAAGCTCCCCTATCCTCCCTACTCAAGTATAGAGTTACCTTTGCACGGAAGAGACTGCATTGATTAGCCATATGCCTGGGAGGTGGGGGGGGTAGTAGCCTCACCCTGTGCCATCACGATCGCCTTTGGGGGACTAAGAGCTGGGAAAGTTGGATGTGCAGAGATATATTGTGTATGGGATACTTTCCCCCAGTGCATATTTGCATTAAGATCCTATCGCTCTTGGTTACCAACAAAGCAGTGATAATCTGAACATTGGGAAGCCTTTGCGAGGGTTTTCCGGGCAAGATGCGATGCAGGAAACTGTAGGTCAATAAATAGAGTGCACACAGATAGACCAGCGCAAGGCTTCCACGGCAACTGCCAAGGGCCTGGGGATGGACTTGTTTGTGTGTGATTTTTCTAGCAGCTTTTGAAGCATCTTTGCAGCTTGACTTTAAACCTGTTCCTATCGTGTTTTTCTCCCCTGTTGTCACTTTTTCTTCACATATTTCACTTTAGTGGCCATGTTTAATACACACACAGTGTTCCTGTCCAAAGGAGCAAGATGGACGTGTGATCTTTATATAAACATACCTGAGCTCTGTCAACATTAGCCTCTGTTAAAGAGAGCTATGGTTTTGATTACATTTTATCAGCTTCTCTGTCAGCCTTGCTCCCTATTCGGAGCCAGCTTTGTAAGAATGATGAATGGTTCTTTTAATTGTTTCTAATTGATAACTGCTCTGAAAGACTTTGTTATGAAACACTGCCAATTTAGTAACACTGATACACTGTAGTGCCTTATTAATTCTCTCCCGTCTGGCTTGAGCACTGTGCAATTGAAAAGAACTCTGTCTTTGTGTTTGTGGGCCGACGAGGCAGTAATAACTCTTGCTGTTAGAGCATGCCAGTTTTTAAATGCCAAAATACTTTTATTTTTTATTTACCTCCCTGTGTCCAAGTGGTGTATTCAAGTACTCCACGCCTTAATTGTTTAAAACATTACAATGATATCTCTGCTGATTTACAACGCTCCTTATGTAGATGGGTTAGAGATGTTCTATAACTATGCTACAGCCTGGCTTACATGTTTATCATTATCATTTATGATGAAGTGATATTGCATGATAAATCCTCATCCCGCCACCCTTTAGCAGGCATGCTCGGCTCTGCTGGTGAGCTGCTTGGTGAGACCATTTGCATACATATTGTCTTACACCTTTAGATACACTCTCTTTCTCTCGCCCACTCTTACTCCACATCTGCCCTTTCAAAAGGTACATTTAATGACTAAAAGAGGAAATAAAGGAAGCAGTAAAGGAGAGGAATGTAACGAGGATAGTAGTAGTTGGCCGTTGGTCATCACACTTATTGACTGAGACACCTGTAACCTGTTTGGTCATTTGGTATTTATGTTGGCCATTCACACAGATAGCTCACCTGTTGTGGTAGCTTTTGTTTATTTGGCTGTTCCCACCTGCTTTGCCTGTGGGACAAGTATTTACTGGTCCACCTGTGGCCATCTTGTCAAATCACCCAACATGACACTTGGATCGACCTCTTCCGAAAATGTGACAAAAAGGGATGGGATGTAGAGATGTAGACAAAAAGAGCAACTTAAGGGCCAAATGCATTAGACATAACCGTTGACCCAGCTTGTTGTCATCTCTTTTTTGCTGCCGATTGGCAGTTTGAAGCTCTAAAGGCATACTATGTAACGTGAGCTGTAGTTCCAATGAGACAACCTGTAGGGGGACCGAAGAGGGAAAAGTTACATAGTATGCCTTTAAGACCAAGGCGCTGCCTTTTGCACTTTGTCCAATTATATTTTATCATGAAATGAGTCTTGTTTATAGTGTGTTAATAGTCTTTTTGATTGTCAGTTGGCTGTTTTAGAAAACATTAACAAACCAGCAGACTTCACGAGCTGCTAAATGGAACTAATTAACACACTCTAGGTACTGCCCTCTAATGTAGAACTGCAAAATTAAAAGGGAATAATGCAAAACGCTTTAAATAGATCTCAAAAAATATTTTGTAACCCAAGCTTTTGTATTTGGCTTGTCATCTTAGTTTATGATAAAAATAAATAAATGACAATGTACAGTCGGGAGTTTTCTCTCAATAGTCCTCAAAAGCCCAATTCAACCTTCTCATTATTATCCCTCCCCTTTCTCACCTCCATGTTTTTTTTTTTTTTCATTTCATTATCTCTATTATTTTCTCCTTCTCCACTTTTTCTTTTCTCCTCTGGTCCCCCTTCTCCTCTCCTCCTACACTGCTTCCTCCACTCCCTCCTTTTCTACAGTGCTCAGGTTGACAGATGTTTGGCTGACTGGCCTGTCATAATAACTGTGGTGCTGGGTGTCTCAAGTGGCTGGCGTTGGCTGTTCTTTGAGTACTTCACGGACAGGACAGGACAGGACATTTCCTGGAGCTATGGGTGATGGGAGAAGAAATGGACAGGAGAAATGCAGAGCAGTAAACAAGAGTTTTAATATTTGTTTTTTATTATGCTTTTTACAGAAGATGTCAAAGAGTTGTTTCATCTCAGTAAAAGAAGAGTGAGAGTGAAGAGTCTCCTCAGCAGACAAAGTTAGCGACTAGCTGGTGAACATACAGTAGTGGAGCATTTAGCAGAGCCAAAGAGCAGAACTGAGCTAAAAGGACGTTTTTTTTTATTAATAAAAACTGTCCTAAATACTGAGTAAATATTGTCAGGAAAAATAGAGATATGCAGCCAGAGAACATTTAGCAGGCATGTTCAATATAAACATGTCCTCTTTATGTTAATGAAAACCAGGGGTGATTCTAGGATCTGACCTTTGGGGGGGCTCAGCCCCTAATGAGCAGTTGATAGCAGTTAAGCTAGGGGGGTCCGGGGCCGTACGATTTTTTTTTAAATCATGACTTCTGAGTTTTGGAGAGAGAACTGGAGACAGATTGAGACATGTAGTTATGACAAACTATCAACAGATTCAAGGCATCTGCTGTGAAAAAAGATGGCAACTACAAAGCATGATTATTGCAGCACATACCCAGGGTTGTCGGACTGGGGGGGAAAGGGGACTGAGTACCCAGGGCCCTCATGTGAGGAGGGCCGAAAAAGATGCTACAATGAATAGCCGTGGATGCGGGGAGGGGCCCATAGAGAATGCCTTTCTACAGGGCCCAGAATTGTATGCTACGCCCCTGCACATACCTTGAACTGGTAAAATAAGCCTTAACATATTTTTAGACAGGATTATTCATATTCTTTTCTGCTGTTAATTTTCAACTTTTTCATTTACATCATTGATAGAAACTGATATGGTTATACAGCTAAATGATGAATAATCTAATATAATAATGCCTCTGAACCAGATGGGGAAAATCCAACATCTCTTTTTCTTAAGAGCCTGGGCCTGATAATAAAAGCATTTACTATAATACAACAACTACATTATATGATAAGTAAGACCAACTTTAATGATGAACCACAACACAATATTATGCAATACAGGAAATAAATCAGAGGCCGATGAATAATACAGTCATGTGAAAAAATTAGGACACCCATGCTAAAGTTGACGAGGAATAAAAAAATCATCTTTTGGAAATTGATCTTAATGCCTTAATTAAAAAAATGAGGAAACATCCAATCTTTAAGGACAGCAATTTTCTTTGTGAATGAATAATGTATCGTAAATAAATAAATGTTCTTCCTTAAAATACCGGGGACATAAGTAAGTACACCCCTATGTTAAATTCCCATAGAGGCAGGCAGATTTATATTTTTAAAGGCCAATTCTTTCATGGATCCAGGATACTATGCATCCCGATAAAGTTCCCTTGGCCTTTGGAATTAAAATAGCCCCACATCATCACATACCCTTCACCATACCTAGAGATTGGCATGGGGTACTTTACATAACATCATCTCTCAATGCAAATCAAACCAGCTATTAGGATAACTGAAATAAAACCATGCCAATCTCGCTCTCATTTTTTTAATTAAGGCATTAAGATCAATTTCCTAAAGATTATTTCTGTATTCCTCTTTTTAGTCAATGTTAGCATGGGTGTCCTAATTTGTTCACATGACTGTATGTATCATATATAAAGCCTAGCAAAAAAAAAACACTTAAAGAGGGAAGAAACTAGTCCTCCGTGAAATGCATATGTAATTATAATGTGAATGGAATATTTAAAGTGTTTTTGCCCGTACAATATATGTCCACTTTCTCACCTGGTTCTTCCAGGTCCCTCTCTTTGTCCACTCTCTCTCCATCCTGCTCTCTCTCCAGCCTCCTCTCTCCCTCTCCCCCTCCCTCTGTGGTATCACTGACAATTACATACAACACATTTTGTAATCAACTAGAAAAAAAATCTTCAAATAAAAGAGAAAACAAAACACAGTAGTCCTACAAATATATATATATATATACATATATATATATATATATATATATATATATATATATATATATATATATATACATATATATATATATATATATATATATATATACATATATATATATGATTTATAGGCTACCTAGCCATTTTCTCACCTTGTTCATCTTGCTCTCTCTGCCCTTCTCCTTCTCTATTCTCCTCACTACCAGAAGGCAAATGTAATCAAATAATCAACAGAGAATGTATCGTGAAGGTTACCAAAGGTTATATATTCACCTATTTATAACATATGTGAATATGGGGTTGCTATTCAGTGCAGTGGGGTAATGTTAAAGACTTATCTTAAACTTTCTCACCTGAACCTGGCTGTTTTCTTTAAAAAAAGAAACGTATATCCCTCTATGGGGAAACGGACTGTGGGTCAGGGTTTGTTGTTCCAGTCTTTCAGTTCTGATATGAATGAGTCTGATGATCCGTCAGGTCGAATTATTTATTTTTCATTGGCATTGACAGTTAAAAATAAGAAAGTGTCTGGTAGGGAGGTAACTGCAGCGGCGGCGCTAGGCTATTTTTAGTGGTGCTGAAGCCGTTACGGCAGGCTATTAATAGCACACTTTAAAAACTCGTTGTAGGCTACTCCGAAGCTACATTTGCCTATAGTTAGCAATTTGTCTAACGTTGCACAACAAAATTGGACTCCGTGGTGAATAAGCTAGGCTAATTCAGATATAATTGCCATCATTGTGATCAGGGAATCACAGATTGGTTCCACAAATACTACACCTGTAGCCTACTTAAACGTGTTTATTCGATTAAATTTAATTTTCACTCCATTAGTCATAGCCTACCTTTTCAGTGGTTGAAAGTAGCCATACTCTGACGACCGTTCCCCAAAGTTATCTGTGCAGACTGAACAGTAGGCTGAGGCGCCCTCGTTCAGAGAATCGCAGATAGCCTGTTGACTTTAGGGTACAATTACCCGAAAGTAAAAGCTGAGCATGTCGTCATTTATCCTATTCCATCGCGTAATCAGGTTTGCAAAAGTAAAAGGTTTGAGCACTAAACAATTTCACAAAATCACAATGATATCAGGGGTGCTGAGATGATTTTTAGGGGTGCTTCAGCACCCCTAAAAATAGCTTAGCGCCGCCTATGATGAAAACCTAATCCAGGCAGCATCACATTCCCTACAGACATATGAGTTGTATATGAACAGGGTTGATATATAAGATTAGAGGATGAGGTGACAGGCAGGGAGGGAGTGCAGGGTTGGGGGGAGAGGTGGCAAGGGGGCCACAAACCCTTCAAGCCAGCGGGAAGCTGTCTCTCAGAGATTTATAGATTCTCTGGGAGCCGGACCTTGCACCTCGCTGTCAGCCTCTATCTCTTTATCTTCCTGTAGATGCACACACCGTTTCCCAGTAAGATTGATTCATAGTTGCCTCAAAGTAGACAAGCAGTGGAGCTTGATATGACAGTAGTAAGATACGTAGACAAAGAATGTGCCTTGTCTGCATAGCCTACTGGTGCTGTTTTGTGTTTATCTTCGCTGCCCTTTCATGGCTGGAGTTGTTTTCATACTTTTTGATTTCATAAGAGACCTTTATAAATGCCTGGCTCTGTGAGGCAAATATAGACAGACTCAGGAAAGGACAGGCAGACAGGCCGTCAGACAGGTCAGTTTCAGACTGGATGAGACCAGCAGTAAGCCCTATATCAGCCTGGCTTTGCTGTCTTATTGGACACTAAGGCTCTCCAGTTTACATCGAGCTTCGTCGATCCAACCACAGAACGAAGAGAGAGAGAGAGAGTTTGGGGACATGATTGATCCTTGCCAGCAATATTGCCTCTGTGGTAGGCATGATTGGATTACAGTGTTTGCGATGTTTACATGGGCTGATCTTCTTTGCTGTAATTATTGATATGACAAGAGGCACTCACAAGGCTCCTTAAAGCTTGAGAGAAATATCGCCGCTCAATTTAGGCTCATTTGTGACAACGTGCAATCATGAGTGATTTTCTTCAGTTTCAAAGCTTATTTAATTTGGTGGCTTTGCATTATGAATATGTAGTTGACTCTGATTATAGACTTTATGAAGAAATGGCTCCGCATGGCTAGTGAAACGGTGGTACAGCAGGACACGGGGAATCGGTGTGCACCACAGCACACACACACACACACACACACACACACACATCCAGCAGCCAACAGCCCTGTGTGTTTCTGACAGAGAGACAGTTATGTAAGAGGGGAGAGCTGAAGGTTGTCTTGTCTCATGAACCACCAGAAATGCACACAGACACACCACACAGCGGTGAGGATAGGTGGCCCTCTCGCCTGCTGATTATAAAGGCTGCTTCATGCAATATTAAAAATGGTCCTCTGCTCCACTTCAGGGAGCACAGATAGATATAATGCATCTGCCTAAATATTATGGATCTTTGGACATGAAACTCAAGGCTCGACCACTCAAAACATCTTGTCAGCATTATAGGAATCACGGTTAAAAATAGACAGCCCTAACCTAAAGCAGTTATTAATAAATGGGCAAAGTTCAGTGCTTGATGTATGAATAATTATTATGGTTAGGGAGCTGTCCATGTAAAATTAGATTGCTGATTGCCAATCTAAATAATTAACGGCAGTATGATTATGGAAAGCGTAGTTCGCTATGTGTTCTACACTCTGCAGCCTTAACAGCTGTCATATGGGAGGTTAGAAATAATGAGCATTCAGTATGGGAACATTGTGTGGGACAGCATGGCATGTTGCTACCTGTCCAGATGCGAGCAGCAGCGTTAATGGGCCGCTGTCCGAGCCACTCATCACCATGACAACTCATAAAGCTGTCACCGGGGAGACTAAATGTCCATGCCCTGAGCTATGTGACCAAGACGTGTCTGTAAGTAAATTAGTTCACGTGTGTGGATAACTATCCTCTAGGTGGACAAAAAATTACCAAACTACACAATAACACTAAAGATTTTAATCATGACTCCCGAGGGAAGACTGTGTGTAGACAGATACCCTCAAAGTCACTTGTGTATGCAACTCATTTTAATGTTATTAATATAACACTTACATTACTATTTAATGTTAGGCAACTTTTCACTGTAAGAACTGAAAAAAAAAGATTTCTCAAATAACTTTATAGCACATATCTTTAACCAATATTTCAAATAATATCATTATTCTTAAAGCTAGGACTTTTCCCTCCAAGACTCCCCATACGAATTAAGTCACATAATCCTGGAATTTAGCAGCCTTAACCGCACTTATCCACCCAAATTAGCATCTGCTTTATTTTCTAGGACTTGATTGTGTTTAAGTCCTGCATGACTTTACCAACTGTGAGACTATACTTTTATCGTATAGACTATGTATAGACTATACAAGTCTGGGGTATGCTTAACAAGAACTACCGTAGTTTGTAGGACCTCGGAAGGCAAATGTGCTTATAGCTGTTCTGAACGGGGGGTGAAATGTCGGTTATTATAGCGAGGGCCAGACAGCGCACACTTTCAGACAGTCTTTTTTGTCATTCATAGTGTTACACTTGGTTGTACACTCGTAAAGTGACAGAAATACTTTTTTGCTATTGATTCTTGTGTGTGTGTGTGTGTGTGTGTGTGTGTGTGTGTGTGTGTGTGTGTGTTTTATTCTTTTGTGTGTTATTTTACAATTACAATATTTAATAATTACAATATGATGCTGTATACTGTAATTCACTATATTGTAATTCCTCTATTAATACTGTATTTGGAGACTACTTTGCTGCATTTAATCACCATTCATGAGGCTCTGTGTAACAAATACGTGGCAGTGATTTTCTTGTGTTGGAGTTTCTGTGATGTTTGCCCACACAGACACTCTGGTGCACACCTACCTCGACCAGAGTGACCATCGTAAGGTGAAAGCCAATCATTATATAGTAGAGTTCCTGAATGCGGAGCAGAGCGATGTGCCACACCTGACTGCCAAGCAGTCACCTTAAACCAAAGAGCGCTGCTCAATAGTAAGATGTGGCTTGACCTGAATTATCATCACCATTCTCCCTCTCTCCTGTTGTGGCTTATAGTCTCTCCTTACTCTCTCGACCCCCCCTCTCTCCCCACCTGGTATTCAGTGGGCAACCAGACATTCTTGACATTTTGCAAAGGTTGAAAGACAAAGAACCTTTGTCTCCTAATAAGGCCACGCTCTACACCCCGCCTGAATGAGAATACTGTGGGAGAGAGAGGGTGGTGTCTGTGAGGAGGTGAGCATGTAGGGTGGCGTGTTTGTGTGTGATGATGGAGGTGGAGGGAGGAGGGGTACATGGGGATACAGGCAGGAGTGAGAAAATGCAAGGACAGGAAAAAGTTTCAGGTAGAAAGAGGTGTGTGTGTGTGTGTGTGTGTGTGTGTGTGTGTGTGTGTGTGTGTGTGTGTGTGTGTATGAGGTGTGGGAGGAGGAGGTTTGGGACGGAGAGACAAGAAAAATCCTCTATGGGTTTAGAGTGATAACAGTTAGGTTTCAGGGGCTATTGTAAGCTATTGCTGCAGGAAATACGGAAGCACATCCTGATGCTTCACCCGCAGTCACAGACAGACGCGGATGTTCTACAAGAGAGCGATATTCTCCATCACTGCAGGAGCTTGAAGCGGAACTCAAAACACCCAAGGTCCTTCTGGTCTCTTCTCATCTCTCTCTCTCATCCATCACACCCCCCAGCTCTACCTTTCACCTCCCTTACCGCCTCTCTCAATCTCTCTTGCACCTATACCTCCGCAGTTCTCTCTGAGAAACTCGCACCAAAACAGCTGAAGCGAGGAAAAAATAGTGTTCAAGCAAGTGTAAGCAAAGACAGAGGTGCGATGAAACGGAGAGGTTTAAATAGTTAGAGCTTGCCACCTGGTCAAGCACCTTTCGATCTTTGGTTCAGCCAATTCTTGTTTTTCACTCTGCCAGTGTCACTTTGAGTTACCTCTACCGTATTCCTTCCACTTACCATACAGCTGTGGCCCTGTGTTATGCAATTTCCCTGCATTGTCTCATTTGCAGTTTTCAAGGCACTGCAATTTTGCAAAGGCGCAGAGTGTAAAGTAAGAAAAACAATAGTCCTTTTTTCTGTTTTTCTGTGTTTTGTCTTTCAACATTACATAAGCAAAAGGTAAAAATATCTGGACCTGTCTTTAAAAGCAGATGGTGTGGTTATGACATCAGACTCGTTAAAGGCAGCTATAACTAGGAAGAGCCAAGGGTTGTTGTGAAGTACACTGTCTTAAATCCAGCATTATCTGCTAATAAGGAGAATAAATGTTTTCTCTGTGTGTGTGTGTGTGTGTGTGTGTGTGTGTGTGTGTGTGTGTGTGTGTGTGTGTGTGTGTGTGTGTGTGTGTGTGTGTGTGTGTGAGAGAGAGAGAGAGAGAGAGAGAGAGAGAGAGAGAGAGAGAAGAGCTAGTAAAACAAAATATGTGCTGCAACCATCTTGGCATTCTCCTTTCTTATAGTATCTTGATTCTCTCTATATGAATCTCTATCTTTCCCCCCTCTTCTCCGTCCTCTCTCTTTTTATGTGTGGGTATTCTGTCACTCACTGGAATGTGGGCAGATTGGGATCATATTCAGACTTCCAGATTCATTCTGCGAGCAACTCAAGAGCCAATATTAGCCACGCGGTCGTTGTTTTACCCATGAGCCCGTTGCCTTGGAAACGTTGCATAAGAGGGAGTGGGAAAGTGGGATGCCCCTTGCTGATTGGGAGATAAGGTGGCAGATCTCTCTTCTTCTACCCTCCTCGTCCCTGTATCTTCCTCTTGCATCTTGTTTCTTTTCCCTCCACTCAACACTTACTGTTCTTACTGTATGTGTCAAAACCCTGGAGCGCCAACTTTCCCCTCATGCCCCGTGATGAATCAACTCACCACCCAGCACCCCCAAACAAAGATCCACAGTCAAAACAGCATTCATATTACAGTTATGTCTTCAGATTAGTTAAAGCTCCTGTTGGAACATTGACTTGTGGCCCAATTAGACATGTTTGTCCACACAGGGCTCACACACAAGCACCTGCATAAACACTCGAACACACAAACACCGCTCCATGAGCTGTGTTGTGTGTTATCCTTGGCAGTGGGAGGCTTTGGTTGGAGTCAGGGAGGACAGCGCTTTGTTGAATCCACTGAGACTGCATGTTCAAGACTGCATGACTTGGCCTTCCATGGCTTCCATATAAGCAAGGCCATGCTGTGTCTACATACCAGCAGGATGAGAGAGATGGAGGATTGGTAAGGGAGGGAAGGGTGGCCTTGGCTCCAGAGACGGGACGATTTATCTTCTGTATCCTCACTGACTCCAACTCTTTGCCTGATTTAAAAGTTTAAAAAAGAAACTAGACTAAACACTTAAAACTTAATCCAGTAATGTAGGGGTTGGGACTGCAGTTTATCCAAAATGCCCTAACAACATAACAACACACTGTCTACTGTACCTGTGTAGGCAAAAACGGAGAAGTAATTAGGGATCTGAACAAATCGGGGCTGCAGTAGGCTGCACACTTTCCGATGGAAAAACCTCAAATTGAGTTTCTTGTGTAATTTGCATTTCCAGCATGTAGCAAGCCAAGAAAAGAGCAGGGTGGGCAGCCCCTGTGTGAGGGAGCTGTCTTAATCCATGTGTTTAGCAAGCACCATCTGCTGCTTTTATTCAGATGGGAGTAGAAATATTTGGTTGATTAAGAGAGGATCTGTGTAGGATGGCTACACCGTTACCACCAGCTACGAGGGATACACATGCAAGATTCTGTCAACTGGTGTCTTGGTAGGCAAACAAAAGAAGTACATCCTCTCCTCTTGCCTGGTGTCCTTCTTCACTCCTGGTCTCATCATGATTCTGGTTTACTGTAAGATCTATAAGGTGGCAAAGCAGCGCTCCTCCACCGTGTTCATGGCCAAGAACGGCCTGGAGTACGGTGTTCATTTTAGGACATCCTCAGATCTAAGACTCAGTTGTCAGACTCAAACGAAACGGCCTCAGCGTCAGAAAAACCTCTGTCATCCTCAGAAAAAACGGCCTCAGCGTCAGAAAAACCTCTGTCATCCTCAGAAAAAACTTTGTCAGAAAAACCTCTGTCAGCCTCAGAAAAAACCTTTTCAGAAAGAAAGTTGTCAGAGATAACGTTGCCCAGATGAGGGAGCTGTTGACTAGCTTTCTGAATTAGCTAAAGTAGCTAGCAGCTTTTACAGTGAATACACGGCAGTTCGTTATTTTTTCTTTCTTTTTTTTAAATAAGCTTTATTGAAAGGAGTGGATATACAGCAGGAAACAACAGTCTATATGTTTATATATGTTGATAAACGAGCCAAGGGGTTACTAAAGGAAAGAAATCAAAACAAAACAAAAAACTTCATATCAATATTTTGTAAAGCTTACTGAGGTCATATGATCCAACAACTTTTTTGTTTGTACATTCAAATATGGAAAACATGTATTGTTTAATATTGGAAACCAGCTCCAAAAAGCTTGGCTTCTTTTTGAAAAACGTTGACTTATGTAAATAAAATTTGGTTAAAATAATTATTAAATGTATCGCATAATACTCTGAATAAAACTTTCTATCATATTGAGTGAATCCAAACAATACATTTTCCCAAAGTAATGTGAATTGAGGGTAAATATGAACAGCAATAAAATGTGACAATCTGCTCCAAAGTTTCTTGGTATATTGGCAAGACCAAAATAAATAAAAATAAATAAAGAATAAGGCAGCATGTCAACTCTTCTTTCAACAAGACGTTAAGAGTACACCCGCTGCTTTATCGTACTGGTCTTGATATGTTCTAAGAGGTTTGTTGGGAAAAGGTTTGGCTATTGCCACACAAGTTTTTTTTTTAACCAACAAAGTTAAAGAGATCTCTTTCAAAATGCTCCACAGATTTTACCCAACTAACCATTACCTGCAGAAAATGAAAAAAGACATTGATATCAGCTGTACTTTTTGTGGAGAACTAAATGAAACACTGGTACATTTATTTTGGTCTTGCCAATATACCAAGAAACTTTGGAGCAGATTGTCACATTTTATTGCTGTTCATATTTACCCTCAATTCACATTATTTTGGGAAAATGTATTGTTTGGAGAAAGTTTTATTATGCGATACATTTAATAATTATTTTAGTTGTCAAAGGTTTTTCTGACAACGTTTTTTCTGAGGATGACAGAGGTTTTTCTGACGCTGAGTCTGACACCTGAGTCTTAGATGTCCTAAAATGAACACCGTACTGGAGAGGCAGCCCAACATCAACATGCAAGTGCTCAAATAAGTACACGTGTGCTAGTGGATGTAGATGTGAAGCACACACACACACACAGACCAGGGTTTTTGCTTTCTCAGAATGGACCTTTGGGGTAGAGTTTAGCTTCTCGGCCCGAGCTGGGCCATTATTTTCCGCCACTATCCTCGGGCCGGGCCGGGCCGGGCCCTTGATCAAGCATTTGTGTTTTTTTTATCATTACTTTATTAGCCTAATTGGGTGGGGAGAAAGCTATGCCATAATCAGAAATATTATCTATATAGGCTATATTTAGGCCAAGGGGGGCTACGCAAGACAGTAAGCATGATCGTTCCGCGTTCAGTAAAGGCAGTGAGTCTGTGTTACCTAATTTGACTGAAATCTATGCATTTTCCTGTTATTTCTGACAATTTAAGAAACAAATGTATATTATGCTTGAGTAAGTAAAACCCCAATTTACAAAACTGGTTAAAAAAGTAATATTAATATTTAAATAAATCTTAGCATCTTAGTACAGCCTTAGCCTGGTCCTACCAGACTCTCGTACATTTCATTTGTACAGAGAGTCTGGCCTCTCTCCATTGACAATTGTTAACTTCCTCGAAGGCGGGTACTCTGTTGAAGTTTAAAACTATTGGATCTGCCCAGAGCCACTTTGGATCTGCCATAACCAATCGCTAACGTTTGGTCGTGACGTATGTCATGCGCATGTGCAACAAGAGGGGAGACCGACAACAACTATCGGCTTATATTTAGCATTAGCATCGCTAGCGTTAGCCTTAGCCAACTCCTTCACCACTAACTGAGCGAGCTGGAAAATCAAACTGTTCCCGAACCCCGTGGGGAGGAGGGCCACAACATCAGGGCCACCAACAAAACTCAGCAAAGATTGTTCTTGCTCGGGCTTTAACTTCTGGATATTCGGCGGCATTGCTGCCACAACGGACCAAATGGCTTCGCTCGCATCTTTCTAGTGCACGTTCTCAACGCCATCGTTCTCAGCCACTCCCTCTGTTTGCTGATTGGACCTACAAATATTTGACTGGAGAAAACCCAAGAATATACCGCAAACCCCAAGGGGGTAAGCTTCTCCTCGTACCGCAAACCTCCTATGGTGCCATTTTGATGCTACCAAGCCATCACCTCCCGTTAGCATTCCATTGACTGCCATCAAAGAATTTCTAATAAGGGAAGAAGTTCCACTCTCTCGTTACTTCCGGCTTCTGAACTGGTTGCAGTTCCACCAGAGTTCCATATAAGGGGCGCTCACAGGCCAGTGCAGAATGAATGGGACTCTATGGAGCTATACCCCTCGAAATCCACTTTTCTCAGGATATCATTTTTTGTCTAGTAATTTGAATGTTGCATTCGAAAGGGGAGGTTAAGAAAATACACACTGCTGGGTGTTTTTAAAGTGGCTTTTTTGTTCTAAAAAGCCTTTTAAAATGTCAATGACGTTATACACATATACGGCCAGAGATACTGCTTTACGGCAAGCTCTGAGTCGCTTCCTTTGTTCTCTCGAAGCATCGACAACACAGCTGACAGGTTAGGCTCTCCCTGTTAATACACATGCTAGAAAGAGGTTTGCTAATGTTTTAAAGACCACGCCGAAATATTCACTCTGACATTCTGGTTCTGCTTTGGATGCCGTCAAGCGGGATCTCCGATCGTAATCAGTCCTTCGCTGACCAATCAGCATTCATTAGCAGAATGCTAGCGTGTTATGGGCAACAACGACTCAACCTCTAAGAAATCGAAAGGACACAAGTTCTCGTTCATTCAACTTTTGACCTATAATCCATGTTGAACTTGCAAAAACTACAATCAAATCTGAGATTTCTCAACGACAATCAGGCGAAAGAGACAAATTTAGCCGTCTAGCTCCATAGAGTCCCATTCATTTAGCACTGGACCGCGATCACCCCCAGTGGAACTCTGGTGGAACTGCAACCAAAGTAGCTACAATGGGGCTAAATAGGGAGTGAAACGGATTTCCGTAGACGGGCTTTGCTGCCATTCATTTTGGCGCCACTTTGACAGCGAATAACTTTACATCTGAAGCGTTTAAAGACTCTATTTGTCCATTGTTTATTTCTAAAGAAACACGACAATGTATAAAAGGCTCCATTACCTTGTACCTCACGTTATGGCTCCGTAGCAGGCATTTTTGTAAAAATAGGCTAACGATTGTTTCATAACCACGCAATTTACTGTCACACAGTAGAGGAATTACCGTATAGTACAGAAGAAGCTCGCAGGCAGTTTCGTCTCACATTAGCTGTTTAAGTGTAATTACTAATGTTAACTAGCATTTTAGTTAGCAATAATTAGCCTGTGCCTATGTTATCTCCTTACATATACCTACGCTCTCCGTCTCTGCAAGATTTGGGAATGATTGAGATTTCTCTTGGCACAGCTACCAGAAGATTTACAACTTTCAGACACGTTGCTCACGGCACATTTACGTCGTCTCTCTCAGTTGGAGGCTGCGCGGTAAAGCTCAGCCATCACCGGAAAAGTGCTTCTAATGGCCTTCACTGGTCTCCGTCCAGAGCAACGGGATCTGTTGGTCCATTATATATATGTCAATGGCAAACCCAGACGGAGTACTTAAGGGAAATTAAAATTGAGCGGAAGTAAGTAGGAGGGTGGAGCCAGGCTGGTACAAACTGAGATTTGCTCTCATATTCAAGTTTATGTTCTGCTTGTTCAACGGTTGTTTAGTAAATTGGTCTTAAACACATTTAGTGAGGATTTGAATTGCTATCATTGCTGTCATTTTGGTGCTGGTGATTTTCCTTTGGGGCTGGCTAAAACCTCTTTCTCTATGCAGAAAAAAACCCTGCATACACGCTAAACACACAGTTTATGTACCCATTTTAATAACTCAAATAACGCTGTTATTTGTTTATCTCCAGGTGCTGATCTAGGTGGTCTCATGGACCTGGAATCTCTGTACCGCGGCGTGGAGCAGAGTATCAACCACACGCGAGCCGGGCGAATGCGCAGACAGAGTCTGGAAAGGGCCTACAACATCGAGGTGCTGCTGGGCGTCGACGACTCGGTGGTCCAGTTTCACGGGAGGGAGCATGTCCAAAAGTACCTGCTCACACTCATGAACATTGTAAGTGTTGGTGGCACACACAGTTAGAAACACACAATAACTCACACAAACAGACAGAGAAGTCGATAAATATATGTCAATTAAAAGAATGTAACCTGTTGTGTAAATTGCTGACACTAAAGGTTATTTTAGAGCCTGTGATCTCAGGTATCACATTATACACAGTGTACAGCGTGCTATCACACAACATATACTGTAAATGTGTCTTCATGTACACCCATCATCCCAAATGCCCAAAAATGACATTTGTTGTCTTGCTTAAAAAATAAAAAATAAAAAAAAAATAGGAAAACTGTTCCATTTGAGTTAAATGGGAAGTAAGTCACAGAGAGGTCAAAGAAAGAGGGTAACACACATCGAATGAACGAGGATTCAATTCCCTTCCTACATGTTCTCATCCAGCAATCAGGCATGGGTAATCCTTTCTTCTCTATCTGAATATGATGAGATTTCATTTGTTTGAGTGTGTGTGTGTGTGTGTGTGTGTGTGTGTGTGTGTGTGTGTGTGTGTGTGTGTGTGTGTGTGTGTGTGTGTGTGTGTGTGTGTGAGATGCAGAAACAGCAGGCTGTATGCTCCAGGCCACAACAACACTCCCAGGTGTGTGTGTGTGTGTGTGTGTGTGTGTGTGTGTGTATATGCGCTTGTGAGTTGTGACACTGAACACACTGCAGACTTTAATCTTTGCAAATTAAACCTGTGGTGAGAGTGCTGTTTGCACGCATTTGTAGGCGTGTGTGCGCACATTGGTGTGTGTGTGTGCGCGTCTGTTTGTGTGCGTTCTCCTGTTTGCTTTCGCTTGTATTGCGACCCACTGCGCAAGGAACCAATCTCTGACTGTTAAGCAGGTGCAAGCATACAGCAACAAATCCTACCACACCTCTTTGTCTCAGCTCAGCGCTTGAGAAAGAACAAGAGCCGCTGTGCTCTCTGCCTCCCCTTTTAGATATTTGTTAGACAGTATATGAGAAAGGGATATGCAGCCCTGTCGCAGCCCCCCTCTAATCTGTGGGGAAGAGATGGAGAGACAGAGGGAGAAGGAGTATTTTAAACAGCGCATTCGGAATAAATTACTGACAGCCAGATAAACAGAAATAAATAAATAAGGGCTGCCTCCCACGCGTGGCATCTGGGCGACTTTCTTCTTGAAAGTTTGCTTTGCTCCGTTCAGGATGGGTGCGCTCCTCTTCCCCCTCTCTCTCTCTCCCCCTCTCTCCCTCTCTCCTCCTCTCTCTGTTTTATATCTTTCTCTCACTCTCCCAGTCTCTCAGCAGCACCGAGTCACTCCACGCTAGGCTCTTTTGCATTTTGACTCCTCCCTGACTTGGGTAGTTTATGGCAACTAATCGACAACGATGTAAAAAATAAAAAGACATGTAAGGTAAATTTAGGATGAGGAGAGAGATTTAACAATATACAGTAAAGATGCACTCTAAAGATATTCATATCTAGGCAGGTGTTTTTGTTATTGTAATATGGTGGCTGCTTAACCACACAGAAAGATAGGAATACTTTAACACTGTAAAACCATGTCAAATTTATGGCATGATGTCTCCTCTCCAGTAGACCTGCACGATATTGAAAATAACTTACATTGCGATATTTTTTTCCCCTGCGATATATATTGCGATATGAAAAAAAGAAATTTTTACAAGAGGACATAAATAGCCCTATTTCGAAATACTAAATCATTCTCAACTACTGGGGTGATTTTGTAGGGGAGTGCATCTACAAAGAAAATAAAAATGAAAAAGGAAATTTTTTTATGTGAACCAGTCTTTGTTGAACTTTAATGCTTTACAAAAACCAAAGCAAGTAAGTGCTGTGACTACTCTTCTGAAGTGATTTTGGAGAGGGTAATTAGGAAGAAATACACTGGTTGACTGACATGACACCATTGTATTCATATAATATCAATCCAGGCTAAAGTGAATGATATTAATAATGCATGCATGTTGCTTCCTCTAAATTTCAGGTTGTGGTCGACTAGCGGGGCCTGCTTTGGTTGTTTGATAAATTGATTAAAATGTATCATGATTGTTGGTTTGCTGTGCATTCAGAGCCTGCATGTCACACTCTTCAACAAACTGTGTATCCAAGAGCACTAAAATCAGTGTAAATTACGTTATATCAGAAACAGACTGCTGTTGTAGATTAGTGTTACATTTCCAGCGTTGCAGCTGCGAACCATAACGTTAGTTGGGACCATAGACAGTATATAAGAATGGACCAACAGATCCCGTTGCTCTGGACGGAGACCAGTGAAGGCTATTAGAAACACTTTTCCGATGAGCGCTGAGCGTTACTGCGCAGCCTCCAACTGAGAGAGACAACGTAGATGTGACGTGAGCAACCTGTCTGAAAGTTGGAAGTCTTCTGGTAGCTGTGCCAAGAGAATTCTCAATCATTCCAAATCTTGCGGAGACGGAGAGTGTAGGTATATGCATAGGCGGAGTTTGACATTCAAGCCAAAAAAAAAAACTCATTGTAGCAGCTGAGACCTGGCCTACCACTTGGAGAACACAGCACGAGCACATATGGACAAAACAAACATGCTAAATAAACATATGTTTATTTTTAAAGCAGATTTTAAATTCCATTGTAACAATTTAACAATCTGCCCTTATGAAATCCAATCACGGCACGGCTGTCTTGGAACACAGTAAACAGGCGGTGGCGGAATGCCTAGACATTTAAATTAAAATTAAATTAATTAAACTAAAATGTAACAGTGAGCAATCAGTGTTCGACCTCCAGTCTGTTGAGACGCCTCTCCAAACGCAGAAACCAAGCGCAGTCACACCATAAAACGTTAAGACACATTAAGAAAAAAGATCCGTATTTTGCCGTAATCCAATGACACGGAAAAAAAGTAATCCACAGCGATCAGTAGATCCACAAAAAGGGTCACGGTGTATCCAACAAGGCCGATACGAGCGTCACATTCACCAGCCAGCTCCAAACAGGTGAACGTGGCCTCTCCACTTCGCCGTTTAAACAAAGTGGAATAAAACATAAAATAAAACAAATAATCTACGCAAAACGCACGATCAATTAGTAAGCTGACAGCAAATTTATATAGGCTACATGGCATTTAGGCAACCTTTATTGCAACGTTGGCACGGCAAGATGTCCAGACTAGTGAAACAGTAATTTTCGTTTTTTGCGTCCTGCAGAGCCCTGAAATTTTTTTTTTTTAACAAAGCAGTATATGAAATCAGATGTATTATCTACCACCATTTGGTTGTTTTGTGTTATTTAAAATATTTATAAAAGATCTGGTCATGCCAGACGTAATTATTCCACATATTTTTGAAACGGTGCAATTTCCCAGTTTCAGCCACCTGGGAAACTGGTGGCTGAAACTGCAGGGGGCATGTATCTCCGTCTGTCAGTCTGTTTGAATGATAAATTCACAAAGTGAGCTTAGAGTCAAGGTGGACAATTTGTGTGTGTGTGTGCGTGTGCGTGCGTGCATGCGCGTGCGTGTGTGTGTGCGTGTTGCAGAAAAGGGTGCAGTACTGCTGTCTGCAGGACATCAAAGCGCTCCCACAGAAAACCACTAAATCCTGTCTGCGAAGTTCAGCGACAGTGTCAAAGTGTGCGTGTGCGTAGGTTGAGTTAAATGTGTGTATTGGTAATTCCGCTTCCCACTTCTTTCCCATGTGTTTACCTCCCTTCCCCACATTGTATTTTTTTTTTCAATTGCATCAACAATAAGTCTAGTCACCTGGCTTAATTGTTCACAAACCATTTCACAATCTATCAGTAGATGAGCATGCACATGCATATATATGCACCATTTGTTTATTTTAACAAAGTGTGTATCTTTGACACAGGAGACCACAGTTTGCAGCCCTTTTCAGTTGGTTTCTTTTAACCCTGGCACTGTTTTCCCCTGATATTAATTTAAAATGTTTTAGTCGTTATCCTTAAATCAAACCTGGTCTATAGTGTTGGCAGATCTGAAAACACTTATGAGTCACTTATGACTTACATATGGGTAATTTTGAAGGGCAATGACAAACAGTTAAAGGACCTGTTACCTGACTCTTGATCTAATAAGCTGCCCTCTTCATTTGGAAAGTACAGGAATGTGCTACTTTGCTTGATAGTTAAAGCGTAACTCTCGCCAAAATGCAACCTAGGGTCTTTTTGTGAATGTACCCGAGTCAAACTTTCTTTTAAAAGCATATTTAGGACGGAAACGCCACTTTTAAGATTTATCGTATTTTTGTTTATTTTTCGGTCAAATGGCCTTTTGAATGGGAGAGCTAGGGGCACTACTAACATCGCATCAAAATCGCTATTTTTAAAACACTAAGAAGGCTCGACACAACATGAAACTACACATGAGCTCGAGCATTGAGAACATTGCACAGAGTTTACTAAAAAGAAAGGTTTTGAACAACTCACTGTTGTTCTTCCAGGCACCGTCCATCTCGCAAGTCAAAAATAGTCGAGGGAGGAGAGTAAAGATGGAAAGCTCCTAAAGCTTAGCTTGCATGGATAATTTATTGTTTTGTCGTTAGTAAAAAACAATATTGACCTTGTAGTTGAAAAAGGAGCCTCATATAAGAATGACATTTCCTCCTATGGAATCCGTTCATTCGCATTCGGAGATCGCCTATTTTTGAGAAAATGGCGGATAGCGTAAACAACAACTGCTAACGTGAGTTGCTCAAAACCTTTCTTTTTAGTAAACTCTGGGTACACAAACAGTGTTCAATGCTCGAGTTCATGTGTAGAGCCCCTGGTGATACTTTGAGCAAAGTTTCATGTTGTGTCGAGCCTTCTTAGTGTTTTAAAAATAGTGATTTTGAGGCTATCATAGTAGTGCCCCTAGCTGTCCCATTCAAAAGGCCATTTGACCGAAAAAACGAAAATACGGTAACTCTTAAAAGTACTAATTATGCTTTTAAACGAAAGTTTGACCCGGGTACATTCACAAAAAGACCCTAGGTTGCATTTTGGCGAGAGTTACGCTTTAATGTTTGGAACTAAAGTGTGGCTCTATTAACAATTTTTTTTGTGGCGGAGAATGTCTTTGTAGATGGAAAAATAAAATACTGGAATGATATGTAGATGCACAGTAACATTTCTACAATAATGTACATTTTAGACTTTTTAAAGGGTAGAGAGGTGTTTCACTTGATATGGGGTCTTTTTTATTGAAAGACGAGACAGAACACTGGCATCAAACTTTAAGTAGTGTGTGGCGTATATTTAATGTGATTTGGACAGGGAGGACAACACAAACAAGAAAAAAAACAACCATAATGGCAAGACAATTACCCATGTCAAATCTAGAAAGAGAGAGACAGAGAAAAGGCAACACAAAAGGGGGAAATAAAAAATCAGAAAAAAATAGAGAAGGGGTGGAGAAACGGCTGGCCAGTAAGCTCTGTGCGTTGTGTTTCGCTTGGCCACAGGTGACAAAGTGGGCTGAAGCAAGAGTGTTGTAGCAACAATGTTGTGATAAATCCTGTAAAATATGCTGTGTGCCAAATGCCAAGTGGAAGCCATTGTGCGGTAATCTTCCCATGGCGAACATCATGGTGATGGATTTAGTGGCCAACAGTGATCTGTCTGTCTACCTGTCTGTCTCACCCATTAATGAGGAGGAGAAGAGACCTTTAGATAGGTGCTGCTTAGTGTTAATCACACTCTCCATGGATATGAATAGTCACTACTGATGAGGAAGGTACACGGGTGTGTGTATGTTTAATTTAAATGATGCATATTGGCATACTGAGGTGTCTTTTGTCTGCACCTTTATACCTCCAGTATGTGATAAGGCTTTATTTCTGTAAGAGCTGGCAGGAAGTGGTGTCGATTGTTCCATCTTGTCTTTACCAAAGCTCCTGGAGGCAGTGAAAAAGTCATATTAATGAGTGGTAGGAAGAGCTGGGAAAGGAGAGGTAGTCCAGGTAATAATAGACACCTTGTTAGCTGGAAGTGTCACAGATATGTACAGTAAGGAGCACTGTCAGACTGAGAGCTCAAACTTATGGGTCTCAATTTTTAAATATTCCCATGTGTGTTGACAAAAAAAATGTAGAAAAGATGTCCAAACTCTAATTTATGTAGCACTCGAGCCAACATGTATCAGATGACTCAGTTCTGTCTCATCAGCAGCAGAGTGTTTTTAATGCATAATTTCAAAATGTCTTCATGATGAGTTGATGTACACAATGAGCTCAGTGTATTAAGCACTGTGAAAATGTTCATATTATACCACAGTTATCTAGAATGTATTATAAACCTTTATGAGCATATTACTGCTATGTATTTTAGTCTTAGTAAGGGCAGAGAAATCAAATTCTTACCTTAAATGTAATTTAAATATTTAAACTGAGGTATCATTGTACAAAATGTACCGTAGGTGTGAACCTGTGGATGAGAGCAGCTAATGAAGGGCCGATTCAAAATAGCAAGACAGAACTGCTCGTGTCTCTCATGTTCTTGGGTTTTTAGTCTGGACTATCCCTCCCTTATTCTCTCTTTTAGAGAGAGAAAAATTCACTTTGTTTTGCTTTGCTTTTGCAGTAGTTAACATCTCTCCTTCCTTTTCATGATTTAGATTTTAATTGAATCTCTAACCCAACACTGAAATTGAAAAAAACATCCAGATTAACAGGTTATAAATGTGCAGACCAACAAAAGCAGAATTTAAGTTATTCATGTTTTCTTAAGCAGCTAAAGGGTTAATTAAATGACTTTTGTTTGAAAACATGAGTAAAACAGGCCTATATTTCCATACCTATATTATATGTGGTTAAACAATTGCTGCCTTTAATATCACTCCTTGCTCATCCTTTGCCAATTTTCTCCTACATTCTCTCTTCAATTCGTCCTGCCTTTTGCAGAGTTAAGTGACAGGCCGTGGCTGCATTATTTATCTGATAGTAATGACTTTGTGCCTTGCTGACCTCTAGGCCTGCATTAGTTACTACACACACACACAGACACACACACACACACACACACACACACACACACACACACACACACACACACACACACACACACTCACACAGTCTACCTTGGACACCTGTAGCCTGGGTGGTAAATAATGACACCTGGTGTCGCCCTTCAGCAGCATTAATGAGACACATGCCTGTACAGTTGTTAACAATGAACTCTGTGTATGTTGTGACTGTGGGTGTTTATGTGTGCATGCATGGGTAATCACATTTCAGTGAATATGTGGGTGTGTTTGGGATTATGAATCGCTGTGCCATATCTGTCCTCTAATGTACAGAATCTGCATGTGAAGTGTCTGACTGTATGCAAGTGTTAAAGTACATGACAGACATCAAGCTAAAGTTAGGGGAGTGAAAGGACACTACGCTGCCTCTGGGCGTGTGTGTGTGTGTGTGTGTGTGTGTGTGTGTGTGTGTGTGTGTGTGTGTGTGTGTGGGGGTGGCTGGGTGTGTGTGTGTGTGTGTTGCTGGGTGTGTGGCTGGGTGTGTGTGTGTGTGACTAGGTGTTTGTCATTAGAGTGGACCTTGAATTGTCAGGGTCACCTGGAAGTCAACTGTCCCTAATTAGCTTAACAGTTGTCAAGGAAACGGACTAAATCAGGCCAAATGTGAACTGACCAAGCCAAGTGTCCATGTCATCTCAGACAAACACCGCTACACACACACACACACACACACACACACACTCATTATGTGTCATTTACTCACTTATACTTCAGCCTGCAAAAATAACGAGAGAGTGAGACAAATGTTACCAAATGAGACAGAAATACCAGCCGCTTGCCAGTCAGACAGACAAGATGAAAACTGCAAAAACACACACACACACACACACACACACACACACAGAGTCTCAGACAGGGTCAAACAGAGAAGACAACAACATTCTGTCTTTGTTTGGGGGTTGCTTAGCGACTCTTTTTTTAATGTGTGAAAGAAGCATCCAAAATATGGAACTGAAGGTTGCTGAAAGAAAACTTATTTTGTGTCATTGACTCTAAAACTCATCCTCTTTCCTTGTTTTCAGGAACTAAATCTTATTATGAAATACTAAAAGTATATATATTTTTTAAATGTCATTAGTTTTAACATCATTGGTTGTTGTCACTGAACTTTGTATATTGTATACATTATATTCAGTTGTGGAAAGTGTAATTACATTTACAAGTACAATTTAGAATGACTTGTACTTTATTTGCACATTTCCACTTTATGCTACTTTATAAATCAACTTAATAACATTTCACAGGGAGATAGTGTAGTTTTTACCTCACTACATTTATCTGACAGCTACAGTGACTTTGCTTATTAGGATTTTACATTCTAAACATATAATCAATTTATAAAATATGATGCATTATTACAGATTACCACTTTGGAAAACTACAACAGTAGAATGTTTTTAGTAAGTCCAGAGTACGACAGAGACAACTTGTACTACAAATGTACAAAAATGTCTCTCAGGAATATAAATAGTCTCATAGGAATATGAAAAGTCTTTCAGGATTTCTTTCAGTTAGAGTCCTGGAGGAATTATGCAGGTATTAGGCAGGAAAATGAATCTCAGCTTTGTAAGTGTGAGAAATTACTCAAGAAGCATCACTTAATAAATCTCAGCCAAGTCTCAGTTTTGACTTGTTGAGTTTTTTAAAGATGTGACCATTGACTACTTGAGTATTACTCTCTTATTTCCTTCATGTAATGCTCTGTTCCATTCACAGTTGAAGGTCAAAAAGTCCCGATTACAGTACTGTCACAGACTAATTACAGCCTCCATTATTTCTTGTGTTCCAGCTTGGAAAACCAACACATGGTCTTCTGACATAAAATGCAGATTCCACTGAAACCACTTATGTTATTTGAGTGACATTTGGCTACATTAGTAAGTTAGCTTAGAATGCTGGCAACTGTCAACTTTAAATTTCAGAGGTTAATTAGTATATTTGATTATTTACCAAACAGATGTTCCCGATCGTGAAAATTAAACATGACTTTATTTTCTGAAATGATGTTAAGCTGTTAAGCCTTTAAGTTGCAGCCATGTTTATGTGGTGATGTAAACAAATAAATGTATTCCAGTCGGTTTGTGGTTACTGAATTAGGATTCTGACTTGAAGAATCATTGCACTGGATTTTTCCGAATACGAGGATGGAATTTCCGACTCAACACAGAGTATGGAACATACTCGCGTTAGGAGCGTTAGGTTACTCTCTTCTTTAAAACCTGCAGCTCTACACTACATTTGTTTTCTAAGAATGCTTCGTTTCCACTCCCTAAGCTCGTTCTATGTCCTCATTTTTCGTCTGTGCTCCCTGTCCTCTCCCCTCTCTGCTCAGCTTCTTGTCTCTATCCCTCTGCCTCTCTGTCTCTATCTGTAGCATTCCTCAACTCTCTACCTTTCCCTCGCTGGGTGTGTGTGTGTCTGCAATTTTGTTCTTCATCTCTGTACCTCTGTGTGTGTGTGTGTGTGTGTGTGTGTGTGTGTGTGTGTGTGTGTGTGTGTGTGTGTGTGTGTGTGTGTGTGTGTGTGTGTGTGTACAGTATGTGTGTGTCTCTTTCTCCACAGCGTGTCCATAAGCCATCTCATTACGGCTGTCTGTTTTTACATCCCTTTGCCTCATTAGGCACTGAACACAGCCACTGAGGACAGCAGGCCTCAACTCCTGCGCCAATTTACCTCTCTCTCTCTCTCTCTCTCTCTCTCTCTCTCTCTCTCTCTTTATATGTTTTTCGCCAGTATAATGCTCTCTGCATCTTCCTTGTCACACATTACCTTGTATCCTTGCATTAAACTCTTTCCTTTCTTTGCATCTTTCTTCCTTCATCTCCTCTCCATCTCTGCTCATGGGAAACTAAGTTCCTTGCACTTTCCTTAACTTCCTTTTCTCTCTTTTTGGGGCCTTTCTCTTCTCTTCTAATCTCTCATATCACTGTGTTGCTGGTAGTATAATTTAGGTTTATAATTTGTAACTACTGTATTTATTCATGGTTAATAATTCATCATTAATCTGTTATAAGCCATTTATAAGCTTTATTAGAAACGGAGAAAGCACTTAAATGAGCATTAATTGATGGATTAGTTCCATCACAACCCAGCAACTCAAAAGATATAATGGCTTATAACTGATCTATAAAGCATTATTAAAAGATTTACTGTATTAACCATTAATAAAGCTATTGGATACAATTTAGAAACCATTTAGATATCAGATTAGATGTTGTATTTACTCTGCTGAGACTTGTGTTCCCTCCTGTTTCTTTCTATCTCACTCCAGGTGAATGAGATCTACCATGACCAGTCTTTGGGAGCAAAGATCAATGTGGTTCTGGTGCGGATTATCATGCTGTGCAACGGCAAGGTAAGACCTGACAAGACACAAGTTTTACTCAAAAGTCGACTGTGATGCAGTTCCTTAAAAGTGGATGCCTTGTCTCTCTCTGTCAGCACTATCTTTGATACTAGGATTTTGCTACAATCGCTTTAAGTACCTACAGTAAGCACAGCCAAGTTGTACACACACACTCATAAACAAACACACAGACACACACAAGCACTCATGAGCATGCACTGATGCCCGGAGCCTGTTATTCCAGTGGACTGAGCAAAAGAGGAACTAAAAGCATGCAGCATCCCAGGGGAGTGTTTTCAAGTCGCACGCCTTCACAGTTCAGCACCAAAGCACACAGAAACTCTGTCTGTTATGCAATCAGCCTTCCTCCCTGTAGGCTGCAGCACAGAATTATGGGAAGTCCAGGCAAAGATAAACAATCAATGATAGCCCTCCCTCATTCATAAACAGAGAGACCGGACGAAGGGGGTAGCATCCTTTTCTTCTGGACTGTAACTCTATCTTCCTGTCTGTGCTGAAGAGAAGAAGAGAGAGAGAGTGGAAGAGATGGAAAAGGAGAGATAAAGCAAGAGATGGCAGGAATGGAGAAGGGCAGGGATTACCCCACAGGATGATACAAGGAATTTTATTGCTGGATAGGTAGTCTGTGATACACTTGTGCTGCTGTAGCCTTATCTCTTCCTCTCCTCTCTACATGTCTACAGTCCCAGTGGAGCCCTGGAAACACACACACATGTACACACGCGCACACACACACACACACACACACACACACACACACACACACACACACACTCTCCTACATTGGTCATTCAGAGCCAGCCCCTATGCAGCTTCAGCCAAAGCTCTGGCTGTCCATCATCCCCAATTACCGTGGCAACAGAGCTGCACCCAGACAGCCTGCCAATTGGCTATGTGACCCTGAATGCAGGCGCACCTACATACCCACACTGCACACACACACACACACACACACACACACACACACACACACACACGTACGCACCACAGCATTCCAAATACATGAAACACACTGAAACACACAAGCACCTGATGAACATGATGAAGCACACGTGTGCAGTGCACTCTGTCTAAGGCGTGTTTGTGCAGAGGCAGGCCATATGTCTTCACTGCAGCACACTCACATGACACACTGTTTGATTCAGCTGTGCATTTTGAGTGTGTGAAAACGGCGAGGAAATGTAGAAAGCGAGGCAAAAAGGAAGCAGTGGAGGAGAGAAATGGAAAGACTTGTACAGCAGAATGTAGGGAGGGAGAGGAGTGGAGATCTAATGAGGAAGAGAATGATAGGTGAAGGTGAATAGAAGCAATCGCTGCTATCAGGGTGTTAATCATAAGTAAATATTCTGTAATTGGACATGTTTTTTACTATTAGTGCATACCTCATTAATAGGCAGCTCTGTGTTCAGTTTCCTATTCATTATTGAAGCCATCAAGATTACAGGATCCTAAATCCTTCATTAATGTGAGTACTCTGTGCGTGTGTGTGTGTGTGTGTGTGTGTGTGTGTGTGTGTGTGTGTGTGTGTGTGTGCGTGTGCGTGCGTGCGTGCGTGCGTGCGTGTGTGTGTGTTGTACACCTCAGCAATTTGCAAGATGTGCTGACAAAATACAACATTGTGACACTGCCCCCTACAGGGTTGAATAAAAATGTATGTAAATGTATCAGAACTGTAACCTGAAACCTGAAGTAGCAGGTTTAGTTCTCTGTTTTTGTATAATCTTTACGCCATCTTCTCTCTTTCCCTGTATGCGTCTCTCTCTTTTCAGTCCATGGGTCTGATTGAACTGGGAAACCCATCTCAGAGTCTGGAGAACGTGTGTCGCTGGGCCTTCCTGCAGCAGAAGCAAGACACAGAGGACACAGAGTATCACGATCACGCCATCTTCCTCACACGACAGGAATTTGGCCCCACGGGCATGCAGGGTAACGGAAGACATGAACATACTAAACCCTTACGGTTTAACATATAGTACATACATCGAAACTGCACGCACACCCTCTTGAGGACCTAAAACTCACACTAAGCACACATGGTAAACTCCCCTCTTCCTCCATAAAGCTGCATAGTGCACCGTGGGTTTGGTGGTTTTCTGTGCAGCAGAGTGCAGGCTAACAGGCAGACCCAGGGGAGAGGCCTCTAAAGGCAGTGGCCTAGCTATTCAGAAGCCCTTCAGCTGCCCTTGGGCTCAGTCTTCACCAGCAGAAAATCAATAGGCAGAGCGGGCCAGCCACAGTCCCACAATTAAAGGCAGTACTGGACAGACATGCACACAGGGAGTTGGAGATTGGCATATGTAAGGTTGGAAGGCGATGGTTTAGGGTTAGGATTAATGTTTCAAAGATTGCTGTGTTTAAGTAGTATACATTATGTCACAGATACAGATACAGATGTATATTTCAGTATTTCAAATTAAAGATTTGCCTAAAGACTGACTTAAAATATTGTTCAAATATTTATGACAGAATTTAAGAAAATATATATAGATAATTTGACAATATGAACACAATGAGTAATATTTATGTTTATTGGGCTCTCACTGATGTGTTTATTTTGGTGGGTATGGACAACTTATCTAAGTTATACACCATTTATCTTCTTCTTGCTACTTTTCCATCATGCACATGTGAATAGGTTTGTTAGATTTGTGTACATTTTGTGTGAAATGTTGTGTTGGAAGAATATACTGAAATGAGCAAAAATATAACACAATAACAACAATAAGTCTACAAATCCTGACCATTGTGTCTTTCTTCCTGGTTGCCTAGGTTACGCCCCAGTGACGGGCATGTGCCATCCGGTAAGGAGCTGCACTTTGAATCATGAGGATGGTTTCTCCTCTGCCTTTGTGGTGGCACACGAGACCGGACATGTGTAAGTGCACTTGCTATAACAAAGTCTTAAAGCCTGCCCTCGGCAAAAGACAACAAAGCAGTCTTATAAGACTGTATTGATTTATGACAGTTTGGTCCATCGGTCACCTCAGCCAATTTTCTGATGAGAGAATTGCTACTACCTCCCTCCCTTTGTTCCTTGTTCTTCATCTCCTCCCACCAATGTTCCCAATCTGTCTTCGCTGGTTCATCTCCTTTCCCTTCTCTCTCTCTCTCTCTCTCTCTCTCTCTTTCTCTCTCTCTCTCTCTGTCTCTGTCTCTCTCTGTCTGCAGGCTGGGGATGGAGCACGATGGCCAGGGGAACCGCTGTGGCGATGAGGTACACATGGGCAGCATCATGGCTCCACTGGTGCAAGCTGCCTTCCACCGCTTTCACTGGTCCAGATGTAGCATGCAAGAGCTGGGACGTTACCTAAGGTGAGACACAAATAAACAAACACACACACACACAGGTCGATACTACTATTTTTTTACTGAATTTGTATCCTGTTGATATTTTGTGTGATTTTATTTTTATACTAAAAGTTATTATATTACAAAGTGTACAAGTCTTACTGCCTGAATGGTTTTCAATGTGAAAAAACCCAAATGTCATGAAGGTTTCATGAAACGTTCCATTAAACACATTTTAATGCCTTTTAATGAATTTTAGGTAAGCTGGCAGCTTCTGAAGGCATAGTGATCCACCACGCATACTACGTGAAAACATTTGAATAAATTAGGGATTTAAAGTGTATAAGAGCTAAACCTAGTCATTAATTGCATTAATTGATCGACAGACAAACAAACAACAACATTTATCAGTAACTATTTTGATTAATTAAGTACATTTTTAAGCTAAAGTGCCAAAGATTCATGGCTTCAACTTTTCCAATGTGAATTTTTGCTGATTATCTTAACCCTCTGTCACAGTACCTTGAATATCTTTTGGTTTTGGAAAATGCAAGCGATTGAAAGATGTCACCTTGGGCTTTGGGAAATTGTGTGTTTTTCACCGTTTCATGACATTTTATAGAGGAAGTTATTAATAAAGATAATAATAATAATAATAATAATAATAATAATAATCTCAAGGTTAATCAAAAATGAAAATAATCATTAGTTGCAGCCCTAGATTGAATACTGCACAATGACATGAATAACTGGAAGAAAAGAAGAAAGTCACATTTCATCACATTTGTTTTACTCCTCTTGCAGTTCCTATGACTGTCTCCGTGACGACCCCTTTCACCACAACTGGCCATCCCTGCCTCAGCTTCCCGGTTTGCACTACTCCATGAACGAACAGTGTCGCTTTGACTTCGGCGTGGGCTACACGATGTGCACCGCGGTAAGAGATCCCCATAGTCCCATCGTCACTTTACTAACATAGCATAGAGTTTACTAACAACTAGCTGCTCTAACATACTGAAGAAGGCAACGTCTACAACAGTTTCCACCAGTCATGCTTAGCATCACTCTATCTCCTGAGATGATGCAGTTTTTCAGAGTTGGGGTAAACTCACTTTGAATTCAGTCTATTCAGTTAATTCAGAATTTGCTGAATTTCACTGTGGAAGATGCATTTGTACTCTTGAGCTCTAAAGGTTTTCTAAACGCAGCGCTGACATCTATCTCTGATCTACATTGTAATGAAAGAGTCACACATACACAGTTATTCACATTCTTCTGATGTCCTCTGCTTTCCTCTCCCGGCCACTGGTGGGATTGGCATCTTGCTTAAAAGCAGGTAATTGTTTTTTATAGCTATTTCTTTTTTCTGTTGTTAAATATGATTTTTTAAATGTATTTTAACACAACACTTACCTTGATACCACAGTGCCTTTACATGATCCTGTCACAAACAGTATTTTTGTAAACACAAATGGCCACACAGTTAGACGAGGTTCACCCAGCTTCAGCATCTCGCCTTGTCACCCTCACCCACTCTTTGACTGTGAAGCCATTGTGGCACACTGTTGGGAAGCTGTTGGTAGATTGACAAAGGGCTTGTTCAGGGGCTTTGCACACATTGCTAGATTACCCTCTATTCTCTTGTCAAACCCATTCCCCTCAGCTACAAAAGGCGGGCCAGTCAGGAACGCAGGTAAGGTAACCCCACCTCCCGGAAGGGAAAAAACATTTGTTTTCTCAGATTTTCTTTTGTCTTCTGAAGTTGTAATTGTTTGTAACGTTGCTCCTTACTTTACTTTTTTTAATTTTTTTTTTTTTTACTGTACTTTGTTTCTCTGTTCTACCCATCATCATATTTTGGATGTTAGTCTGCAGGATTCTAAAATGCTCATTTCCAGAGGCAGTGGCTGTAAAATCCCTAAAAATACTAACTATACTGGTTCAGTGGCTATGGGGCAGTTCAACAGTTGAACTGTACCATATCCCGATTTCTTTCAAATCTGTGTTAAATCACAGCAGCGCTGGCAGGAAGAGCCTCGTTATATTGGCACACTCGCGACTATAAACGAGTGGAAAAGGTTGGAAAGATGTCTTTCCCATCCAAGGGGAAAGGGCTGAGCCAGAACAGAGGCTGTTTTTCCATGTTTCACTTCAGCTTTTAGGATCCTCCAGTCTGATGTCATTGGTGATTACCCACCACAGTCTAGCCATTGATTGCGACTCGCCCTCTGACCTGCAAAGGTCCCCTGGGGTCATGGTGGGTATGAAAGTCTGTGGAAAGGAGGGAGGAGGGCACAGCCCCTCAGACACTGGACTGCGAGTCAGTTTGGTGGTATCCTCATCAATCAAGGAGGAGAATTTGGTCCTTGATCTGTGTCCAAGGTCATTTTTGAGGTCAATGAGACCTCAGCTTTTGGCCTTTTAACCTTCTGCCCTCTGCCCTCTGACCTAATTAAACCACGGGCTGTCTCATTCTGAGAGTCTCGTCTCTCTCTCTCATCCTTTGGTTTAGTTTGCATGAATGGCTGTGTGTTTCTCAGTGGAGCGTAGTGTACAGTGCAGTGACACAGTGCAGGGTCGGTGTTATTGTTGGGTATAATACTGTTGTGGTTATTGTTGTAGTGATATTTCTCTTCTTTTATTTTTTAGTGTTTAGTCTCATTCCAGCTGTCTCATGATGGTTGACTTGTATTATTGAAGGCCAGACTGTTAGCCCAGTGTGTGTACTGTGTAGTAGGGCTTTTAATTGTAAGAAGGAGTCTCTCTCTGTGTGCCCTGCAGTATCGCACATTTGACCCATGTAAGCAGCTGTGGTGTAGCCACCCAGACAATCCCTTCTTCTGCAAGACCAAGAAAGGACCGCCCATTGATGGCACCATGTGCGGGAACGGGAAGGTATTTATACACGGTTGTACTTCAACTTACATTATGTGGAAGAAAAATGATTTGATGGCACACTGTATCCAAATAGCAACTGTTTCTTGTATTATTTGCCTATTGCAGCATTGCTTTAAAGGTCACTGCATCTGGTTGACACCTGACATTATAAAGCAAGATGGAAACTGGGGTTCGTGGAGTGAGTTTGGTCAGTGCTCCCGCACCTGTGGTGGAGGAGTACAGTTTCGCACACGTGAATGTGACAATCCTAGGTATGAAACAGTGTTTCCGTGTGTGTGTGTGTGTGTGTGTGTGTGTGTGTGTGTGTGTGTGTGTGTGTGTGTGTGTGTCTGTCTGTCTGTCTGTCTGTCTGTCTGTCTGTGTTGCAAGTTTTCAGGCTGTTCTTAATTAAGCTAAATTCAGCTGAAGCTCTACACTTGTTTTAGCAAGCATACCTCATTATGAGTTCTTGATAGTAAACCTCTGATATTTGTTGCACTGACTCTTGATAGTGATAATTTGCACCTTAAACATAGATCAAGATAATTTGTACAAGTGTTAAATTTATTAATTCTAGCCCAAGTTATCAAATATAAGCCAATTCATTTTAGAACTGAAACAAAACACATTTTGAATGGCAATGCGTCCTCTGCCCTGCAACCCTCTCAGACCAGCCAACGGGGGCCGTACCTGCATGGGGGCGACTAACCAGTTCCAGATGTGCAACACCAATGAGTGCGAGGATATCTACAGTGACACGCGAGAGGAGCAATGCCATGCTTGGGACCCCCGCTTTGATATCCACAGCAAACAGCAACAATGGCTGCCTTATGAACACACAGATCGTGAGTATACACCCACAGATGGAAAGGGGTTAAGCAGTTTTGTGGAGAGATGGACAGAGAAAGAAGCCATCACAATAAAGATACCAGCCTGAGAATGACATACCATAAGTGATGATACACTGTGGAAGTTGTAAATACGCATGAAAGCCAAAAAGAGGAAGCAAACACATTTAATTTAATGCGGTTGGGTTTTAGAGGTTTATATATATATATATATATATATATATATATAGGTTGTGTTCTGTTAAGGTCATTCACATCTGGCTGAGTACAGCTTTGAGCTATGGCTACGCCCTCCCATAAAAACATGCCTCTCTTTGAAAATCTCTTTAAAAACAATCTTCTTTGAACTCTGTGTCTTCTCTCTCCACATTCACTGATGTCATTTGAACTTGACTACCCCCCCCCCACCTTCCTGCATCTTTTTTTCCATCCATGTATCAGTTGGCACATGTGGACAAACTATCCAAGTTCTCCACTTAATATCCAAAACCTCTTTACATTATTGAGATTTAAAGTGTAGTATGTGGTTGTCAGACCTACCCTGTCTCTAAGTGGAGGTGTCACTGCCTTTCTTATAGGTATTAAATTATCATCCAACTAAAGGGCAGCCCTAAAGTAAAGTGCTGAGTTATCTCCATATCCAATCGGAGGTCACGCTACGCACACTCCGCTAAGAAGGGCCTTGCTAAATTGTTTTTTTCCGTTCTTATCATTTCTAAATGCCATATTTTTTAGCAAGGCTTTTTCAGTCTCAAATTACTTTTCAGTGAGTGCGTGTTAGTGTGCGAGCACAGATGTGCGTGTCTGTGTGTGTGAGAGAGAGAAAAAGGTGAACAGGGAGGTGAAATTGAATTCCATTCATGGTCTGTCATCTCCTGAGTTTCAGATAGTGTTCGGAGAGAAAAAAGTGTGTGTCTGCTCCGAGTGTGAATTTGTAGTATTTGTTCAGAGATGTTTGACACACTGCTGCTTTTTGTCCCTATTTAGGTATTTTCCCAAGTCAACAGATAAACTGTAATATACTCTTGAGCACAGAAACATGAAATGTAAGGCTGTTCTGTGACCAGCTGCTTAGAGCGATTCAGCCAACCCTTTAGTCACATTAGATCAGAAGCCACAAAGTGTCTCCTGTTTTTTCCCTGATGTGATCAGATGTCTCCTCTTAGAGCAGTGTGCAAAATATGGTGGATTTCAGGGGGTCTTTGACCCTTTACTTAGCACCTTGGACCTCCTGAAAACATCAAAATAGAATTTGGGGGTCTGAAAAAATTAAGCTCATTATTTTCCTTTTTTTAATTTTTTAATTTAAACCATCTTCATTTTACTAAACACACACATTTTGATGCATAGTTTCTTGGAATGAGTGGCCAATATAGACATACTCTGGCTTGGAGGTATATATAAATCTATAAATACATTATAAATGTACCTACACTTTGACTCACACGTATAATTACACCTGCAATGCATATGCAGGCTTTTTTCACACACTGTAGAAGAGTTTCTGTGCTTTCTCAGTTCAACCTAAGACAAGTGTGTTTTCTCCACATATAATTCTACAGTAGCACGTCTGCCACCTGCTTATTAGTGTCAAAGCAGCACAAGACAAGGTCTCTGGATTATGTCCATGTGTAATAAACGTGATTAAGTAGGAGTGTTCATTCTCACTGGGATGAACTGCCAGGTTTTGTCTCTGGAGGCTCATGTAGTTGTAGCATGAGTCACACAGACAGACACAATGAGACACAGCGCCACGCTGACTCATGGAGAGCTCATTCAGAAAATAAAAAAGAATATTGGTTGTAAAGATGAAATCCAACCCAATTGGGTCATTTTTGTGTGTTTGTGTTTGTTTGCCAGCTAACAAACGCTGCCACCTGCATTGCCAATCCAAGGAGACACGTGATGTGGTCTTTATGCAGAGAATGGTCCTGGACGGCACACGCTGCTCATACAAGGACCCACACAGTGTGTGTGTGCGAGGGGAGTGTGAGGTGAGTGACGTTATGTGTGTGAGAGAGCAAGACAGCTGCACGTGGTCAGATCTTTCTGTGTTAAACTTTCCATGTCCTCATGAACAGAAAGTGGGCTGTGACGGCGTGGTCGGCTCCTCAAAGCAGGAGGATAAGTGTGGAGTGTGTGGAGGAGACAACTCCAGCTGCAAAACCTTCAACGACACCATCAGACGCACTGCCAAGAAACAAGGTAAACACACACTATCAGCCACAATAGCCCTCATCTTAATCTAGGACAGACTTGACTTGGCTCACTCAGCGTAGCATCTGTCTATCATGCTGGTAAGTACAGGATAAATAGTTGGTCAGTGTCCTTTGCTTATAGTCTGTACACCATGTTATGTTCAGCTTAACATCGCCATCTAGAGGAAGATTTGTAACCATGTCCATGCCTCAGTGAGACCTGAGTTGACATGTTTCCACATGAGTCATGCACTGCCAAGAAGTTTCATCAAACCTCACTCCATGATCAAATGTTTATTAGTATATTATCTAACCTTTGATGCCGCAACAGACCTACATTACAGCACCTAAATTCCCAGAATCAGATGTTTACTTTGGATGAAAATAGTCAAGACTGTAAGGGTTTTACCTAGGAAGAGCTCTTTACTGGATCAGCTGACACTTTTAGTCAGGAAACTGCGTGAAATGAGCTTTTTATGATGTTTGAGTCACAAACCAGATGTGCGTTTCATTTCAGGTTTCCTTAAAGTTCTTGAAATCCCCAGAGGAGCGAGACACTTACTGATCCAAGAACTGAAAGCGACCTCACACACTTTAGGTATTTGACATTGTACATTGTTCTTTTCAGTGTGATTGTATTGTTTTGTATTGTATTGTATTGTATTGTATGCGTGTGTGGTACAAGTGTAATCAATGAATATTTCTAACCCATCTACAGCTGTAAAGAACGTGGCATCAGGACTGTTCTTCTTGAACGGGGAAAACGATTACCCAGAATCCCACTCGGTCATAGAAAAGGGCGTAGAGTGGGAATATGAGAATGACAACGGCAAAGAGACACTTCAGACCACTGGTCCTCTCAGACATGGAATTCTGATCATGGTACACATTGAAATGAGTGAAAATTTTAAATGAATTTGGTTATACACAAGCGTTTTTTGCATACCAAATTATCCAAATTACACTTGAAATATAATTATTTTTTTGTCTGAAATAATATCAGTTATCTAAAGTGTTCATTCAGTTTTGTCACTTCTTTCTGTTTGCAGATGAAATTATATGGAGATGAGGACGTGAATTTGTCTTATAAGTACATGATGAACATGGACAGTGACTCTGCCATTCAGAACAACATGCTGGTAGAGGACAGTGCCTATGAATGGGCTCCAAAGAGATGGTCCTACTGCTCTAAGCCTTGCGGTGGAGGTACAGTCGAGCAAGGAAAATACTTGTTGTGAAACTGTTGTGTCTCTGAGATCAACTACGTGCATTTGTCATACCTGTCTTCATGTTTCTGTCCCCTCTGTAGGGAAGCAGGAGCTGCGATATGGCTGCAGAAGAAAAGTTGACAGTAAGATGGTCCACAAGAGCGCTTGTAACAAATCCAACATGAAACCTAGAGGAGACACCAGAGACTGCAACCAGAAGCCCTGCCCTCCACCCATGTATGCATTGTATTACAGTATATAAGTCACCAACTGCAAAACATATAACACAACTTTGATAGACAACTTTAGGCTTTTTTTTTTTTTACATTCAGCCCTCTCTTACCTCCTCTTTCATTGTTTACTTCAGCATTTTTTTTGAATGCCCTCAGAACTTTCTCTCTCTCTCCCGTGATGTTCTCTAGTTGGGTGACAGGGGATTGGCAGAACTGCAGCAAACCATGTGGAAAGACGGGGATGCAAATCCGCTCGGTCAGCTGTATCCAGCCGTCAGATGACAACACCACACGTTCCATCCACAATAAACACTGCAACAACAACCGGCCCGAGACTCGCAGACCCTGCAACCGACACCCCTGCCCCACCCAGTGGAGAGTCGGGCCGTGGTCACAGGTACGCTGGCTGGACATGGGTCAACGTGGAAATGGGAAATGATGTTTGGCCGATTTGACTTTTTGCAGGAAAATAGTTGTACAGACATTTCTGTATTGAAGCCTAACAGCTGGTATTTTTGTAAGACATTCAGTTTTTTAAATATCACAAGACTCCCTCATAACTGTATTCTTGGCAGGTTTGACAAGCATCTGAAAAACACATCATCTTCACTGTTACTACTTTGAGTAAACCAAAAATAAACAATCATTACATTTACAACGTGGGAACATTTAATGTCCATATTTAACAAGTGATTTGTAATAATGTGCTGGTTTGTGTGTATGTCCTGCATCTCCAGTGCTCAGTGACATGTGGTAATGGGACCCAGCAGAGACAGGCTCTGTGCCACACCAGGGACAACACCATCGGCCTGTGTCTGGACAGTAAGCCCGACACCATCAGAGTCTGTCGCATGGATCCATGTCCCAGTGAGTTTAAGGAACCTCCAATCCATACATAACCTGCCAGGGCAAACTATGTGGAAGTCACTATAATTTATTTATTTACACACAATTGTCTTAATAAATTGAGTTAATAAACCGTGGATGTTGTTTTCATAGTTTTGGTTAACATTCCTATATGAAATACTAACACTGCTAAAAAAATTACAGTAAATAGATGACATTGTTAAAAAGAAGTTTAGTATGATGGGGCAAGAAACACGAGCTGTCAAACAATCAAACAAACCCCCCCGTTAGCAAAACTTATTTACAAGAGTTTTGTTTATCCCTCAGATGATCTGTTTTACTACTTGTGTTTCTTTACCTGTTTTAGCAGTATCACCATGATGCCAGATATTGTAATAAGCTGTGATTATCCTTGAATACATAGAGACAAACGGGCCCTGATAGCAGTGTAGAAAAGAAGATGTGAAAGGTGATCACAACAACGACTCAAAGAGTTCCCTTCCCACCTTAACTACGTCATCACTCTTTTCTTTGCAGAGGGCTCATCAGACCTCAACAAGAACGGCAACATCCTGATCCAGTGGCTGTCGCGCCCCAACCCCAACTTCCCGAAGATCTCCTCACGTAAAACCTCCCTCTATAGTTCCCAGCCTGGTCTCCACAGCAGCAGCCGCAGCTGTATGTCTGTCCTCTGCTGGGCCCTGCCCATCTCTGTCCTCCTTTCTCTGCAGGGCCGGCCCCGGCTGGCCCCCTGACCTTCCCAATGGCCGTGCCTGTGCCCACACCCGTGAGCGAGCGGCAAAGCTTTCGCTTCTCTTTTTTGGGGGGGGGGGGGGTGTTGCCTCTCTCTCTGTATGTCTGAGACGGCTCTTAATGGGGGGAGGTCTCTGGCTCCTGTGTGTGCTAGTTGGTTCTCTCTTGCTCTGTCTCTCTCTCTCTCTCTCTCTCTCCTTTGTGGAGCATTGTGTTGTAACCGCTGGCCAGTCGAAAACTCAAAAGATCAACAAAAAAATTGATGTGAAAAGGATTCGAAGTGGCAAGGCGAACAGGTTTCCATGGGCACCTCCTGAGACGTGTCGAAGAGCCATTCATGTGTGAGAAGGGACCCCCTCTGCATTTGGCGGCCATGTTTTGCGCGAGCTAGCTGCGTGTTGTCATGGGTTACCAATCCTGATATGCAGCTGCGCTTTTTTCTTTTTGTAGCGCACTGTCATTGTGGAGAGAAACAGGTGTGAAAATAAACAGAAAAGGTATATAAATATCTATATAGAAAAAAAGTTATTAAAAAAAAATATGAAAGCTTTATCGTGAATGTGATCTTGTCACAATGAGGACATCTTTGCTAAAGTGCTCATCTGACATCTATTCGAGGATGAGAATGGCGTCTCATTCTACGTTCCATTCCCAGATTGACAGGAACTCAGCACAGGGACAGGAAGTGACATAAGTAAACCCTTTGATTTTTGGGGGAGGGAACTGTGTGGTGAAGAATCTTGAAGAAAGGCTAATTTAAAAAAAAAACAAAAAAAAAAACACACACACACAAAAAACAGGGTAGTCTGACCGCTTGAGGTTGCTTCCCATTTCACCTCATCATCAGCCATCTTCTCTTTGACTGTTATACTAAAATTCAATAAATGCAGCTTATTTGTGCTTGCAGACTTTAAACAAATACATCTATAAATATATTTGTATTTATATATACCTATACATCTAAATCTATATGAGTAACAATAATATTAATAATGTTTTACCATGAATAAGCTGTAGCTTATTTGCCTAAAACCTTTGGACTGCTATTGATCGCTTAGATCCTTGACTGTTATGTGTATTTTTTTATTGATTTTACATGAATATAGATGAATATTTAATAATGGTAAAGTGTTTTGAGGGAAAGGGGTTAGACCTATATTATGCAGGATTTGGTCAGTTAGTTGCCTCTCCATTCTCTCAGATGGATCAGTGGTTTACTGTCGCTTCTTGTTTTCTTTAAGGATAGGATCACGTTTTGTCATGCACATTTGCATCCATCATCTGTATGTGTATACCTGTGTGAGCGTTTGTCTGTGTGTATGGGTGCATGTCTGTCTTGTGATGAGTGAGTTAATGAATGCATGATTGAATTAGATATACTAGTCTTGTCAGTGAAAGTGTATTGATCTCAGTCCCGTGAGGAAAGGAGGGAGACTGTGTGTGTGTGTGTGTGTGTGTGTGTGTGTGTGTGTGTGTGTGTGTGTGTGTGTGTGTGTGTGTGTGTGTGTGTGTGTGTGTGTGTGTGTGTGTGTGTGTGTGTGTGTGTGTGTGTGTAAGGGAGCTTCATCATTTGGGCTTTTACACATTGCGATCAGATACAGAAATACCTCATAAACTTTGATTTAAGAGCGTCCGATGATCTCATTTTATTTTGATGAACATTAACCACATGAACAATGCCTTATCTTGGATTGAATGTAATGGCATTTATCTGTGAAAGAGATGGCTTTACTCATTCAAAGTTTCACTCAGAATAGAGGCAGCTTCAAACCAACTTAACAAACTCACACCCGCCAACCATCAAACCTACCAAGGTGATGTTGGACCAATGTCCGACTACTGGGAAGGGTTTACAAAGGGCCTAGGGTATCGACACATGGCATCTAGAAAAAAAAACACTTCAGACTTGTCATTGTATTGTGATCACATATTTCTGTTGTGACTATGTAGCGAGCTATCCAAGGTTTCCTTCTGCTGGAGTTGGACTGTATGAGACCAAGCCAGACCTAGCAGTGCGACTGTATATAACATTGGTGTTGACTGTATTTAATAATGTTCATGACTGTTATTTTCTTCTATAATATTCTATACTATGGGTAACTGTTTTGTGGCTTCACTGGCCTGCTGCGTGGGGCTGGCTAACGTTTGGCTAACGTTGAAGAAACATTCAGATGGACTACGTGCACTGCGTCTATATGCACTTTGATTTATCAGGGAAATTTTATTAATGTTTTGTAAATGTTTCATATGACACTTAATGTGCCATTCCAGTTTTTACATCATCATGGAAATTATGTATTTCATTTAAACAGCAAATATAATTTATGTACGTCATGTTTTTTTTTCAATCGATTAACAGATTGACTGGTTGATTTCCAAGTAATGAAGTGTTTTACCAAAGTGACTGTGAACTTGTAACTTTCGATACAGTTGAATTATTTTTCTTAAGAAAAGAATATATCTATATATTGAGCAGGGGGGGGGCGTACATCTCATTGTTTCAGTTACTGTCATTCTCAACAGCAAAGTTGTATCAATAAAAATGTTTCAAAAAGTGTGATCCTTCTCTCACCAGGAATATTCACTGGCTAGATCCTTTGTCAGAGGAAATGTCAAACATTGCCAGGAGAAGAAGGTTATTTCTACTGGCATGGTACAAAAAGGGTACAAGTCAAGTGGTAGAGGATTAAAATTTAACAATTGAAAAATGATGCACACCTGAAACAAAGGCAACACAAAGCTACATGAGCAGGATGAAGTCAAAATTAGAAACAATGTGACCTGAAGTACAGTTATAGTTACAACACAAGACTGGCAACCCTTCTTTTTCCATTTCAGCTGCTCTGGACTAATCTCATGACTGCTCTTGATGTTTGGGTTTTTCTCCTCTTTTTTCCTGCATCCTCTGCTAATGGTCTGGCTTTACTACTGTACTCTGCACGGTGTGGAACCAACACACACACGTATGCATGTACTTGCACTGTTTACTGTATAAACGAACATACACACAAAGACTAATACTAATGTAACATTTTTATTCACATCCAAAAGACCTATTCCAGCAGTCGGACATATGAACACACACCTCTTTATAGTCTCTACCGCTGACTGCACCCAGTCTCAGCTCTGTGTTCTCTCCTCCACAGGCCAGCGTTGTCATGGAGACCGCTCTGTGTTCTGTCGTATGGAGGTGCTGAAGCGCTACTGCTCTCTACCGGAGTACCAACGCATGTGCTGCAAGTCCTGCAGCAATGTCACCATTCCAGAGCCTCTGCCCAAATCCTGCTCTACATCCACCCCCATCACTTCCATCCTGCCCAGTGTTACAGCTCCTCCACCCACCAGCACCCTCAGCTCTGGCTTCACCTCCATCCAACCCACCACAGCTGTCATCACCACCATTGCAGCTTCTACCATCAGTCTCTGGACCACCACTACACCTCCCATTTTTACCACTGCTGTTCCTCATTCCACCCCTTCCCCACTAAGTGCTACACAAATGATCACTACTCATCCTCCAGCTGCTACCATCGCTACCTTTTCCATGGCAACAACCTCAGTTATTACAACTTCTCCCAGTGTTACTGCTCATCCCTTACCTCTGCCTGTCCCAGACATAGACGAGTACACAGATCCACAGTTACAGACCACTATAAATAGTCCAACAACATCTGGTATGATAACTACTACACACCTTCCAGCAACAACCAGTCCAACTATGACAAATCTAACAGAAAGCAGTACAAAAACAGACGCCCCAGTAAAATCCAAGCCCAAAAAGATTCTGCCAAAGAAAAAACCCCAAAAGGTGATTCCACCAAAGATCAATCCAAAAAAGAATACTTCACTAAAAAATACTACAAGAAAAGATCTTTCACCAAGTATCAATTCAAAAAAGAAAACAAATACTGCTCCAAAAAAGAATACACCAGAAAAAACAACTCTCAAAAAGACAACACCAAACATTACTCCCAAAAAGACTACTACACGAAACACTACTCCCAAAAAGACTACTCCTCAAAGCACTAGTCCACCAAACACTACTCCCAAAAAGACAACTCCAGCAAAGACTACCCCCAAAAAGACTACTCCAGCAAACACTACCCCCAAAAAGACTACTCCAGCAAAGACTACCCCCAAAAAGACTACTCCAGCAAACACTACCCCCAAAAAGACTACTCCAGCAAACACTACTCCCAAAAAGACTACTCCAGCAAACACTACTCCCAGAAAGACTCCCCCTAAAAAGACCACTCTCAATAAGACTCCTCCGGTGAAGACTACTCCTGAGAAAAAACCCATACCCACACCCAAAAAGGAGGCTCCACCAAAGGCCAATCCCAAAAAGAACATTCAGCCAAAGACAAAAGTTACGAAGCAAACGCAAACAAAGACAAATCTCCAAAAGAACCCAAAACCAGGTCTCAAAAATGCCACAAACTCTCAAGTCAAGGTTAATCAGAATAAGGCCAAGATAAAAAAGACTAATCCAAAAAAGAAAAAATTTCAAACAGTGTCTCCATATTATACCACAGCTCCTACTCCACATACAAGTCCAGAACAACTAAGAGAGTACCTTTCCTCCACTATCTCATCTAGCACTAGTGTATATGCAACAGGTGCAGACATGCCTTTGCCTGAGTCCAGAATCAATGTTACGTACATCAATAACAGCACAGCAACTACAGATGAAACTCCACTGTGGTATCATGATGCTTCAGCCACCAGACCCAGCACTTTTGGTGATGTCATAACGCCGACTGGAACCGCTCATTTTGAAGAAGTCAACATGCCTAGTGGAACCATGCCGTATAGTGGTGTCACAATGACCAGCAGCGGTGATGTCACAGTAACAGGCAGGACCATTCTCAGTGGTGATGAAATCACAATGTCCTACAACGATGTGGGAATGGTTAGTGACACCATAGTGCTAGACGACAGCTTCACCATGGTGATCCCGACCATCAACAGTGAGGATATGACGGACCTTGCGTCCTCACCCTGGCTGGACATGTCTGAGTACATCCCTGTGAGCATCCCTGTTCCCACGACAACCTCAGACCCTGCCACAGACTCACCTTCCACCACTTTCACTCTGACAACCGAAAAAACAACCATCTCAACCATCACCAGACCTCAGCAAAGACCAGAGGAGAACAGCGAGAACAACTCCATCGATGTCATATACAACAGGATCATCGGCGTAGACAACGACATCTCCCAGAACAATTTGATCCCAAAGCGCCGGGTCAACCTCCGAGAGAGAACCAAGAACAAACGCATTCAGGAGCTTTTGGAGGAGAAGAGGAACTTTCTCCTCAGAATGAAGAGAGGCCACACATTATGAAAGACCAAGCCTTCTCATTTCTCTTATAGAGATGAACATTTTCTTGACAGACTTTTGTAAACCCTGTTTAAATCCCTCTGAACTGCCATGATGCTTTATATCAGGCCTTTCCACAAAAGAACTGTCATTTTACTATCATGACAATCAGGACTGTTGCAGAGAGAGAATATTGTGGCCAAATGTTTAAACAGTTGCTTTGAATAAAGAAAAGCCCTTTAGAGTACAGATTGTGGCAGATTTGAAGCAAATCACATTGTCTGTGTCAACACAATAATGAGATACAGAAGGGATGAAAAAGTGTTCATCAAGTTTGCCAGTTTGGCCAGCACTTTAGAAATCCAAGCTTTTATCCCCAACAAACCATCTATAGTCATGTTTGAGGATTCATCGATGATTGGTAGATAAGGTCTAACATTGTTTGTAAAATGGTATTATCCCTACTGACACTAATGGAGCAACAAAATCTACCACCTAGAATCCAAATCTCCATCTTCATATTATATTACAGGACTTCAGCTCATTTCCCTACAGATATATCTCTGCCCCCAATAACAGCTACTGTAGGAAAAGATGAAGACGTCTCCTTGTTAAGTGGCCAGCACTCTATACACAGTGCAAATTGGAGCTTTAGGAGGCCTGAAAGCAATATGGCAACGCTATACAATCAGAAAGTCAAAGTTTCCTTTTGGTATGATTGAATTGTGTAAAGATTACCCTGCTTGGATTGTGTTGCCTTTTCCAAAACAAACATCTGTCTGACTACATGGGGTCTCTCATCTCTCAGGAAATTAAGATATGGCATGTCAAGGGACATTGCCAAACATGTTGTGCTGCCCGAATTTTGATGATACATTTTGATAACTCACTAAGTTAGGTGGAAAAATAAAATAAGTGAAGACAAAAACTATATTGATTGCATTTTTGTTTTAACGGCCATTCAAGTATGGTGCTTTTTTTGCCAGTGTTGCTAAAAGGGATGTCCCTCGTGCATTTATTTATGTACCGTACAAAAAATACAAAAAAATATTATATTAAAATAAACAAGCCTGTTTGTATTAACTGTATCCAAATAGAAGCTTTAAGGGCCAGTTTGTTATTATTGTACATCTTTGCAGCAGCTGCAAAAGCATCTATGGATCTTTCTGAACGATATCTGTACATATGAAAAAGAACTTAATGAATATTTATTAAAGTTTAAGTGCCTGTGGTATTTTGCAACTGTCAGTGTTGTGTGATTTTTGTTCCAGTGACAATTATCATGCAGCCCTTCTTTATGTTTTTGGCTGCAACCAGTAGTCATAACATTAGCTTATGAGCCCTACTGCATCAGTTTCAGGTTAAGACTGCACTGCTTCTAGTTCAACAATCTCATCAAATTATCAATAGCATGCTGACAAGCTTTTCTCAATCTAGTTGCACAGTAATGCAATATCTCACACGTTAATTTGTGCTCAAACCACTGTTTTTATTGTCTTTTTTTTAATATCTTGACAGACTCAGATTGTTCAGAGCATAGCTGTCTTTGGACTGATGTTATTTCCAAAATATAATAAAGTCACTGATCGCTAAAATAGAGTCTAATATAGAAAAGCTAAGCTCAGTCTCTTCATTCTTGATGGAGCTGCTCCAGCAGTAGGCAGGATGACTTTACAAAACATCTGACTTGGGTAGAGTCATATCTCCCCTGGGATTCAAATGGTAGCCTAGGAAATGACTTGCCTACATTTATTTCATGGGGAACTCTTTTTTTCAGGTTTTCAGGTTAAACCAAAAGTGAAAATTGTTCACATTTACCCTGTTTCCACCAAGGCATTTTGAGGGCCGGTTCAGAGCCGATGCCTAATCTTGAACCAGTTCTTTGAGTTTCAACAGCCAAAGAACTGGCTCTCGGCCAGAAAAACTGGTTCCAGAGCTGCACCAACTCTTTGCTTGTCGTGAACCGGTCTTGAACCAAGTCTTGCTTACATCAGGAGCTGGGGGTGGGTTTATCGTGAACAACAACACCAATGAAAATGTTGTGATCGCCATTTTGTTTTGTTGTCCAGCTTGTGGAAACATGGATGCTAAATCAAAACAGTGGTCGGTAGAGGAGACTCCTAGGAGTATGGTCCTCGGCAAAATAAACTAGAGGGAGCCTCGAGAACAAAACCCGTGTTCGAGGAGATACAATAGGAGATGGCTGCAGCGGGGTACAACCGAACCGTTGAGCAGATTAATAACAAACTAAAGAAGCTTTTTCTACACTTTGCGCTAAAGGATTCCATTCGCCTCTGTATTGGGTTGCCAGATAATCAAAACCTTTGCAAATAAACCCAGACTGCATAGCTAGATATCCTTGGGGTAAGAGGAACAATGTTTTTTTTCTGACTTGGGTGGACTGACCCTTCAGCATGAGATGAGCCTCATGTTTTTATGAGTAGAAATGATCTGTAATATACCATTACATTGCACATTACATTGCTCTCACTCAGCAGAACTTTGCACCTGGTTATACTCTCAAATTGATTTTGTGAAAAATGTTGAGTCACTCCATTCAAACTCTGGCTTATTGACAGTAAAAAAAAAAAATAGCAGTCTTTGGACTTAGAGGACTTAGAGAGGACGTAGAGAAAAACATACATGATGCCGAGCATTTTGTTTAATTCGCTGTTTATATCTTTCATAAGCCAATCTGTTGTTTTTTGGGTTTTCTTTTTTTCCCTTTTGGTTGTTTTTTCAAAGCTGACTTTACTGGCCTCTGTAAAGTGGCCACACCATTCATGTTACACTCGTTAAAGGTTCAACTGTGCAGCAAATTAGGACAGTCAGTCAGTTACCATTTTATCCCCCTGGATAGATCAACAAAAAGTGTAGTGTACACCCAAATAATACCGGAAAGAAACTACTAAGGTCTAATATTTGCATTCTCAAACATTGATGAAATGAAGCTGGTACATGTCTGTGGTTTGGGGAAAAGTCCAAAATAGAGAGGAATATTTATATACAGTAGAGGATAATAGTCCTTTATTTTATATTGGCACAGTAGGGATGCAACTGACAGCATATTTGAGAGAGAACTAACAAGTTCATGATAGCTTTCCTGACTCAATTTAAATAACTTATCCCTCGTGGTTTGTACTTAAGGTACAAGGGGTCAAAAAAACAGTACAGTTACAATCTAATTGAGTCCAACAGCCCACCACGTGAAGATTGTGACTGATTATGATTTTTTTCGTTTTTGGCGAGACTGTTTCAGAGAAGTGCTGATCCAATTGTATTGATTTTTTTAAGGCAATAATTTGCAGTTGTGTTGCAATGGATTGCTCAATGTTGAAAATCTTTCATAAGTCATAATTCATAAATCAAGATGTATTGCAATGTGATTCTATTTACTGTAACTGTATTATATTGTTATACTGTTGCTAATGCTCTTGTTATTTTGCCCACCCCTTGTGATTACATTTTTCCCAAAATATTTCAAAACAACTTGTTCTTGGAAAAGGCAGTTGTCTCTCTGAGGAAACTCCCCTCTCTGCCCTTCAGAGGACGACTCTATTGGCCGTTTCTCAGCATCCTTCTGGCAGCAGGAAGTGATAAAAATCAATAACCAGAGCCCTTCCATTTATCCATCCTTCTACTCAAAGTGTCAAGCTCTCTTCACCAACACACTGAATCTTTTATTAGCCATATAACATATTAGCATTCTCCTGTATCAATCTAATTCTTATTGAACCTACAAGTGGCTGACAACAAAAGGTTCAGTTCAGAGAGAAGAGGCACACTGAACAGGACTGGAAGTGTTTAACCCTCCTTTTGCCTTTGTATATAGAAACACTCTGAAATGATCGTATCTTTTACTGTGAAAATACAATGCTGACATTGTATGTCACTAGGATAAACTGCACAAGATTATCGCTGCATTATGTTGTAAGATAGGATAAAAGATCGGGTAGTTGCAGGAGTGCTGCTATAGTTCATGCTGGTTCACTGTCATGGTTTACGGGGACACAATAGAATGGAGACATTGTTAATGTTATTGGTAGCACCTGTGTGACCTGTGAAAAGGGCTGTTTGTGTGTAAAGTCATCTCTGGTATTTTTTGACAATATTGTAAATCTTAGGCTACAAAGGGGGACACCTTTTTGTAGTTTACTAATGCAAAAAGAAATGTTTACAGAAGAGAGGAAAAAATATGATTTTTCCTGCCAGATCTTGTTCTTTCAAAATCGTGTGTTGCGGTGGGCAGGACGTTAACAATCTATGCACATACATGTTTACATATAAATATTCAGTTACCTATATGTCACACATACTCACACTCTATGCAGTGTATAAATATGTCTCATGTGTACTGAAAAGACAGATATAGAGCTCCAGTGTATCATTGCTGGAGAACTAACTTAGTAAAATAAATTTAATAAAGTAAATTGAAGAATTTCATGATCACTAAAAAGTCATCATATATGATGACGTTTCAGTAAAATGTTAATGGTTGACAAAAAAATAGCACAATTAATTTTATACTTATTGTATGGCCTCAATTTGAATGTAGTCCAATAATATGATGTTGCAGTCTTTGCACAGTATGTTCTGGGTTAGTGTTGCTGAGAGCCATCAAAAAACAACTCAACCCATTTATAATCTCTTTAATATGCCTGTTGATAAGACAGCTATTTCCATGTAAACACACACACAGCAACAAATACAAATGCCAGCATGACTGGTGTTTAATGTTGTGTCTGCTGTTGTTTCTTTTAATAAATTTACATCCTGCCATTTTACTTTTGAAATACTTTAGAATTGAAGCCTGGTTGATGTTGTGCCTTGTGTTTGTCATGATGAATGCAGTCCGTGTGCTGCCAGAGAGTCTGTCAAGAGTAAAACTGAGCAACGTGCTAAAAGAGAGAGAGAGAGAGAGAAAGTGTGTGCGTGTGCGTGTACGTGTGCGTGTGTGTGTCTTTAAGGCAAATATTTGTTCTTTGTGACTAGTCCATTAGACCTTTTTATAGGTTGGATGCAAAGAGGACGTGACTCATATGACTCATCAGAGGTCATGCTGCCCCCAACAGAGAGAGACACACACACACACACACACACACACACACACACACACACACACACACACACACAACAGGGGTATCTGGGGGACTGAAGGGTCTGAAGCAGGATGTCTCGTGTATGATCATGTGATCCTACACAAATCATGAATGCGTCACATCATAAATAGATTGAAATACACATCTACATTTTAAAACAAAAACAAGAATATCTATATACTTGAAGTAAAATGGCAACAAGTACTAACCCACTATAGAAGTGCATCATGACTACTTATTATGAAATGTGTATGCAATAGTAGTTCTCTTTTGTTTTAAATCAGATTACTTTCTTGAAATTTGGTGGTTAGTGTAACTACATAAACATGTTAACAAATGCTGTTTGTCAAATCTACAAAAAAATCTACTGTTGCTACTAAATTCGTCTTTACCTAGAAATTAAAGCAGTGTGGGACTAAAGTCTAAATTTACATGAACTGCAGTGGTAAAGTGTATTACATACTTAAAAGGCATTATGAATGACAGGAGATATTGTTGAAGCCTCCTATAATGTCATCTATGTGTTATGCACACACACGCGCAAAGCTCTCATGTTACATGCTTTACACAATCAATGTTAAACATGTTTAGCTCCACAATATGTAGATTTCATGGCACAAAGAATATTATTATTTCGGTAGATTTGCCAAAATTACAGGGGGTGACTGTGTTCATTTACAGTCAGTCATTTTTATTTTTATTGCATGTCTTGAAAAAAATTAAGACAAAATAAATCTCCATCTCTTTTTCTCCCTCTGTTTTTCTGTTTTGTTTTCCCCTCTGTCTCCTCTTTTTCTCATTACCCTCCTCCTTTCTCTTCCCTTTTTTTAGTCCGCTCTCTTTCTCTCTCTTCTGTCTTTCTCTGCCCCTGTTTTTCTCCCTCCATCAATACAGTTGGCCAACGACAGTGCTTGGGCTGAGAAAATAGATGGTGTGTCTATTTTTAGAACCAGGGAAGGAGGGCAAACCAAAAGTAAGCTAGGGAGGGAGGGAGAGAGGGAGGGAGGAGGGATGTGAGGAGAAGATAAATCTGCGTTCTACCGCTGCCTCTCATCAGAGACAGTTGGAGCTACAGAGAAGAAGAAGCAGCATCACTGGCTGGAAACTCAGCATCATAAATAAAATAAAAAAAAACAAACAGATTCAGCTGAAAAAAAGGCTCCAGACTGATATTCAAGATTGCAAGAACAGAGAGAGGAAGAAAAGATCAACTGGACTCGACAAAGAGAAAGGTGAGTGCAGAAAATCATTACTGAAAATGCATGAGGTGAATATACACAGGGTGCCTATTCTGTGCTTCAGCACAGAGCTGCTGCCGTGGAACCATTTTTAGCCGTTGTATACTGAAGGTGTGGTCTAAATTTAGCAATGGTTACACCTTGGAAGAAACTGGGAGAGGCTGGCATTTTGGTTTGGGTTGGACTATATTTGGCATGGAGGTTGAGACGAAAATATATTGTGGGCTACCCTCAGGGTTGTAACAATGTGGGGTTACATAACAAAATTTAAGCTGACACATTCTGTGGCTTTACATGACTGAAATGGCATTTAAATTAAAATAGTCATCTATTTATGTTGCCTCTTGCTGCTCTTGCTGGGATTGTTTGTATTTTGGGCTGTTTACACTGCAACTCCAAAGTCAGCAGGGGATGGATTCTGAAATGGGAAAGAAGAGGAGAGCAACTAATTAAATTTGATTTGATACAGTCAGGGGCAGAAATGGATGGTTGTGTTTTGAAACGCTCCAGGCTCCTAACAGTTATTTGTCCAGCAGAAAAATGATGTCATTGGAAAAACACATTAATCTGATGAGGTATAGCATAACGGACTCTTGAAAACAAACTGTATGCTTAAAAGAAAATTGGTTTTGTTTGTCTATTGGATATACAGTATAATATGTTATTCTCAATAATAAGTCTCCGAAATGATGTTGAATCAAAATAATGTTTTCTTGGATGGATAGCACATCGATGTGCTGTTTTCTAATAAAGCAGAACCTGGCAGCCACAGCCTTTTATTATACCTTGTTAAAATCATATCATCATTTCAAATTTAGCAGTTATGCTATCAGCCAATCATTGTCCACTGTCATTACCACATCCAGCAAATGTGTTTCAAAACCTCAAAAGATTCAGTTAATTCACTGTAAAACTGCTTGTACATTACTCTGTATGTTCCCAAAAAATTGACAGATGTTGTTTTGGCTCTTCCCTCCTTGTCTTTCCCTCAGCTATGCGACCGCGGTCCAGACTGCTGTCCAAGAGAAGACTCCTACTGCCTACAATCAGAGAGGCCACCGAGGAGACGTTGAGGGATTTGAATGAGGCCAACACATTCCACATCGTTGGCCACGGCCAGGCTGTCTCCTCTGAAGACTACCTCCTCTCCATCTGCCACCTGGCCCACCCTACCTTCCCCAACAGGGGCGTTTCCCCGGACAACATTCACACACGACAGCTGGACGCCGTGCACCAGAGGCTGCGGCTGTCACGGCTCAGTGGGACCACATCGACCACCTTTGAATTCAGCCTCACAGAGGAGGCCAATGCCATCGATATGCAGCAGGGAAAGGAGAAAGAACTGAATGGCGAGCTGATGTTTGGCAACTCTGACCCCCTGGAGTATATTTATGGACACCAGAACAACCTCTCAGGAGGTGTGAGGAGAGCATTTGTTGAGGAAAGGTTTACAAGGCAACATGGGAGGGAGGGCCAGGCTTGCTCCAGAGCTTACAGCACCCCCTGTGCTTCAAGTCCAGACCTCCCACACCACTGCAAGAGCAGCTGCCCTGACTTACACAGCACTATTTCAAACATCTCCCCAAAGCACAGCTTCTCTAGGTTAGAGGCCAGGAGAGGGAGCCCAGCAGACAGAGGAGCAGAGGCAGAGAGACAGAATCCAACCATCAGACAATCCCTTATTTCCCAATGGATCTCTGAATGCAGGTCGGCGTGGAGGGAGGCGCGCGTGCGAGCCTGCATGCTGCCCGCCATTGCAGAGATATAGGGCACAAACATTGTGACAGTAAACATTCCTCAATAAAGTATCCTTATCTTTTTTTTTTGTCAGTGCATGAGACATTGACTGAAGGAGATATGTAGATGTGTACTGTATTATGCAGATATATTGGAAGGATACGATTAAATACACATTTCAAAACATACAGAGGCAAGTGAATAGTGTCATCATTGTCCTTCTGTAAAGTTATATCAATGTTATTATATGCTGTTATGACCTACACTTGATGTATGATGGTGGTCATACAAAATCATAAAAATGGACAAATCTGCAAAATGCTTTTTTTTAACCTAACAGTGTTTTTGTGACATAATCTGAATCAGTAAACAAATCTTTTGATACTCTCAACCAAACTGTGTGATGTGTTTTTTCTGTGCTACAATCTGTTTTCTGCGTGAATCCTTCGAAAATGAACTCTCATCTCGGCTCTGCTGGTGCCAGGCGCTAGAGTTTCTATGGTAACTGTCGTGGGATCCTGCCTGGGGATTCTGCTCTGGTAAACATGAGCATGGAGAAACACAGGCTGAGCAAAGATGACACCGCTGAATGTAAACAGGTTGCTATGGTGGTACCGCTGCATGTCACATTCAAAAGCATAACATTACTGATTCACATGAATACATTTCGATATTGCAACAGAACAGAATATTCTGAATTTTGTTTGTAATTTAGTTTTAGAAAGAAAAAACATTGGCTATGATTATTGAGAATTGTTTTAATCTGGGTTAGTTCAGTCAAAAACAACACAATGCAATCACTGGCTGTAGTTTTGAATCTTAAACGCTAGAGGGCAGGCGTAGAAAATACTTTACACACAGCCCATCACACATTTTATAACCTGAAATCTACTATACATGGACAGCCATAAAATACACATTTTATTTAAAACTGGCACATCAGCGGTCATGGTAAAAGACTCAATTCACTCCAAAAATATAAAACAATAAACATATACCTGTGCAATTTGTTTTTAATTCATTTGACCAGTTGTTGATTCATCTGCCTCTGATATAATGAAGGGAAATCAAATTTAGTTTGTGCTGATTAATGGATTTTACTTTTGAAAATAATCAACAACTACGTGTCTTTCCAGAGACAATGTCCCTGCTTCATACACTGTGCACTGTTTTGATCTGAGCTACTTTCTACAGTCCCTTTGACAAGCATGTTCTGAGGATTATCCAGAGCTCACTGTTTCTGGAAAGTGATGATGCTAGTGCTGTTGCTCTTTCAAATATACATTTTCAATTCTATGAGCAAACACATTTCGGTGAATTGGCCCTTTAAGATTGTACAAAAGTAAAAATCAGCTTGCGGGTCATTAAAAGCTAAACATAAATAACACTTAAGAACAACATAGAAGATACAAGTTCTTCCATTCCGTCAAGGTGGAGGATGAAAAAGTCACTGAACTGAACTCTCTGCTGTTGATCATTGTGACTGAAATTTGAGAAACAATTTTGAATCATTTGGTTTGCGCTTTTGAAGCAAAAGTAGTTAAAGTTTAGAAAGACATTGGCTGTTTATTCAAAGAGCTTAAGGATCGAGCTGGTACTCAACTAATTAATTGTTAAGATTTGGGAATGCTGCAACATTGCTAAAGGGACGTCGCATGGGGCAAGAAACACGAGCATTCAGATAATCATGCAGGTTTAAACCCTGGGTTAGACTTTCTTCCTGTTTCAAATGTGGCCAACCTACTTGCCGTAGTGGTTTCCAAACAAAGTTATCATGTGCAATGAGGGATTAATACCAACATTTTGGGAGCTCACTTTTGGTTTGACCATCAAATCAATCAGTCAATGTGGCTGAATTGTTGACTTGCTCATAAGCTGTCTGATTGTCTGAACATTTGTTGGGACGATGTCGCCATGTTCTCTATCGTATCAAGACCATCTCTCCACGGAGTTACATATTCCATATGTATGGAGGACGGACCCACTGGGGCAGTTGATGCGGATATCACTTTAAAGGTGAACTATGCAGTTTTTTAGCTTAATTTACCTTAACTGAACAGCTTCGGAGTCATTGGAATGGTAATATGACTTTTTTCGAGTTGAATGGTGGTCGTCTCGCTCCCCCCTAGCGCCTGTGAGCGGAAAAACCATCCTTGTAACTTTCGGCCGGCGAGCCACCAGCCTCAGCACCAGGAAATATTGCGTGATATCAGGTCTCGCGATGTAACAAATTGCTTCACAGCACTGCACGCATACGCCCATTCAGGAACCGGCTAGCAAGGTAGTGATGGAGTTTTTCATACTATCGTCATGGCTGAGCTGGCTAAAAAGAAGCAGAAAGCTAGGAAAGCATTGTCGGAGGAACAGAGAAAGAGGAAACGGAAGACTGACCGAGCGAGGAGTCAGACACAAGTAAACATAGGAGCTGCCAAATATCTATTCCGAGCAAAAACCGAAAACAGCGAAGAAATGGCCAAAACTGCATAGTGCCTCTTTAAGACACATCATGTGGCCCATGATTGGGCATAAAAGGCCCAGGTGGACACGGGTTCAATGATTAACATTAATTGGAACGATCGGTATCCGAGAGGCCTTGCCTTAGAGAGATAGTCTCTTCACTAAGAGAACCAAGGTTACCTTGTAACTGAACGTTCACTGATTTCAGCATTTTTTTGGGTGAGTACAACCATTATGTTCATCATTACCAATTGCATTGATGGCCAAATTTAGCAAACAAAGTTTAGGATTGGTGAACACTGAGACGTAGACCAAAACTAGAAGAAACGTCACAATGCACGGGGGGAAACATACATGCTGATGGTTCCATTCAAAGAAAACCACCTTTACGGTCACAGGAAAACAGTTTCTTATCGAGGCTGGAAGCTCTCGAGGAGTCTCATGCGATCATATCGACATGCAAGTCCAACCAACTTGATAGGTAGTAAAGACAGAATGTAATCGGCATGAAAAAAACAAAATTTTTACACATTTATTTTAATGAGTTGAATGTAATATTATAAATCTGTCTCTCTGTAGGCTGTATCAGACAAAGTAAAGCAACTGTCTTCGTGGTGGATGACTCCTCCCTATGGCAGTCATCATTGTTATTGCTTGGCCTCTGAGGCTAAAACAACACCCACTTTACATGTATATGTAAAACATCATTCTTAGCTTTCTCTTATCTTAATGTATTGTTGTATGTTGTGTTTGATCTGCACCATCAAATCAACATAACAAACTCTTTGTACAACAGCCTGAGGCAATGGGTCACTTAAAATGCTGAGTTGTTTATGTATGATGAAACTCCATGAGTCTAGAAAAGAGTAGTATTTCATCACAGCTTTTCTGCTGATCATAGAAATTACTTTTCAAATGAAATGAGAAGTGCAACCAAACCAGGCTGTATATCCAAAGTTTGCAGAGGAAGAGACTCTGCTGACATTATTAGTTTCCTGTCGGTTCATTCCTACACAGGGTCACACTTTGTGATATTGGCTTTTGGTGAAGAGCTGCACTGCTTCACAAAAAGGAAACATGAATTACTAAAGATAGTTATGGTTGGTAATCCCCTTGCATACCCAAACCCACATTCACCCTCTACACAGCCAATAGGAACAACTACAAAAAAAAACGTATCTTCCATGAACCGTGCTGGTCATACATGTACTTCTACTAAAAGCTGGACCGCAGAGTCACACCTTTTTGTTCCTGTGCCAGTCAGAGAAAAGCTACTGATGTAAGCTGGTGCACTCGCCAGTCCCCAATAAGTAAAACCCATGAAATATTAACTGAAGGGAGGGAAGTATGAAATATTCAAGCTTGCTAAATGCAATCTGTGTGTCGGAATGAAACCATCAGAGTTCATCAGAGGTAGCAGCAGTATACTGTACCACTGCAAAGCACCACGTGATAAATAAGTGCCCCAATAAATCAACCAGAGAAGATCCTGATATGACTTACAATTTCTTATACGCTCACATTTATTGTTTTGGAAAAAGATTTCTTTAGCATCAAAATCTCTCTTCTGTGACATTGGTTTTAAAGAAGTGACACTTGCTGACCACTGTTGTTTAGTCTGTGCCATATGTAGAAAGAGATGAAAGTCCCTTTCACTGCTTTTTTTTGTCAGGGGCGATCCCTGTGTCTTCAATTAGCACAGCTTGGCTTTGAGGCGACTTCAACAAACTCAGTCTCTATTTCCAGGGTTAAGAAATAGCTTGGTGGAACATGACAAATACATATTACAATGAACCAATTTTCATGTCCATATTTGAAGAAAGTAAAAAGTACGTCAGGGTTAACACTTGAGAACTATGTATCTCCATATGTGATGATTTCTAAGATCCAGTACTTGCTCACAACGTCCACTAAAAGTTAAAAGGGTTGGTTCACCCAGATTCAAAAATACCATATTTTCACACTTACCTCGACGGGTTTTCAGTCATGCAGATAGTTTTGGTTTTACTTGACCAGGTTTTGAGATATCAATCGCTAAGACTTCATGGTATAGCATAATATAGTCACCTTCCGTTGCCTTTGTGGTCCTTTATCATTCTCTAAATGTTATATACTATACCGTTTATATATATTATAAACGGTATAGTACATTATAAGAAAGCTGGATTTTCAGTATAAATGGAGTGCTTTTCATTATTCCGTATTTGTGGTATGAAATATAGAAGAAAAGAGAAGGATATCAAAAATAGAGAAGGGAAAAAAAAGTTGTGATGGGATGTCACTTTGTAGAAAAAGTGAAAGAGGATCAAACTGAAACTAGACCATGAATTCTGCTGAAACCAAGCATTTCCTTTAAACTGCATGATTTTAGGAGGGCATAGCATACTAGATGGACTAGATGGACTAGATGGAGATGGTTGTGGACTTCAGGAAGAACCCAGCCCCACCTGCCCCCATCACCCTCTGTGACTCCACAATAGATACTGTGGAGTCTTTCCACTTCCTGGGAACCATCATCTCCCAGGACCTCAAGTGGGAGCTGAACATCAGCTCCCTCGTCAAGAAAGCACAACAGAGGATGTACTTCCTGCGGCAGCTGAAGAAATTCAGCCTGCCAAAGACAATGACGGTGCACTTCTACACAGCCATCATTGAGTCCATCCTCACATCCTCCATCACCATCTGGTACGCTGCTGCCACTGCCAAGGACAAGGGCAGACTGCAGCGTGTCATTCGGTCTGCAGAGAAGGTGATTGGCTGCAATCTGCCGCCGCTCCAGGACCTATACGCCACCAGGACAGCTTTTTCCCCTAGCCTTATTAACAAGGCCCGGAAACCACCCTGACTCTCCACCCCTGGCTCTTCATGCCACTGTTCTCTCTCTGCTGTAATGCTCTTTGCTCTTTATTTTTTATTTATATCCTTGTTTTAAATTTAATACATACTGTGTACATAGACTTAAACTTATATTGTTTATACCTATACTTATATTGTTTAATATTCCATCTAGAGAATGTGTGACGTGCACCAGCAACACCAAAACAAATTCCTTGTATGTGTTAAAAAACATACTTGGCAATAAAACCCTTTCTGATGCTGATTCTGATTCTGAGATATATCTGACAGTGGAGTTGAAGCTATGTAGCATTTCAGCATTACATTGTTGTTGAGTTGTGTACTACATTATTCCAAATGTTTCCAACAAAGTTCAAACCCAGAGAAATCGGATTTTATTCTTGGACACGGAGCGTATCACCTGATCGCCTGTCAATGGCGTCATATAAACTGCTTGCTTCTGGCGAAACACGGTAAACAGCTGATAATAAGTCAAAGTAATTGTAAATGACAATCTCACAGATTTGTACTAAGTAACAGTAAAGTACAGTACAGCGTTTTAACACTAATTGCATGCACTTTTGCAATACAGTAATCGAGTAGAGATAGGCTTAATGCTAAGACAAGTCACTCATGTTAAAGCTATAGTGCGTATGTAGTTTGTCTCTCCCATTAGAAATTCTATGTAATGACAACAACACTGTCGGTGCATCCACATGACTCACTTACGAATACAGAGAGTTTTGTGGAGCTGACAGGCTTAATTAGCTTTGTATCAACTCATTTAGCAAAGGATTCAATGTAACAGACATTCGCACTATAGCTTTAATGCTTGGTGATAACGTAATAACGTTACAACAACATTTCAGACGCTCATAAAGTTATGCATGACTGTTTTGACCACTGATAACAGCGTTAGGCCACCCCACGATTGATATGGTTAGCTTCCTTATGGTCTGTTTTGAAATCCTGGAGTAGACAGCCCCACGTGAAGCGTTCAGAAAATCAGTTGCAGCTATCGTGATTGTAGGAGGGTGTAGCCTGTTTTCTTTGCTTGTCAGTGAAGAGAAACTGAAAAGAAAAAGATAGTGTACGTGTGTGTACATGAACGATAATAGTAACCTCCGCCCCATTTCCCGCCACCGGTAGACCTCTTTGCTTGGGAGGAGAGGCGCTCCAGAAAGTCAGTCCACCATGGCGGGAAGTGAAAGGAAGGGCGGTTAACCGCGGAGTGCACTAGGAAGTATTACGATCTATACTCTCTGGTCTATATCCCTGACGTTCGACACCCCCGGGATTGCTCCAGTGCCGCCTGGAAATTCGGCTGAATGTGCCTCTTTTCGGCCGGATGTCCGTTACCTTCCACTTTCTTTGTGTTGGAATTTTAAACTCCGGTGGATTTATGAGGACTATGGTTAACTGCTTCTCAGATTTCTGCAGGGTAAATCGAGACAGCTAACCAGACGATCTGTCCAATCTGAGTTTTCTGTTGCTGTTCTTTTTTACAATGGCATTTTATTTCCCCCGGGCAATTGGGCAACCCTTATTGTTGAGCCCTGTAGTAGGCTATATGTGTCAATTGACAAATCCTGAGGATCCCTGACCTTAGAGGACTCCTAAGGTCCTCTAAGGCGTTAGAGGAGTTATCATCTAGGGCGTCTTCTAAACACAGTTAATTACTATTACTATTACTTACATGTATTAGATTGAGGTCACCAAAGCTGCATGCAGACTCTGAGATTGCAGGTTCAATAACCATTGACACCATGTGTCCCTCAACTCTGATAGGGGTGGCTCATAGCAGCTTAGTCTCATAGGCTGTAATGCTCTACACCCACTCACACACACACACACACACACACACACACACACTCTGGCATCCACCTGAAACAAACTTTGCCCTCTTTGACTCTAGCTAATCTCTCTAGCTGCATTTATTACAGCTTCTTTCGATCATCTTCTCCACAAGAAACAAGATTTTTTGCAAGGATCGGTGTCATCTCGACCAAAGAAGAAATCAACAATGTCCAGCTTCATGAAAGTCTTTCTGCTCCTGGCTCTCATGGTCTGCATCTCTAAAGCCCAAAGAGGTTGGTTTGTTGACAGACACTGAGATTAGAGGAAAAATATTTTATTTTTGATACATTTCAATATGTTTTGGTAGCTTTTAGAAGAAATTAAATTACTTTATTCCTTCCTTTTTACGTAATACAGATCAGTGTCTGTGTCAACATGTCAGTAATAGAATTGGCTCAAAGTCTGACATAAAGGACATCCAGATCTACCCAGCAACCACCTTCTGTGGAAAAGTGGAGATTGTGTAAGATAAACTTTAATTAAGATTGTGGGAATGTGTCCTAATTATAAAATGATGATTTGTTGTTTGCATTTTTTGGGCTAACAGGAGGGCTTGTATCTTCCTCAGCAAACAAAGTTATAGTATAATTATAATGAACTCCTGCTAAAGCAATAATAACCTCAACCTTTAAGGCATTTCTAGTCATCAGTCTACCTGCCAGAATCATTTATATATCTGTTTATCTGCTATATTTGGTGAAGAGAATCCTTTCACCTGAGCTCACCTCTACTGTTTATTTCAACAGTGTCACCATCAACAGCGGCTTTCGCTACTGCCTGAACCCCAAGCTGAAGGCAGTGCAAAAAATCATGGCTTCCGTCATGTGAGTATAATAATAATAATAATAATAATAATAATAATAACTTTATTAATAAAGTGCTTTTCAAAACAAGTTACAAAGTGCTTTACATTCATTTAAAAAGCAGCAACAACAACAACAGAAATGACAGCTAATAAACAAACAACAATAAAATCAATAAAAAGCTAGTCTAAAGTAGTGAGTTTTCCCTGATCTCCTCCTGTTGGTCGTTCTATACTCTCGCATTGCCAGACCTTCCTCCACAGCGGTATGGAGGAGGGTCTGGCTAGTCCACACAGCATTCCTGGATAGGAGAAAAACATGCTCTGGTTTCTTGGCATTTCTTTAAACCAATCACAATTGTCTTGGGCGGCGCTAAGTGCCAGACGGAGTAACAGCGCCTCTGCAAAATAGCCTCGGGAAGGAACTTGTTTTGGTGGAACGTGTACGTTCAAAGGTTGTTTTAGTTGTGCAACAGATAACTCAGATTGGGCAGATAGTCTAGCTAGCTGTCTGGATTTACCCTGCAAAATTCCAACACAAAGAAAGAGGAAGGTGACGGATATCCGGCCGAAATGAGTGACATCCGGAACTGTCCCGGAAACAAAACGTCGTCAATATACTGTAGACTAGTCGATTCACAACTGGGGGGCCAGAGCAGAAAAGGCCCGATCAACAGATTTTTCTAGTAACAGATATGAATCCAAGCCTCATCTTCAGAATACACTGACCACCCAACTATTGATTTAAATATTTTAGTAAATCGCAATATTTGATAGAAATAACAGTAATGAGTGACATATTGCCTTCTCCATGCTGTTGTAATTTTTCTAATGTGTGTTCTTCTTGTTTTATGGTCATTTCTAGGAAAAGAAAAACCTCCACTACAGCCAGTCCAACTGAGACCACTTCCACCCCATATTGAAACAAAAATCTGTTGGATCAACATGCAAATAAACATCAGCTGCACTTATTATAAGCATTTAACTGAAAATGATTTATTCATGTTTACTATACTGACTTGTGTACACACAGTTTTAGAGATAGCTGTGGCTAACTTATAACTAACTGTAGGAGTGGACATGAGGCTCATGCATGTGCATCCAGTTCAGAACGGTCAATATGTAAAACAGAATCAGGATCCCACGTTATTCCCAATGTCATGAATACTGTAGATCCGTCTTTTGTTATTGTTTTGATTGAGAGACCCCTAGCGGCAAAATATTGTATACGTTTAAATTGGCACAGCTTGGCTTTAACCAATTTCTAAAGAATTAAACAAACTTAAGACATGTAGCTTGGTGGAACATCGAGCAAAAATAAATGTTTACTATCAAACTAATTTCAAGTCCAGATTTCATGAAAGTAAAAAGTAGTAAACTATGTATCTTCATCTATGATTTTTGAGATAAATTGTAGGATTGTATGCTCCGCTTGCCCGCAAAACTGGATTGTCTTAAAAATGTGTTGTCACCACGCTTAAAGGGTTGGTTCACCCAGATTAGAAAATAACATATTTTCACACTTAGGCCTACCTCAAGAGGTTCCCAGCCATGCAGATAGTTTTGGTTTTACTTGCCCAGGTTTTTAAAATATAAAGCTCTGACTTCTGCCTTCACCTCCAAAGGAGATAGATATCTTAAAACGTGGACAAGTAAGACCAAAACGTTCTACATGACTGGAAGCCTTTTGGACATTGACATTTTGGAGATATATGTCTTTCCCAGGGCCCTGCTTTTATCAGTAATGCAGCACTATAGCATATAGTCACTTTCTGTTGCCTTGATAGTCCTTTATCATGTTCTAATTCTTACAAATAGTACATTACAAGAAAGCAGGGTTTTCAGTATAATTTAATAACTGTTATTCATTATTCCATCTTTGTTGTCAAAATACAGAAGAAAAGAGAAGGATATAAAAAAATAGAGAAGGAAAAAGAAGTTGTGATGGGACGTCACTTTGGAGAAAAAGTGAAAGAGGACATAAAACTGAAACTTACATTTAGACCATGCTTTCTGATGAAACCAAGCATTTCCTTTCAAACTGCATGACCTATGGAGGGCATATTAGATCTCTCTGACAGTGGAATTATTATCTAAAAACTAGAGAATATAATAAGGAAATGAGGATCAGAATCCATCATTACTGTATTACATACTGTGTATTATTACTTATAATACTGACTTTTTCAAACCACAAATGTCAGGACAGTGTAACTACCACGCAGCTACAGTGGAAAGAAATGAAATCATACTTGCCGTCATTTTCTTCTGAGCACTCACATGTTTGTACGCTCCAAAGGTGTTAACCACTGATACATACGGAACCAGACGTTAAGATCACCAGCCCACACTTTGTGTTGCCAAATATAAATTGTCCACGCAAATCTGAACTAACTTGACTGAAATTTCATCCAAAAGCATTTTTTACCAAGTCTATTAGAAATGGAGGATTATCACTCTTGTGTACTGACATGTCAAATGATTCGGCATTTTTTTATATTTTGCTTTTTTTCCTGATTGTGACAGAAGGGACATAGCAACATCATACAATGAAAACGATTTAATGTCTTTTTTTTTACATTGTGGAATTTTATTGTCACTAAGACACATTCAGTTGGGTCTTTGCTTGATTGCTTTGTTTGTTTTAAATTAGATATTTGTATGAACACCATCTACTTACATGCACTCTACAGGGAGACACAGATGTAACTTACCAGCATTGTACTCATTAGACAGAAGCTTTGTGTTAACTTTATATTGCAAATACATAAAAAGTGGAAATAACAACACAGGTGACCACAATGCAATCATTACCCTAGATATTTTTTTATAAATAATTTCTACATGATCCATTTTTTTGTATCTTTGTTCTTCATATTATCAAAAATGAATAAAGTGTGCAAATGTCTAAAAACATTTGTTCATAGGTCATGTGGCATTTTACACAAATAGTGTGTACAAGTTTGATGTCAACGTTAAGTTGCAGGTTTACAGTTCCAACAAGTTACACTTGTCTTTATATTCTTATTCTCATACATGATATTAAAATGTACTTAAAAAAATCTTAAATCCTGTTAAATTATTAGTAGCCACAGGAAAAGATGAGTGGAATGAGTGAGTAGGGTTTTTTGTGGTTTTTGAAGTTTCACTTTCCAGTCTCAAAGAAATTCCCTTAATCACAGGAAGTATGATGCTGTATGTGTCTGAGAAGAGTATTTAAGACCACCTTCAGCCTCTATCCCTCACAGTTCTCCTGTCAACAAACTTCACTCTCTTTGACTCTAGCTAATCTCTCCAGCTGCACTTGTCACAGCTCCTTTCTTCCATCTTCTCCACAAGGAACAAGATTTTTTCGACCAAAGAGGAAACCAACAATGTCCAGCTTCATGAAGGTCTTTCTGCTCCTGGCTGTCATGGTCTGCATGTCTGAAGCCCAACAGCGTACGTTTTCACACTTTTTCAGCATTTACAACTCTAACATAGACAATGTAAAGTTTGTTTTCTACATTTGTATGCATCTTGGTAGCTAAAAGAAGAAATCTGTGCAGTGGAATTCTAATTACATAAAAAATATATATATACTTGTCTTTCTTCATAGGCCATCAATCAGATCAGTGTCTGTGTCAACGTGTCAGTAATAGAACTGGCTCAAAGTCTGACATAAAGGACATCCAGATCTACCCAGCAACCACCTTCTGTGGCAAAGTGGAGATTGTGTAAGATACACTAACATCTTTAATAAAGATTGTGGGAATGTGTGATGTTAGTGCAATAGAAAATAATGTTTTGCTATTTGCATTTCTTTTGTGCTAATAGGAGGCTTGTATCTTCCTCAGCAAACCTGGAACCATAAAACCTAGAATGCTATTTTAATTCAAGTCTGGCCTCAGTTGTAGTGAAAATTATAATGAACTCCAGCTAAAACAATAATAACCTCAACCTTTAGGGCATTTCTAGTCATCAGTCTACCTGCCAGAATCATTTATATATCTGTTTATCTGCTATATTTGGTGAAGAGAATCCTTTCACCTGAGCTCACCTCTACTGTTTATTTCAACAGTGTCACCATCAACAGCGGCTTTCGCTACTGCCTGAACCCCAAGCTGAAGGCAGTGCAAAAAATCATAGCTTCCATCATGTGAGTATTTTTACAGACATGAATCCAAGCCTCATCTTCAGAATACACTGACTACCCAACTATTAATATCAAACGTTCTGTAAATCTCCATATTTGATAGAAATAACAGTAATGAGTGACATATTGCCTTCTCCACGCTGTTGTAATGGGTCTAATGTGTGTTCTTCTGGTTTTATGGTTATTTCTAGGAAACCAAAAACCTCCACTACAGCCAGACCAACTGAGACCACTTCCACCCCAGACAGCACCAAAACAGGTCGCATCTGACTCTTTAGCTCCTTGGATCAATAAGAAGCTGATGATGACCTCCGACCCCAAACAAAGGCATCTTCAATTAATGTAGATGTGAAATGAATGAAACGTTTTGTCTATTTATCTTCTATTTATGCTGATGTGCACTTACAGTATATTTCCGTTCTATTTTAGTTCCTCTAATCTATTTTTGTAAATATGTATATATTGTAGACCAAGTTTTCTGCATGTTGGTCATTTCTTTGTTTTTAATAATAAAAAGAAATCAAGGAAGCATTGAGTTCTTGTTTTCTGTTCCAAGTCTGTTACTGTTTGTGTTCTACATCAACAGTACTTCCTTGTGGTTCAGGGCTGCCAATGCAAGAAATGCACTAGGCTAAATGTGTCAGTTCACATATCCTGTGATGTCATGCAGGATTAGGTTGCCCAACATTAAATATCAGGGGGAGTTACCCTCTAAGGCGTCTTCTAGACACAATTAATGGGTGTTACTAGTACTTACATTAGCAGATACCAGGTCACCAAAGCTGCAGGCAGACTCTGAGATTGCAGGTTCAATAACCTACCAACACCATGTGTCCCTCAACTCTGATAGGGGCGGCTCGGATCAGCTGAGTCTCATAGGCTGTGATGCTCTACACACACACACACACACACACACACACACACACACACACACACACACACACATAGAACATCAGACAATCAGAATAAAGAAAGGATTTATTGCCAAGTTTGCCTTGCTGGATGGTGCATACATAAACATATTAAAAAGAAATTAACAATAAATAATACTTTTTTTAATTTTACTAAGTAGGCTAACATTTGAAATGCAGGACTTGTCTGAGTCCTTCCACCACTGCTTGCTTTGTTGCATATAAACGGTACTGCTTTACAACCACCCTTACATTTCAACATACTTACATTCCCAAAGAGGCAGCAGTGCTTTAGGTTTCGGATGGTCATTTCCGCCACCGGCTTTGTTGGCTGAGAGGCGCCTTCACTGGTGCTGTGTGACGTCTCAGCGCTCTCTTTACTCTCTGCATGTCCAAAAGTCATGGGTGAGTCTATCGATGAACAAACACACATTATATGTTCGTTCAGTCTGTCAAGTCAACGCCACTGTATTGATTGCAGGTTCAATAACCTACCAACACCATCCCGCGTAATGCTGACAGGGGTGACAGGGCTCAGATCACATGAGACTCAAACGCACACATCTTCAACCCGGCAGCACTTCCATACAATCCACACAGTTTATAGGTTGGCAATTCATTCAGTTTCCGACCAAATGTAAAATATGGTCACAACATTCCCTTCTGTTCCTGGGTTATGGTATTGCATAATGGCCAGAAATGTGTTTTTGCAGATCATTAAGATGTCCTTTGACCTTTTGGATATAATGTCATCACTTCATTATTTTATCCTTTTAGACAATTGTGTGAAGTGTTGTCATAATTAACGTATGAATTCCTGAGTTATGGCCAAAAACGTGTTTTGTGAGTTCACAATGACCTTGATCTTTGACCTCCTAAATGAAATAAGTTCATCCTTGAGTGAAAGTGGACGTTTGTATCAAATTTGAAGAAATGAGATATTACATTTAAAAAAATGGGACAGACTATCGCCGGTGCAGAGGCTTAAACAAGACCTAGATGTTTCAGAGTGCAGGGGCACTCCTGAGGACCTTTTTGACTCTGTGGTGGCATCAGTCATCTCCTATAAGATGGGCCGCTAGGGCGGCAGCATCTTGACTATATTGACAGGAAGACACTCAACAGACTGTTTTTTTGGGCAAAATGTGGATGCTTCACACTTACCTTCAACCCAGCAGCACAGAAGATCTTTACAATCACCACAGTTTCAAGATTAATATCACCAATTCAGTATCCATCCAACATTGCGATATCACAGTGAAGTTGACCTTTGACCTTTTGGACATAAAATATCATCACTTTATTATTTTATCCTATGAGACATTTGTGTGAAATGTTGTCGTAATTAGCAGATGAATTCTTGAGTTATGGCCAAAGATGCATTTTATGAGGTCATAGTGACCTTGACCTTCGACCTCTAAAATGTAACCAGGTCGTCTTTGAGTCCAAGACAATGTTTGTGACAAATTTAAAGAAATTCCCTCCAGGGGGTCCTGAGATATCGTGTTCACAAGAATAGGACGGACAGACAGACAGACTGATGAACAACCCGAAAACGAAATGCCTCCGGACACAGCTAGATGACACACACACACACACACACACACACACACACACACACACACACACACACACACACACACACGGAGACTATCATGGCTGTCGTGGCTGGTAAATAGTCAAGCTTGCTCAGTGCAGTCTGTCTGTCAGAATGAAAATGCAGTTCATCAGAGGTAGCAGCAGTATACTGTACCACTGCAAAGCACCACGTGATAAATAAATGCCCCAATAAATCAACCAGAGAAGATCCTGATATGAGTCACATTTTCTACGCTTACATTTATTGTGTTGGAAAAGGATTTAATTTGTGTCATAAGCTCTTCTCTGACATTTGTTTTAAAGAAGTGACACTTGCTGACCACCTGACCACTGTTGTTTAGTCTGTGCCATATGTAGAAAGAGATGAAAATCCCTTTCACTGCTCTTTTTTGTCAGGGGCGATCCCTGTGTCTTAAATTAGCACAGCTTGGCTTTGAGGCGACTTCAACAAACTCAGTCTCTATTTCCAGGGTTAAGAAATGTAGCTTGGTGGAACATTAAGCAAAAAATAAATTTTTACTATAGACCAATTTTCAAGTCCAGATTTATAGAAAGTAAAAAGAACCTTAGAGTTAAAGTATGTCTGTCCACCTATGATGATTTTTAAAATGCATTGTAGGATTGTATGCTCCACTTTGTCACAAAACCAACTGGATTGTCTTAAAAATGTGTTGTCACCACGCTTAAAGGGTTGGTTCACCCAGATTAGAAAATAACATATTTTCACACTTAGGCCTACCTCAAGGGGTTCCCAGCCATGCAGATAGTTTTGGTTTTATTTGCCTAGGTTTTTAAAATATAAAGCTCTGACTTCTGCCTTCACCTCCAAAGGAGATAGATATCTTAAAACTGGGACAAGACCAAAATGTTTTACATGGCTAGTAGCCATTACAGGTAAGTTAGAAAACGTGTTTTATTTATTTATATTTGTAGTTGTGAACTGATCATGTAAAAAATTCATTTTTTTCAGAAATTTGACCTTTTGGAGATATATGTCTTTCCCAGGGCCCTGCTTTTATCAGTAATATGGCAACATAGCATATAGTCACCTTCTGTTGCAGTTATGGTCCTTACTTGTCATTACAAATGGCATAAGGAAAGCAGGTTTTTCATTGTAAGTTAATTGATTTTTACTTTAATTCCAACTTTGTTGTCAAAATACAGAAGAAAAGAGAAGGATATTAAAAATAGAAAAGGAAAAAGAAGTTGTGATGGGACGTCACTTTGGAGAAAAAGTGAAAGAGGACATAAAACTGAAACTTACATTTAGACCATGCTTTCTGATGAAACCAAGCATTTCCTTTCAAACTGCATGACCTATGGAGGGCATATTAGATCTCTCTGACAGTGGAATTATTATCTAAAAACTAGAGAATATAATAAGGAAATGAGGATCAGAATCCATCATTACTGTATTACATACTGTGTATTATTACTTATAATACTGACTTTTTCAAACCACAAATGTCAGGACAGTGTAACTACCACGCAGCTACAGTGGAAAGAAATGAAATCATACTTGCCGTCATTTTCTTCTGAGCACTCACATGTTTGTACGCTCCAAAGGTGTTAACCACTGATACATACGGAACCAGACGTTAAGATCACCAGCCCACACTTTGTGTTGCTACGCAAATCTGAACTAACTTGTGTACTGACATGTCAAATGATTCAGCATTTTTTTATATTTTACTTTATTTTCCTGATTGTGACAGAAGCAAAATGACAACATGACACAATAAAAAAGATTTAATGTGTCTTTATTCTATATTATGGAATTGTATTGTCACCAAGACACATCTTCAGTTCAGTTGTGTCTTTGCTTAATTGCTTAGTTTGTTTTAGATGAGAACATTGTATGAACCCCTTCTGTGCAATTATTAGGAAGACACACATGTCACTTACCAGCAATGGACTCAAATGACATGAGCTTTGTATTAACTTTATATTGCAAATTCGTAAAAATGGGAAATAATAACACAGGTGACACAATATGCAGTCATTAACTTTGATATTTTTCATAAATAATTTCTACATGGATCTTTGTTTTTCATGGTATGAAAATGAACAAAGTGTGCAAAATGTCCAAAAGTATTTATTCATAGGTCACATAGTGTGTTTGAAAGTTTGACACTTGTCTTTATATTCTTATTGTCATACATGATTAAACTAAACTAAATTATTAGTAGCCACAGGAAATGGAATGAGTGAGTAGGGTTTTTTTTGTGGTTTTTGAAGTTTTACTTTCCAGTCTCAAAGAAATTCCCTTAATCACAGGAAGTATGATGCTGTATGTGTCTGAGAATAGTATTTAAGACCACCTTCAGCCTCTATCCCTCACAGTTCTCCTGTCAACAAACTTCACTCTCTTTGACTCTAGCTAATCTCTCCAGCTGCACTTGTCACAGCTCCTTTCTACCATCACAAGATATTTCGAGCACGGGTGTCATCTCGACCAAAGACGAAACCAACAATGTCCAGCTTCATGAAGGTCTTTCTGCTCCTGGCTGTCATGGTCTGCATGTCTAAAGCCTACAGTAGGTTTTTACAATTTTTTAGCATTTACAACTCTAACATAGACAATGTGAGATTCATTTTCCGACATTTGTATACGTCTTGGTAGCTGTTAGTGAAAAATCTGTGCAGTCTGTGCAGTGAAAAGATTTGTAATGAAATCTAACAAAAATCCTTGTATTTTTCTCTAGGTCCTCATCAATCAGATCAGTGTCTGTGTCAACGTGTCAGAAATAGAATTGGCTCAAAGTCTAACATAAAGGACATCCAGATCTACCCAGCAACCATCTTCTGTGGCAAAGTGGAGATTGTGTAAGATAAACTAACATCTTTAATAAACATTGTGGGAATGTGTGATGTTAGTGCAATAATGTGTCATGATTATTATATTTCTTGTGCTAATAGGAGGCTTGTATCTTCGTCAGCAAACCTGGAACTATAAAACTTAGAATGGCATTTTTACTGGCCTCAGTTGTAGTGAAAATTGAACTCCTGCTAAAACAATAATAACCTCAACCTTTAGGGCATTTCTAGTCATCAGTCTATCTGCCAGAATCATTTATATATCTGTTTATCTGCTATATTTGGTGAAGAGAATCCTTTCACCTGAGCTCACCTCTACTGTTTATTTCAACAGTGTCACCATCAACAGCGGCTTTCGCTACTGCCTGAACCCCAAGCTGAAGGCAGTGCAAAAAATCATAGCTTCCATCATGTGAGTATTTTTACAGACATGAATCCAAGCCTCATCTTCAGAATACACTGACTACCCAACTATTAATATCAAACGTTCTGTAAATCTCCATATTTGATAGAAATAACAGTAATGAGTGACATATTGCCTTCTCCACGCTGTTGTAATGGGTCTAATGTGTGTTCTTCTGGTTTTATGGTTATTTCTAGGAAACCAAAAACCTCCACTACAGCCAGACCAACTGAGACCACTTCCACCCCAGACAGCACCAAAACAGGTCGCATCTGACTCTTTAGCTCCTTGGATCAATAAGAAGCTGATGATGACCTCCGACCCCAAACAAAGGCATCTTCAATTAATGTAGATGTGAAATGAATGAAACGTTTTGTCTATTTATCTTCTATTTATGCTGATGTGCACTTACAGTATATTTCCGTTCTATTTTATTTCCTCTAATCTGTATTTGTAAATATGTATATATTGTAGACCAAGTTTACTGCATTTTGGTAATTTCTTTGTTTTTTAATAATAATAATAATAAAAATTGTAAGAGAAAAAGAGCATTGAGTTCTTGTTTTCTGTTCCAAGTCTGTTACTGTTTGTGTTCTACATCAACAGTGCTACCTTGTGGTTCAGGGCTGCCAATGTAAGAAATATAGGCTACTAAGCTATATGTGTCAGTTCACATATCCTGTGATGTCATGCAGGATTAGGTTGCCCAACATTAAATATCAGGGGGAGTTACCCTCTAAGGCGTCTTCTAGACACAATTAATGGGTGTTACTAGTACTTACATTAGCAGATACCAGGTCACCAAAGCTGCAGGCAGACTCTGAGATTGCAGGTTCAATAACCTACCAACACCATGTGTCCCTCAACTCTGATAGGGGCGGCTCGGATCAGCTGAGTCTCATAGGCTGTGATGCTCTACACACACACACACACACACACACACACACACACACACATAGAACATCAGACAATCAGAATAAAGAAAGGATTTATTGCCAAGTTTGCCTTGCTGGATGGTGCATACATAAACATATTAAAAAGAAATTAACAATAAATAATACTTTTTTTAATTTTACTAAGTAGGCTAACATTTGAAATGCAGGACTTGTCTGAGTCCTTCCACCACTGCTTGCTTTGTTGCATATAAACGGTACTGCTTTACAACCACCCTTACATTTCAACATACTTACATTCCCAAAGAGGCAGCAGTGCTTTAGGTTTCGGATGGTCATTTCCGCCACCGGCTTTGTTGGCTGAGAGGCGCCTTCACTGGTGCCGTGTGACGTCTCAGCGCTCTCTTTACTCTCTGCATGTCCAAAAGTCATGGGTGAGTCTATCGATGAACAAACACACATTATCTGTTTGTTCAGTCTGTCAAGTCAACGCCACTGTAGCTGTGGAATAATTTCAACAGGAGAGGAGAGGGAATATTGACAGGTTGAGGTAAGTGTTAAATAGACTGTAGCATACAAGCTATTGTCCTAAACGCTGCCAATGACTGAACAATATTTAGCAAAGTGACAATCGCGTAAATGCAATGCATGTAGTATGGAACTATCAGTCAAAATGGTTTAAATAGCCTACTCGATATTTTTAGTATGAAGGTGTCCTTCCTAAAAGTAAATGTCATTGTATTATAGTGTATACAGATTATTTTAGACGTTATTCACTTCGGACTTCGGTTCCTGTTTTTGCAAGTCACTGTTTCTGGCCCCCCACAGTGCTGATGTTAACAACAGCAGATAGATGCCAGCTGTCTGCAAAGTAGACTAGAATGCAAAATACCAGCGATCTAAATCTACAAAATCTGAATTCTGCCAGAATTTAGATTTTGCAGATGGCGGACGGTCTCATCATTCATTTAAGTGAGGAAGATGCAGGTGGATTGCAATGGAAAGTGAGTTCAGACAGACAGGGCTGATATAGCATCACTGATAGCAGAGGTAGACAGGTTCACCATAACACAAGAGGGCTAACGTTAATGAGATTGACTTTCTTTGTATTTTATACAAACAATGTAGAATTAGTTATATTCTATCAAATATAGAGTGTATAGCAGTGTTTCCTTATTTCAGAAAGTTTCATTTCCTTGTGAAAATAAGCCTGCTTTAATTTGCAGTTGGCTTGGTATATGAGGCTGACTGACATGAACTGATATTAATGACAGTGCTGTAACCAGACTCTCTGCTTCTATTTGGAGCACGTCAGTAACAGTAAACTATGCACTGCACAGTCGTCACAAGTCTCTGACATGTTTATTCTCTTTCTCTCTTAAACATGCATGTAACATTTATGTATTAGCTGCCTCATTCTGACTGACATCAAGGTGTTGTTGCACAACACACATTATGTTTTCAAAAATGCAGACCATTTTATCTGTCTAATGACCCTGTAACACTATGTGATGTCATGCGATGAAGTGTTCAGGTTTGGAGCCCCAAGCAGGGTGGACCTGTCGCCCTACAGAGTCTCCTGTGGTCAGCCCCTCTGATCTGGTGTCAAAATGGCCTCACGACAGGGAGACATTCCAGGTAACGCAGGAATTTAGATTTTGGTGTGATAATTTTAACATGTTTGTAAAAGGATTGTTTTGTGGAGATGTCAGAAATAGTTTCCTTACTCAAAACCATTTTTTTCTTAACTCCCATTCTTCAGCACTTGAGTCTGGCCCATCATCCGGACTATTTGGTGCCTTTTCATCTCCCATTGGAATGACTCGACACAATGTCAGCTATGACGAGCTCATGGATGCCACCATGCATTCACCACCTTCTGACTTGTCCGTCAACATCTTATGGAAAGACCCTGTCATCCCACAGCACAAGTTCAGGAACACTGCAGAGGTGCTTCTTTGCTTTGTTCTTACTATCTGATTCAAATTGTTTTATGTGAAACTATCTGAAGGTTAGGTGCATGCCTGGACACATTTGGTCTGCTCTTATTTGTTGTGTAACTGGTTTGTAAATTAATCCTAACAGTATAATTGTGTGTTACCAGGAAGGCGAGAAGGGTGGGAAGTTGCAGACTTTTGAAGCAGCAGCGCCAGCGAAGTCCCCAGTGCCTGTTTTGAAAGCCAAAGCCACCTCTTTAATGAGCTCACTTATGATCAGTAAGTCAAGATAACTAACTGAGGAACTTAATTTAAGAACCTTTATTTTCATTTCATTTGATAAATATCTAGACAGCCTACAAGTTACAGACACTATCAGTGAGTTTCTTCATGTCACAGAATTATGTATGCTTCACCTACGATTGTCCAAATGGCGACTACCTTGGCTGCCAAATAGGATAAACCATATTCAGTGCCAGGTATAATGGTGTGCAGCATATTAAAACATTGACTCATTTTGTATCCACTGATGACTGTATGCCCACCTCACTTAGAGCAGGCCCAGGAGAACCTCCAGAAGTTTGAGCACCAGGCAGGACTCACTGATGCTGGGTATTCTCCCCACAAGGGGCTCTCTGCTGAGGAGACCCGATTTCACCGACTGGTTGACGGCACAATACCAGTGAGTATGAACATATTTGGGGTAGAAGCCTATATCTGCCAAGGAGCCGTGAAAATTTTCTCTGCCCTCAAATAACAGTAAATAACTGAAAATATATCTCACACTTGAATATTTGACAGGTGTGTTTGAGGGCAGCAAAACTTGAATAAAAGTGAAAGGGAAAAACTCCTACACACTATCTTGCTTACTGTTAGTTTATTAAAAAGTTGAGGCCCAAATAAAGGGGCGCAGGTCCTCGGCTCACTCTGACATCGCTCCATTAGTGCATGTATAGGTCCTGGGCATGTGTGTGTATTTCATGAACACTGAAAACAAGAATAATGTCTCAGTTTTCAAAATACACAAATATAAACTTGAACACAGAAAAACAAAATTGGGTGTTAAATATTAACCTGTTGTGAGGATTAGCCTTTATCTTTTGTACATGGGTTCAGATGGAAGGTTTAGCAAAGAGTGCATACACACAGTGTGTGTGGATGCAGAAAGGTTGTGTTTTCTTTTCCCTGGTGACTGTGGCCAACTGACAAAGTAGCCTACATTATGAGGACTTTATTCCTACAAGAACAATTATTGTGTCTGTGTTATTACTCAAGTGTTGTTGTGAGAAATTATATGATAATATTATATTTTAGCCTGTTGATTGACTGCTAGTCTTGCATTGCCAGACCTATCTCCACAGCGCTGCGGAGTAAATGACTGCAGGGTAAACCATGGAACAACATCTTGTAAATCTGGTAAACACATTATATAATCAGCTCCGAGCTGGTTCCATAGACTACAGCTTCCGGCTGTAGTGTTGCCAAGCAACGCCCTTAAATTAATCGAGCCCCCTTATTTTCTCAAACGGACCAATCAGCGAGCTCCTAACAAAAGAGACGTTTTGGTGGCCTACTGTTGAGTGTGTGAACAGACGCTATCGTTTGTGTTTTCGAGAAAACAACTTGTTAAAACAGCTAAATATGGACAAAATTAAGGAATCTGTCGGACTAGAACGTCAAAGAAATCTTATCATAAAAAGGTATGTCAAGTAATTATTGCGATTAGCTGTAGCTATGTGACCCTTAGCAAAGCAACATTGTAACGTTAGGCTAGCTAGCTAGCAAAGCTGGCATTCGAGCTAATCCGAGTACAACAAACAAACGCAAGTTAAATTCTTCATAACTGTTAATCTCCTTACGCCAACGTTATTTAAACTAATATGGAACTAATAACTGGCTCAGAAACAAAGAGACGGGCGTAGCGTTTTGTGTAACGTTAGATCGGTTCATTTAGGCCTAGCAGCAGCTAGATGTTATGTGGCAGTCCAGCCAGAGTTAGCTTAACGTTAGCGGTACACTTACACATACGATAATATTGCTCAATGAGAATGGAAGCTACAAAGAGTGAAATTCATCAGAGAACGTTTATCTCTTTCTTTTTACTGTTCAGTAAACCGTCATATCCCTAGCTAACCCTAGTCTCCTTAGTTTGTGTCCCTCATGTAGCTAGCTAGCTAGCTAGCTAGCTAGCTATTACCATGTAAACTAGCTCAAGTATTTTAAATGAGACAAAAACTAACGCTAACATTAGCAAGGTTATTTAAAACGTATTCCACACTAACCCCACTTCCGCTTGCCATGTGCTCATTTAGCTAGTGTTAATGTAAATTAGTTGTAAACGTATTTGTAATCAAATACACCTGCCTCTCTGTTATAAATAGCTAGATGAGAAGCACTGTGGGTCTACGTAGCTAGTTGTGGAACGTTTGCCACTGCCACTTTATGAATAACAAAACAGTTTCAACTGCCATAATGTTGAGTCCTTGTTTGGAATATTCTAGCTAAAGTCCAGCAGCGTTGGAGCTGTGATGTAATCCAGCAGGATACCAACTCAAATAATACATAGGGGATTAAAAGCCAGGGGGTCGCTCCCTGTTATTCATTTATATGATGGCCACTGTCCTGAGCAGAATGCAGGACCAAGATTGATATGGGTTTGTAAGGACGCTCAACATATGGATGGGAATTTGCCCACATTGAATGATGTTATATTCTCTTGGACTTGGTGGTGTTGTAGGTAGAGCAACCAGTTTTCTAAATGAGTTTCAAAGAGTTTATATTAACTGTAATGCCCTTTTTTGAATAATACAACTTCTTGGTTCAGGCTTACAGTATATCTCTCTTTTTTTCCCCCACACACCCCACATAGTCACAGCAGGTGATAGGCTCTGAGAATCTGTGACGCACTTTTTTTTTTTTTTGGTCTGCAGGTCCAGATAAACACTGACCTTTTTCATTGTGTATTAAGGGAGTGTTTGCTCTTTAAATTAGATCAATGTTCTGTTTCTGACACATTTGTCCCAAACATGAACTGTTAGTCTAACTTTGCTGCATGTACAGGGTGCATAAGTCAAAACCCAACAACCAGCCAGCTGCGGTTATGAATATTAAAACTTTTTGTAATGTACAGGCCAGGGTGATTATGGATCAGTTAATTGTATTCCTTCATTGCTTGTTTTTTCTGTCTGTGCAGAAGTTGAGAATGCCAAGCGGGGACTTCAAGGAGGACAGGTGTACAACATCAGCACAATCCACCCCAAGTGGCACCCCTTCTGTCACCCCTTCTGTCACCCCCAGCGTCACCCCCTGTGTTAGTCCCCACTCATCACCGGCTGTTAGTCGCAGGTAGGCATCAACCAAAATGTTATGTCGAAATGGATGGAACTGGAACCCCTAATCACAACATTCTACATTTCCCAACATGGCCCATATTATGTGCCATATGGCATATCCTTTCCATGTTCGCTTGTATGCTCATGTCTTGCTTTTGCTTGGTGGGAATACAGGAGCTGGTTCCAGCTGAGTCCTGTGCCTTTTCTTGCCAACCCAGATCTCAATTGTCCCAACCCCAGCACAGACATGGGAGGAAATGAGGGAGGAGGAGGAGAGAAGTGGAGCTTCTTTGGAACCCGACCCGTGGTACAGAAGTCCCCGACTGACCCAGGCTGTGAAACCAGCACAGGTGAAAGATTTATACCCAGTCCTGCATTTGGATCTTTACTGTATAACAGTCATTTTTACAGTATTAATGCACAGTAAACAGTATAGAATCTCATAACAATATGTTGAATCCTGTGCCACGACAGACTGTGGTGAGCCCCCCGCATTTTGTATTTCGCTGAATACAATAATCCCACTATATAGACACTAAAATTGACAATTAGCCGACTGGTTTTAGCCACCTACACATGATAAGCTATTTGCTCTCTGCGCACCGCTAGGTAGAGCGCAGAGAGCAAAGTGCAGTGCAGTGCAGGTGCTATTTCCAGTTGTTAGGTAACGATATGCTGTTCTCATTGGTTGCGCTTTCAAAAGGTCAGCAGCAATGTTTTAACGATCTAAGCTCACAGCGTGAAGCGCCTGGCACAGGTGCGTTTAGGGTGTGTACAAATCTACCTTTGCTAGTTTAACGGTGGAAAAACGGCAGGTGCATGGTTCAAAAGGGTTGTACTTAGTGTCTTCATTAATCATAGGTGTGTTTTGGGCATAACTTGTCCCATTCCTTTTAAAAGCCAGGCGTGTTTTTACCTTGACGCATTGCGTGTGTGCGTGTGTGTGTGTGTGTGTGTGTGATTGACTTTAGACCAGTTTTTTGTTGGTCAATGGTGCGATCACTTCCCGCTGCCTCAAGAATGCACCTGAACACACCTCCCTGTAAGACCAGCACGCCCATGGGCGCAGGTGCATTTACTATTTAAACGACGTGGGCGCTGGACGATAAATTGACAACTGCATTGGTCTTAAACTGGCAACGACGCTTGCTTTGGGCTGCACTGCGCCGGCTTCAGATAGGGCTCAAAATGTGATTTTTAAAGTCTCTCTAACCCTGTGAAAACCAAGCCACTTTTGAGCATTTTTTGCTCCTGTCACATTATTACTCACTGAGAGCTCATTCTTCACTCTGTCTGCAAGTCTGGCATCTCAAAATAACAAGCACAACCATGGCCAGAAGTAGGAATAGCTCATAAATGTCTTTTGAGCAGTATAACAAAGTTTTTTAAATTTTTTATAATGGCATAAAACGTCAAAAAGGAAAGTTAATTTAGTTAAATTTGATAATTTATTCATTTTTAAATGGAAAAACATTTGAATCTGATAATGCAACATTTCCTGTATACTGTATACAATACAGGAATAAGAAATTGTGGCTGTAGATCATTCACAGAAATAATTATTTACATTTTTATAAACTTAACACCAGTGGTGGAATGTAACTAAGTACATTTACTCCAGTACTGTACTTAAGTCCAATTCTTGAGGTACTTTACTTGAGTCTTTTCTTTTCCTGCCACTTTCTACTTGTACTCCACTACTACTACACTTTCAGAGAGAAATATTGTACTTTTTACTCCCCTACATTAATCTGACAGCTTTAGTCACTAGTTTTGCATTGAGTACTTTTTTACTTGACAATCCTTTTAAACAAAAGACTTTTTATTTAACCCGCCGAAGGGTTAAAATCATGACACGAACGGCTTTCTCTTTTTACAACCACTTGGGTCTTTTAATTACAACACCTATCACCTCCTTGTCTCTCCTGTAGGCTTTTCACTGCAGTCCTACTTCGGCATGCAGAAATCCTCTACCATGGATGGCACCAACAACCAGGTCAACTTCAAGGTAGATGACCCTGCCAAGTTCATGCCCCCCAAGATTGAAATCTCGGGCATTGAGGCCAAACGAGCACCCACACGGCCACACAAACTTAAACCTCGGGACATGAATGTTTTAACACCTTCAGGCTTCTGAAGCCACACTAGCTGTGTAGTAACACCCCTGTTGCTCGATTGCTTTCCTGCCTTCCTCTGCCTCCCTGCAAATTTACTGAGGCTGAGAGGAATGAGGACCACCTAGTATTAGCTCACCAGCCCCAGAGACGTCACCGCACTGTTACTCCTCCCCGAGACCTACCCAGATGGATTGCAATCTTCTATTAGTCCACACCACTTCTTTTCCTATCTCTTCCAGCTCATTGGTCCAAATAAAACACCATATGAAGTACCTTCATTGTCATCCCTGAAGATGGTATTGTTGGTTTGTCACTTAATAGATGCATTGGCATGCATTGCCTTGCTGTCATCGTTCTAATGATGGCACGAGATTGAAGATGTTGAAATATCTTGTCAGTCCTCAAGCTAATCACTTTAGCATTGCCTCTCGTAAAACTGACCAGCTATTTCAATTCATAATGCTCAGTTGCCTCATTTGTCTTTTTATTTTTGAATAAGCTCACAGCTTTGTAGTTATGTAGTGCTTTTCTCTGTTAGCATGCAGAGTATTGTGTATTAGGATGACTGCTGTTGTGCCTAAACTTGCGGCATGTTTGCTTTTGGCATGTTTGCCATACAATTACAGCTTTTTTTATTATTATTATTATATGGAACATATTTTACCGTGTGAGAGTATGTATGACGACCTGATTTTGACCTGACGACTTAAGTGTTTTTGATATTGTTCTGCTTTAAATCAACATTGTTCATTCTAAATAATCGTGTTGGGGTTTATCACATTTTTATATTGCATCACAATATTATTTCAACATGCTATAAAAATGCCAAGCATTGAAGTGGTCATTTTCAATTTTGCTTTTTCTGTCACAATACAAGAATCCCTGCTGTTTATTTGAAAATTTAATTGAATTCCCGTAAGTAATTGCACAAGGGAGATCGTCTCCCACTTACGTCTGTAAATAAATCTGATAGTAACAAGCAAACATGGTTCTCTGGTTCTTTTTTTCATGCAAACATAAATGAGTACACCTCGCTCCTGTATTATACTGTGCATTTTTATTTATTTTTTATCTGCTGAGTGCACACTAATTTATGAACTTTATTCCATGTGCAACAAAACATTTTGTAATTGACATTTGCAGTATCGTAGCAGTTGTCTCACATGAAGTGTTCTTGACTGACCAATTTAGAATTCTGACACAGGATATTTCTTTTTGTGCTTGCTTATGTTAATCAAACTACAGCAGAATATGAATTGTTCTGTGAAAGTACAGCCTAATCGGACTGAACTGCCATTTTCTCTTAATTCATATCTTTAATCGCTAAGTAAGTCATGGGTGTGAGCCTGATAATACGTTAGTAAATTGTCCTTGTCATGGGCAAAAAAAACTCAACTGGTTCTAAGCTGAATTTTCATTGCCATGGTACATCGGTAACGTATAGGTGAAGGTGTGGTGTTAATGTGCAAGGATTTTACACCGACCTTTAGCTATAGTCTTTGGCCAGAAGATGGCACAATAAGCTCAAAATAAAAACGTGGTTGTTGCAAATTAAGTTTTATACTCATTGGTTTGACTATTATGTTTCATTATATTACCCACATTAAAATCAAGAACAGGAGCATGTCTGCTGGAATCAAATGATGTATTAAATAGCCATGATTTCTTTCCCCTACTTAAAGTGTGATAATAAATGAGGAAAGTAATTTTGCCGCACAGACATGAAGGGACGAATCAGGAAAATGTGTGTTTCTGTTCATGAGTCCATCAGGTCATCTACTGTGAACACGCAGATTTAATTACCTTTGTTCTACTGTTGGTAGGGAAATTGGTTTTATATGTAGCAATTATATTGTCAGCTGAACATTATCAACTACCCAACCTCCCCTCTCTTTATCAAAGGAAGCATCCAGGCCAGCCATGAACTGAAAGGGTTTACAGCCTTGTTAAGGCTCTCAGGTGTGTGTGTGTGTGTGTCTCAAGTGAATGTACCAGAGTTTGTCGTTTTGTGCACTGCATCCAGGCCCCCAGAAAGTGTGCCAGGCTTTGAAAATGGGCTTTGAAGCCAATTTGACATAGAGCTGTGTGATGTTATCTTACCTGATGTGTTTTATCCAGCATCTTGACCTGTTCCTTGTGTGAGTAACGTTACAGCCCGGTACGAAACACACAGTGGCAACTTTAAACTAGTGTCTCTAGTTCTAGACCATTTCAAAGGGCACAGATCCGCCACTGTTTGACTTTCATTTATTCATAAATTAGCTGCAGCTCCTAAAGGGAATGCTTCTTTACTTAATTACAGGCTGCTGAGTGTCCACATCTGGTTTTCAGGTGGTGCTGTAGGAGCGTAGGTGAACTTCAAATGAGACGGGCAAGTGCAGACAGAGAGCTGTCAGTCAAAGCTGGAGGTGGACAGACATTAGTGGCAAATAGAGTAGTGGATAGACAGACACAAGATGAAAGGCAGAGAGAAGATAGCATGAAGGAAGTGCAGACATGGGGAAAGAAGATTTGGTAAAAGTACAAACACAAATTGAGATATTCAGTCACATTTCTGTTAGAGGCAAGCAACATGGCAATGATGTCGGTTAGTAATACTAAACCAAAAACACACACAGCAGTAAAGCAAAGGCAAGATCAACTTTGGGTGGGGGAGTCTGAGAGGGAAAGACACAGGGAAACTGGGAAAAAGAGAGCAAAGGGTGGAGTGCCCCAGCAGTCATGACATAATACAGATGGCTCTCACTCTGGGTCCGACATGACGTGGTTGCGTAGCCCACCCTCCCACTTCTCGGCTCCCTGCCTCTACCCCTGCTCTGATCCCACACAAATCATTTAGCTCACTCACAGATGTGCAATGGCAAGCACCACCCTTCCAGGGTGACCACACACCAAAACAAACACTAGGGTCTCATCTGCAATCTGACACAACACACTTACTTACTCATCTGTATTTCAAAAAACTGGTCTGGATAATTTTCTTCCATAACAAAAAACAAAACAATGACTTACATTTCATGGCCTATATCCCTCATACCCCTATGACACAACTTTGACATGCCAGTCTGGCCAAGCTACCATGATGTGGACACAAACAGGAAACAGTGCCAGTTTACAAGAAACAAGGTTTATGTGTGTTAGTGTTTTGGAAAACATAGTCTAAAAGGGCTCTGTATAAAGGTCAACATTAATGAAGGTTTTGTGCACTTTCATTTAATACATGTAGGAGTGTTAGAAGCACTTTATGTCAGGGTGACTCCAGGAATATGCTGGGAAATCCTCTTACCAGCTCCTGAGTGCATCGATTTCGTAATAAACAGATATTGAGCTACTGATACCTGACCTACGCAGTCATTATCCTCAAGTGGTTGTAAACTCTTTTAAAGGCTCCCTTTGGTTTCTATATTAGCAGTGCGTGATTGTAAGATGAATTGCATATGTAAATATATAATTTAATAATACAAATTTGGTTGTACAGTAACCAAAGCTGCTGTGATAAGATAGCATCTACAAGAGACAGACAAGACTTTATTACTGGACTTTCATTTCATTTATTGCTTCCAAGTTATATATATATATATATATATATATATACAGTAAACCAACCGGTAACTCTTCTCCAACTTGTTTGCGTGACAAGCGTCACCAACCGCAGCATGTCCGTGTAATCTAGTTATTCACCCAATGACACAAACAGCTGGTGACAAAACTTAACGAGGGATTTGAAGGAGGTCCTGGTCCTTTGCTGCTGGGTGGGTTCCCAGTGTCGTAGCTACGCCTACGACTCCAGAACCACACCTGGGGCTGATTCACAGTGAGCTGGCCCCGAGGTGAACCCACCAAGCTGAGAGAAGCTTGGGGAAGGGGGTCTTCAGGTACTGTATCTTGTGAAAGTTGACATTAATCATGCCCACTGCCTGGAGATAGAGTTACAGTGTTACAGCTATTAACACAGATGTGGGTCACAAACAATTCAGTGTGCTTATGTTACACAATAACAAACTGCTGTACCTTGTGCATTGTGAAGACATGAACTCGGTTTCAGCATCTCTGTGTCCCTAAAGAGCCCCTGCAGAAAAAGAGTAGGCTACATCTTTCTGCAGCTACAGTGTGTAGGGGAGTGTACGCATCTGCACAGTATATAGAGTAAATACTATTTGAATCTTTTCTCAACTGTGGACCTTTGAAATGCCAACTGTTTGTGTGAAAAAGCTAACTTACTAATTTTAAGGTCAGCCATTCCAAACAATAGGGGTACTGTACATTGTTTTTGTATAGCAGCATATCAAATGAACCATATACAGTACATGTATGTTTTTTTGTGTTTGTTCTTTGTTCCTTCTTTTGCTTTGTTTATGTATTTATGTGGATGGGGTGGGGAGAGGGATTAGCTTTGTGTACTGCCCTGTTTTGTTTATGCTTTTCTTTTTGTATATTGTGCTTTTGAACAAAAGAAATCAATGGATATATTGAACTAAAAATGTTACCTGTTTAAGCCTCTGGCCATCAGGCATCCTCCTGCCCTCCCCCACTGAGAAGCAGAGTGTGTTGTTGGGCCCTCCTGTACAGCCACCCAGGCCCTAACATGAAGCAGATGTGGAAGAGTAGATCCCCTACAACGAGGTCTCAACAGACAGCTGGAGCTCACTAGAACCACATCCGGTTGACGTACTAACCAATGTCTAACACTTAAAGGAAAAAATACAAGTAAGCTTTGACCACTACCACACCTCACTTACAAAGCACTGTCTGTGTGTGCGTGCTTGACAGTGAAACAAATGTGTGTGAGATGATTCATTTATTGGGTGTGCTGTTACTATGGATGAATTTAATACCCAAGACACATGTTGTGTAACTGGCCAAAGTATGTAGGCCTAACGTTTCATAATCTAAATCACATAGTCCAGACTGCAATGTTTCTGCATGGAATCTAGCCAAAGATTAAGGTTTCTCCTTTCCTGTTTATCTTCATTACTTTGGTATTGACCAGTTTTTATCATCAATCAAACAGATAACATAATAATGTTTACATAAACTTTAAATATAGTTCACAGTTTACATATCCCTTTATGTATTAACCCTCAAATATGCAACAACTGTTCTCATCCTGGTTTGTGCAAATTCTACCTGCTAGTTTTAACAATTAATAGTTTCATATTTTTTCATTGGGTGAATATGGAAAATGAATCAATGTTTATTTGTTATAATTGGATGTGGGTGTCAGAATTTTCAGACTTGGCTTGCTGTTATTCTTGTTCTTGTTATTCAAGACACTACAGTAGTTTATCTGGGTGTAGCCTCACAAATATTTATGGCATTTATTATTTAGTGACATTGTCACTGCTATGACATACGTTTTCCACTATAATGAGTACGTAATAATGAGAGAAGATAAATCACCAATGTAGAAATCAAATAAAAAAGCATAACTTACATAACAAACTAGACAGCAGAAGTTAAAGGTTTTAGCCTCAAAAGCTGAAAGGAAAGACAAATTAAAATGTTGAAACTCCCTAAAATTCCTTTATTATCTGCGGCAAAATCTCACTGTTCGAAATAGAGAATACGATTGTTTTATGTGATAATTGGAAAAGTACAAATAAAGTGTTTTAAATAATAATCTCACTGTTCGCCCATCGTTTTATATCACCATAGTACTTAAGGAACCTTTGATCTTTTGGGTGGATCTCATTGGATAACATCATGGAGCACACATAATTATACTTATTAATCCCTTAAGCCAGGAGAGGAATGCAGTTCTTTGGCTTCTGTCACTGGTTCTCACTCACGCACTTCCACAGCACACCTGAACATACAGTACTGTATGTCAGCATATAGTACAAAGAGAGATAATCACATGTACAATTATAGAGTTGTGGACTGTGCAAAGGGGACTTCAGGGCAACATCAGGAAAGCCATCCTTAATAGTTTGATTATATAGTATATAAGAACATGCAAATACATGGGAACATATCTGCACAAACACACGGTAATATTGGTATTTCGTGTTTGGAGTTTTGTGTAGCATTTGCAGTCCGAAAACAATGTAAAATTGTACTTTATCCATACACTCACAATAGGCCACATGTAAAATGGTCCATCCCTGTTCTTCTTCATCATAATCACATATGGGCTTTCGTGGTTTGGACAAAGTGAGGTGAGGCGTGTGACTTGGCTAGACGCTAATACATTCCTCAAGCAGAGATGTGGACAAGTGGACAGGGTCAGAGAGAAACACACAAGTGCCCATTTCATACTTCTACAACTATGGTTTTGTGACTTTCTTTGTAATTTCTATAGGTCTTTCTGCCTACACGCTGTCACACACTCACCGCCTGTCTCCTTCTATCCACTCAATGCCTGTAGGTACCATCCAACTGAGATAAAGGCAGAGACTGATATAAGCCTCCGACTCTGACTGATATCTCTCATATGTTTTTGAATATGCCCACAAATGTAGTTTAAACAGATTATCAAACTATAGTTTAATCCTAGAATTTAATTTTCCTCTGTGTATTGTACAAATGCACGTTATGCAGATGCAATAAATCCATATCAAGCTGTCCAAGTCAATTACTTTCTGTTTCTGTTTTTATGGCTCTAAATGTTGCCTGGCATCCAATCTGAACTCTGGCACCACCTTCGTACAGTAGAAACTGGAAGCAGTAGGTGTAACCGGAGTGATAAGGTTGAAAAGTTACAGTGCTGTAAGTGCATGGCTTCAGTGCTGGAAAGCTGTTTAAATTTTGTGAAACTGATGATGGAGAAGAAGACATACTTTGTAATGATCCCCAAGGGGAAATTACAGTTTTACACTGTGTTGTTACATTACAAACACATGCACAAACAGGACCTTATGCATGCACTAATGGGAAGATGTCAGAGTGAGGGGGCCGTCCATCAAAAGCGCCCCGAGCAGTTGGCAGTTCAGTGCTTTGCTCAAGGGCACCTTAGCAGTGCCCAAGAGTTGAACTGGCCCCTCTCAAGTTACCAGTACACACATGTACTTGGTCCGTACGAGGACTTGAATTGGTATTCATTTAGGAGGAGTAGGCTACAATAGAACAATCATTTTCGTTAATGTTTTTTCTCATTGCTTTAAGTTTTGCTTGGCATCAGATCATCAGTAAGAGTAGAAATATGTGAAGAAGTTTTTAATTATTGTTTGTAGAGTACAAGTCCTAATCACTCCAGTACCAGTGCTGAAGAATAAGGGTGTTGATAGTTGATCTTTTAGGTTATTTCACATCCTCTTCTACAGAACTGAGCAGCTCCTCTTGACAAAGTGTCTTAGTATGCAAAGTGCACTTTTTGTCATTGTTATTACCAAGAAATGTGATGAACGAGCTAAGTGACGAGTAACTAAAATAAGTTAATAAGTACTTTCTGAATACCACTGAATTAATGACTATATGACAAAGTGATCATGGGAGGTGGAACCATGCTAAGTATGGTATGAGGGTAGCTTTGCCACCTGGGCCAGTACAGTTTGAATGCATTGGCCAATGAGGCTCTGGAGAACCTGAGTAAGCCAATTCCCCAGCCACAGTGGATCAGCAGATTGACACAAGAAGTTGTTTCACACAAAATCAGTGGCTAATGCTAAAGTAGCCTACCTAATAATAGGATTATGTCTGGAATCTGTAAACCCCTGACATGATCATTACTGAATCAGGTGCCAAATAATGCAAAACAAATAACTGATCAAAATGTCCTCATTGTTTTCTATTTTTGTGTGTAGTGGGAACATTTGCATAAATGTCCCTGATGCAGTTATTCTGGAACTCACTTCATTAATTAGCACTTAGATTCCTCATTCTTTAATAACAAAAAAGCATAGCTACTCACCCATTCTTGGAAAAGAACAATACATTTAATTTAGCAACAGTACAACAATATTAATAGATTCCTTGCTATGTAGAATTTTTTGTATAATATTGCTCAGAAATATCATATTTATTTCCAAAAATAGGTTATATAGAAACAGGGCGCCAGAGGGACCTAAAAAGTATGCCAGCAAAAGGTTTAGTGAAATCAAAAGTATCTGAGTACAACAGTTACAGGCATGCATTAGTAAAAAATGAATCATCTTAATGAATGCCAGTATACCTGCTAAATCCTTCTCAGGTGAAAACGAAAATAAGTCAGGGCCTAACCTTTATCAAACAAATGTTCGACAATGTAAAGTTCTTATTTTATACTATAGTGTGGACACATGCCAAACTTGGCTAACTGACACTAAAAAGGTGAACTATCACCTCATTGAAAGTAGACAGATTTGAAAAAACTGCCGACGCCAACAGCTAGGTTGGCAGGTAAATGAGTTAACAGGCGCCTTATCAACTTGTGACAGGTGATGTGATGAATACCTGTGAGGAGGCAGCTGAACGATGGTGACAGGACAGGGGAGCTGTCAGAGGAGGCGGGGCCGCTGCCTCTCCAGGAAACACCGTTTAAATGACTAGCCTAGAGGGAGTGTGCAGTCTGGATAGAACACGGCAGAGGCAGAAGCATCACTCCAATCGGGGAAACTACAAGTCGTTTTCTCACATAAAGGTATCCAGTAACGAAGGCCAAGCTTGAGTCATGTGTGGTAAGTTTACCTATTTCATCGAGTTGATGTATTTAGAAACTTGTAGGAAGTAATTCCAAAACCTTAACATTGCACTGACGAGCTCCTGCAGTGTCCGGTGCTAGTACAGTATGATACATGTCGAGCGAGGGATTCGCAAAGTTATCATATCATACGATTGGTCTCGTGTAGTTATACCAATGTTGTTATTGTTTTAGTGGTAATGGAAATAGGAATTCTGAACCGAAACGGTTACATAAATAGCTGTTTGTTTTCTTAAAAGCTTTACGCCCAACTGCGACGTGTCAGGATTTTCACTCACGGATGTTGACAGGCAAGCCGTACAGTAAGTTACTGTTAGAGTAACTAAAGGACAAGTTATTTAACCCTTGTATTGTCTTCCCATCGACCAAAATTGACCTGGTTTGGTTTGTTTGTAAAGCCTAACGAAGTCTGTAAAGTCTCCCCCAGGACTGTCTTACATCTTCTTAGCCAACTTGATTCCAACTTATTACCTTTTACACTTCTTTGGAATTTATGGTCACTACACCTCATTTAGGTTACATGAAAGTATGCCTATTTTAAAAATGTTTATTTTGACTAATAGTTAAGATCAAAGAAAGGAACATATGTTTATGTATTATCACAGATTTTGACCCGGGTAGACTATGAAAGTAGTGATCGCAATTTTTTTTTTAAGTGTTATTTTTTGGGGAAATTTGGTTGAAAGAAACACATATTTCTGATATAAAAACTTCGAAAAAAAAGGGTCAAATTTGACACGAGGACAACATGAGGCTTAAGCGAGTCACACCCACCGCCACAACTACAGCTATACCTAAAGTTAAACCATTACAGCCTACATATCGCGTCTTTTGACAGCCTCACGTGTACAAAAAAAATCTCTCGAAACAGGGACATTTACAGCCATACAACAGCACTTCGCCCTCTCCTCGTGACTGCAAGGAAGAGGCCAAGACTGTGGGAGGTAACAGCAGCCTGCCTACCTGGCTGCTCCAACACTGCGCGCAATGTGCGTCCGTCAATGGTCAGCTGTGTGCTTGCGGGAGCAGAGCTGCCCGAAACATTCCTACACACACACACACACACACACACACACACACACACACACACCGGGACAGGAGGCATATAAACAACCCAGCAGCCTCATACTGTACACAGTTATTTTATCAAATATATTGAATGAATATTGAAGTCAACTTGACTCAGCTCATGTAATTACCTGGAATAACGATATACCATTTCTGCTCTGTCATACAGCCTGTATAGTTTTTGTCCTTCCCAAGCAAATTAGTGTTAGGTGGTGATATAGACTATAAAAGATAATACAGCTGAAAGCTAGGAGTTGATCACTGATCTGCCATGTCCTTCCTCAATCATCTATTTAAGTGGATATTGATATCATCTAACAACTACTGGCAGCTGTTTGTTCCTATACCCTACTTTGTAAATGTATGCTTAAATGAAATACAATACTGAGCTCCCAAGATGCCACTTTGCGCTTTGCAGTTGTGTAAACTCTGCCTACATGGTTTCAGAGGGTTTAAGTCCTGTTTCTCTTTCTCACTCTCTAAAAGGGATCTTTGCCTATCTGAATTACCGAGTGCCTCGCACCAGAAAGGAGATATTTGAGACGCTGGTGAAGGGACTGCAGCGACTGGAGTACAGAGGGTACGATTCAGCAGGTAAGACACTTGGCTTCACAGTGTTGACACACACACACACACACACACACACACACACACACACACACACACACACACACACACACACACCATGCACAAAAGTGTATAGTTGTCCTTGGCAGTCCCTGTGTGTTGAGTCCTTAAAAAGCTGGTCAACATTTGATAGCATTCAAGGCATTGAGAAAACACAATGTGGCAGAAAATGAAATTTTTTGGAGTTGAATCCCTGCAAATTGTTGTTGGATTTGTACTACCACCCCCTGGTCGTTTTGACTGCTTCGTACTGTATACGTGGCACCATTCATTTGAATAATTACAATCATAATCATCTTGAATGAATTATGCAAAACCAGTATAACAGCTATAACTGGTTGACAAAGAGAGGCGAGTGTCCTGGGCCTCCTTTCATTACAAACCATAGAGAAAGTATAAAATAGAATCTTGTAAGAATAAAATGTGATAGCTACCAAGACACCTTAGGAAGCTCCAGTGAATTCCAACTCAGAACCTCCTGCCACCTGGACATTTACAAGATGAAGCCACGCAACTAAGAGGCCCTTACACCCCGCAATAAATTCCTCAGATGCTGTTTTGCCTCTTTAATAGGCCTAACAAATAGGCCTTGCTGAACTTGCCCGAGTCTGTACCTTTGTCATTAGTCATAACATATCCATCTGCATTTTCATGATGAAGTTAAATTTGACCTCTCATCACTAATATAAGCTTAGTGTCTTACTTACCTCACTATAGAAGTATCTATTTCATTGCCCCTCCCTGTCTGTTTGCAGGTATCGCTGTCGATGGCCCTAGGAAGACGGCCACTGACGTCAACGACAACGCCATCTGCTTGATCAAGAAGAAGGGGAAGGTCAAGGCTCTGGATGAGGAGCTTTACAGTGGGTTCATGCACATTTGATCCATATTTCTCACAACAGTTTTTGTATGTAAAACGTATGTTTGTTGCTCTCAGTTTTGAGATATTGTCCTTAGTGTGTCCCGTTTGAAAAGTGTCCATTCTTTTTGTACTTCATTTTGAAGAATTTCTCCAAAAATCCCAAATTCTCCCCCTCTATTGAACATTGTGTGGTGCATTTTTTTCTGACTTTAAAAGTACCATCACTCTATTCATGGCAGTAAAATGCAGTCTGTTCATGTCAGTAAAGGGATTGGTGTTGTGTTTTGCTTGTTCAGAGAAAGACTCACTGGACCTGGATGAGGAGCTGAGCACACACTTTGGCCTCGCTCACACTCGCTGGGCCACACACGGAGAGCCCAGCGCTGTCAACAGCCACCCTCATCGCTCTGACAAGGATAACGGTAATATCTGCCAATGTACTTTAATGCATGCCCACATACACAGTACAGTATATAAATGCATATACTGTAACACCCATGCTCAACTATAAAGCTATGCAAAACATAACGTCGGAATGTCAATATTAATGGCGGTTTTAGGCTTTGACAAAAGGAAAACAATTATCAACTCTGACCTTTTTTTTTGTGACTCTGTGATTATCATGTTATGAATCCTTACATTGCCATCCAGTTATATCATTAAAATTATGGCTTTTGTTGCTATACCCATTAATTTAACAAGCCCTCAGACACTGTAGACTCTGTTCTAACTAAATATACACCCATCTCTTTGTCATTAGTGTGCCATGTTAATAGGCGTGTCAATAATGTATCTTGGCTTTAGACCAAGGTGTGTATGTTCATTTAAGTCCAAAGTGTGAGAGTTCATATTACAGAAAAGGAGAAACACTAAGTTACTTATGTTTGTATTATATTATGATTTATTACTATATTGTAATGGGTATATAAACCTATTATTGGTTATCATGATAACTTAGCATCTTGTTTGTAACTCATATGTGGTGATACTGTTTTTGTGTCATTTTGGTTGCTGCTAAATCCACTGTTTTGTCCACATGCATTAACATTGTATCATGAGAGAGGATTCGAGTTCTCATGACTTAATTCGTTTTTTATCTTTAGCCCCTTTGTCTAATCTGTTCACTCTCATTGACTTTCTTTTAGAGTTTGTTGTCATCCACAATGGCATCATCACCAACTACAAAGAGCTGAAGGCATACCTGGTAAGTCGCATTATCATTTGGAATTTCTCTTGTATAAACAACCGAGTCCCAACCCTGTTCAGTGCCATCTCAGACCCGCCCGCCAGGCTCAGTGTCCTGTATCCTGCTCAGTGGCAAGCCGCTCGGTCACAGTCTCTGTAAGAATCATAACATCCCTTAAATTAGTCATAAAGACTATATAATGTGTCATTTGTTGTATTTATTCAACTGGGTTTGTTCTAAAAAACAGTCTGTCCACTACATAGGCAACAACTGCAAGCAAAGGACCAACAACATCAAGCAAGAATTTTTAATTCTGTTTTTAAATAACTCTAGCTGTCAGCACTAGAACTATCTATTAAGGCAACATTATTCAGTATTACTCATCAGAATCAGTTTTATTGGCCAAGTATACTTACATACACAAGGAAATCGACTTTGGTAGGTGTTAACTCTTAATACATTCAGCAAATAGACAAATAGTAATATAGACACATACTGTACAATAGAGACAATAATATACATATAGGCACATATCAACATAATATACAAAAATACAAATATATAAATAAGACATAATATCAAGACAAGTACACATTGAGTGGGATGTAAAGTGCAATAAGTAATAGTGCAAAGTAGTGTGCAAGATGCATATTGGAATGATAAGTATGGAATGTACATACATTACATACACACATAAACTGAGGTGTGACTTGTTGCCACATTGTACTTGGGCAAAAGTCAGACCTGACTGGAATATACAAACAAGAAGCGTTGATAAAAATGAAGAAAGGATGTTGATAAGTATTTATTTATTTTTTTGATGGAGGGAGGAATTCTAATTGTTAAACTCTGAAATAACCTTGTCTTGCTAAAATAGCACAACTTTTTGCTGACAAAACCAATGAAGTCTGTTCAGACTAGATTGTTGCACATAAAACATTCAGTGTGAAATGACTTAATCGGTCCATGCAACTTAAGTGTGTAATATAATCACTTAAGCAAATAAAGTATTAAAGATTTTACCATGTAATTAAGTAGCTAGTTGTTTACACACAACAGTGACATGAGGCAACGTCACAAGTATGACTCTGAATGCTTCGTCAAAAAAGTTTAAACATAATTCCAGTTTCCTTCGATCAACAACATGCAGAAAGTTATGGATTCCCGCCTTAAAACTGAAAGCTTTTACCTTTGTTTGATGTTTGATAGTAATTCTGTCCGGGGTACTAAGCTACAGTTTGGATATTTGTTTTGACACCAACCTTAAGCACTTCATAAAAAGCGACCAAAATAAAAGATTCACATGGAATAAGTAAAAAAAAAAAAAATAATAATTGCTGCAGTCTGATATTGCAGAATGACTAACAGTATATCCTCAGTGTGTTTGTGTTAATATTAATATAAACTGTACCATCCTCAGATCACCAAAGGATACGAGTTTGAGTCAGAGACGGACACAGAGGTGATCCCGAAATTGACCAAATATGTTTACGACAACCGAGAGAATGACATCACCTTCTCCACCCTGGTAGAGAGGGTTATTCAGCAGCTGGTGAGTAGCTCACACACAGCTGCAGATAACTTCCAACACTGACACAGCTTGCCCCCTGTACAGCAGCACAGCTAGTGTTAGCATGCTAATCTTTGTTTTGTTGTTATATAACAAGATATCAGGGGTTTGCGTTTATTTCTTTGTTCTACCAGTGAGCAGCGACTGAATGTTACTAAGTACATTTACTCATGTATTGTACTTAAGTACAATTTGAACAGATTTTACCAAAGTATTTCCATGTTATGCTACTCTATATTTGACTACTCTACATCTCACGGAAATGTTGTACTTTTTACTCCTCTACATTTGTTTAATAGCGATAGTTACTAATTACTTACATAAACAACAGATACGCTTTTATGATATGATGCAGTACTATATTACTAATCTACCCATCTGCATAATGTGTACTTTAACTTTTGGTACCTTAAGTACATTTCACTGATAATACTTATGTTCTTATACTTAAGTAACATTTTAAATTCAGGACTTTTACCTGTAATAGAATCTTTTTAATTTTTTTAGTTTTTACAGAAGTAAAGGATCGGGGTACTTCTTCTACAACTGCCAGTGAGACACACCAAAGTTGATTAACTTCTTAACTTTTTACTTCAGCTCTAGGTTAAGGGATAGACATTTTTATGACCAGCTTCTTGATAACTGTGAAAGATAACATCATGTAGCTTAGTGTCATAAAATGTTTCATTGACCATTCATACACACACATACACACACACACATACTCATTTGCTCATTCTACAATGTGTGCTTGAATTTCCTGTTCATTAAAACGTTGTACAGCATCACAAAAACATCTCAACGTCACTATAGCAACCGCTTTCACAGCATCACACGTGACATCATCACTCATAGAAATAATTTTTTGGGGGGTTAGATGGAGCAAGGCTCTCTTTTTCCATTGGGTGACTTTCATGCTTCACAGCTTCACACGTTTGATTGGAGTGGGTTCTCTCTCCTCAGAAGAACATAGGAGGCAAAGGAGCCATTTTGGATTTGGAGTAATGGGAACCAGATAGTTAGACAAACGTACAGCCCTCGTCTCCCTCTCTTATCCCCCCACTTTCAACACTGCACACACACAAACACACTCCAAGCCTGTTCTGCTTCTAACCACCGCAGGCAGCATTGCAGTCAGTGCTTTCAAAACACAGCTGATGTTATACAATAGAGGTCTTATTTCTTATCCCCCCCCCCCGCCCGCCCCCTCACGGTACATCACTACTTACCACACACCCCACCATAACTGCCAAACCCCGCAGGGCCAGAGGAAATTTTGGTTTTGTTTTTCTTAAACGTTACATGCTTCCAGGAATACAGAACTAACCTTACCTTTATATTTAAATCATTATATTTTGGAGTGTTTCTCCTCCTCTTCCCTGTCAGTCTAATTTAACATTGGTGTATTTCAGTCTTTCATCAAGCTAATGTAAACTCAGTGTTTCCTCTGTTTCTTTTTGTCTCAGGAGGGGGCCTTCGCTCTGGTGTTTAAAAGTCGTCATTACCCTGGAGAGGCTGTGTCCACCAGGTTAGTGCACACACACACACACACACACACACACACACACACACACACACACACAAACTGTGAGTTTCACTTCACATTTTGGTCCAGTGTCAGTGAGCCAGACTCATTGGAGATGAGTCATCCCTGTTATTACACCTATGAAGCAATACTAAATATGATTTAAGGAGAATTTGATTCAGTAATTGTTGCTTAATCTAACATCCATTACATGTGACATGTTGACTCTGGAATCTGCTTTGCTTATGATAATGGGCAATTAAAATGTTATCAGTTTGCATATGTGAATGGATGTAAAGTCACGTCCGCCTGCATGTGTCAATGCTTTCTGCGTCTTAAGACCCAGGCAAAGCAGAGGTTGAATTCAGGTTCCCCCTCTACCTCCTGGGCCTCTGGCCTCTGGGCTGCTGGCTCTAGGCCGCCGGCTTCTCTGTGACTCATTAACAGAGAGACTAGAGAGTTTCCTGCTTCTGATGGGAATTGCCACTGCCGCAAAGACTCCTGGTTAATCACTTTACATCATTTTATTTGACTTTATACCTTTCCTGGTTCAGTGAGCCATCATGGATCAGGGAAAGGGGATTGCTGGGAGCAGGGGGTGAGAGAGAGAAAAAGGAGGAGGGCAAAAGGGCAACAAAGTGAAGAGACACATGGGCCGTTACTTATGGTTTATACAAACAAACAGGTTGCCAGGCAGTGCCAGTGTTGGCAAGGCTGCTTCTTGGCACACCTGCTGCTAAAGTCAGGAAACTCTGGCATCCCTTTTGTCCATTGTGTGCTTGTAGTTTCTGAAGGAAACATTCTGATATCAGTATATTGCACAGCTTCAGCTTTGCAGTTTTGTGGTTAATATGTTGAATACTCAGCATTGTCTCCTGGACGGAGGGATGAGGGAAGGTTTGGAATTATCCAATTGCTCTTTGTCGTCAAGCATCAACCTCCTGGCAGGACCTTAAACCTCTTCTTCTCACCTTCTCTTTCTTTAACTTTCTTTCAATCTATTGTTCCTCCATTCTTTCTCTTACTCCTTAATTTTTCTTTCATCCCTTTGCTTCCCTTCCTTTTTCCCTTCTCTCCCTCCCTCAGGGTAAATATTGTGTGACCACATGTTTCTGTTTGCAAGCCTTCCCTTTTCAAGCCCCAGACCCTTTAAAACAACCAGCGGTCTTACGTCAGCGTAGCCGAGCACCAGAGAAGGGCTAAGCAGAGAAAAAAGAAAGACAAGAAATAGCAGTCCCTCCAGAAAAACGCGATTATGCGATCGTGTAATTCAATGCATAATCAGCCAAAGTCCGCGTATTTATGCGGGGCCCGCATTTTTTCAAATATGGCGCATAAAATGCCGATTTCCACGCAAAATATGCGGGGCTTGCATGATTTCATAATCCCCGCATTTTCGTTGCAAAAAAAGTCACATATATCTTAGCAGAAAGTTGAAAAATGTTACGTTTACGTCACACAAGAGCAGCCATTTTCCCCTGTTGCCATGGGAACGTTATTAAGTGACGTAATTACGCGACGTGAACATCACCGAGAAGCTGCAAACCCCGTGATGAAGCCATGATGAAACCGCAGTTTTTGCAAGTTCCCGCAATTTCATCGCATAAAATTGCATAAATATCCTGCATATTCTATTGCATTTTTTAAGAAAACGTGCCGCATAACCAAGGATTTTTGCCCGCAACAATCACAAAAAAACTCCGCATTTTTCTGGAAGGACTGAAATAACAAGAGGCTCTTTGGACAGTTTCTCAAGAGGCGTTGTCATATTAAGTAACTCGCCATTAAGAGGTTTTCTTTTGATATACTGTTTGGACTGTGGTCACAAGATAGGCGTGTAAAGGTTTCATCTATTATTAACCTCCTCACTATGGAGGGAATATTTATTCATAATTCAAAATTGAAAGTCCAAAGAGAAAACGAAGCAAATTAAAAATAGTATTATTTTACTACACCACTAGGAAAAATCATGCCATAATTAAATGTGAAATGTAAAAGCTTAAATGGAAATACTTAAATTAAAATCTCAAATAGAAAAAAATAAATTATTTATTTTAGCCTTTCCCCTTTATAATTTTCCATTTGACATTTCATCTTTTGAATTTTTTTTTTTTCATTTGACATTGACATTTTAAGATTCACCTTTTAGATTTCGATTTAACATTAAGCTTTTCATTTAAAAGTGACAGGTGTCAATTTAAATGAGGAGGCGTGGCCCAACGGCTGGTGGGCGGGTCTGAAACCACTTCCAGCTGACAGCGGCTGCTGTGAGTATTACTGGCCGCCGGTAAGCAAGCGATCCCGGCCACCGCAAGCTGGCTGTCACCTAAGACTGGAGCTTCCAAGTCCGACAACATATCGGAGCAAATGTGCAATTGGCCACCAATTTTTGTAAAACTGCCCATATTCAAACCGTACACTGTTAATTTCTCGCATAAAACAGTCTCAGAAATGAATTTAGTTGTGAAATAGCAGGTGAAAAAAGCAATCAATTCTAGAACCTCCCGGCTCGGCTGCAGCTCATAGAGATTTGGCGTGTCCCCTTTTTTACGTCTAGCCGTCATAAATCCATGTAGCGATGTGCCCCGGGCGGGAGGAAGCCGGTTCAGCCTGCTGGAGAAGCCGCTACAGCGCGTAGCGATGTGCCCCCGCCCCAGGCAAGGGAAGGAAGGGAGGGAGCCCGGTTATGGCATTATTTTTCCTAGTGGTGTAGTAAAATAATACTATTTTTAATTTGATCTTGCTTCGTTTTCTCTTTGGACTTTCAATTTGAATTGTGAATAAATATTCCCTCCATACCCTCACACCCTCCTCCTTTACCTGTCAAATATATATGTGTTTGCGCCTTCCCTGCTTCACAGCCAATAGGAGAAGCCCACATGATATCAGTAACCAATGAGAAAGCAGTGACTTGGTCCAGGAACTGTGAGCAAATCCTAGACGGATGTAGACGGAGAATGGAGGATCAGTTTACCTGTCTAATGTTCAAGATGAGAATGTTTCGAAAAGATCTGGAATAAGTGGGAGAATGTCTGAGTCTGTACAGGGACAAACCAAACCTCAGGATTGTGTACAAAATAATGAAAAACTGAGAGTTAAAAAGATTGAGTTTGAGGGAAGAAAAAACGATTGAAAGAAAGAGAGGAGAGATCATAAGGAGTGCCAAGGAACTTCAGTTTTGTTTGGAATAATACAGCAGGATAGGATGTCAGGTTACATCAACAGTACCTTTACAAAGCGCCACATGAGAGTGGATGTATCTGACATTGTTGTGTGTCTACAAAGCCTAATCCTCTCTTTTCTCCCACCTCACCCATACTTTCTCTCCCTCTCTCCGCCTCGTCCTCCCTGCCTGCCTCATTCTTGTCTCGGCAGGAGAGGAAGTCCATTGCTCATTGGTGTGCGAAGCGAGCATGAGCTGTCGACCGAAAACATCCCCATCCAGTACAACACTGGTGAGCTCTGTTCTTGACTCTGTCTGCCATTATCGGCTTACACTGCACCCTAAATGTCTGCACACTCACACACAGACATACATGTAGGTAGTACATACAGAGCAGAGAGAGAGAGTATTCATAATTAATTAGCATACTAAATGATCTTGTTCCTGACAGAATCTGTTTCAATCTGTCAACAATCATTGTTTTATTGGTAAAGTAAGTTTGCAAATAAAGGGATTTGACAGTCACGACATAGCAAAGAACTATGAAAGTAAACAAAGAAATTAAATATGGACTTAGATCCCGACGTACCACCCTAATAGGAAGTTATGAAGTACTGCACGGATTTCTGATTGTTTTAAACAAGCCTATTTCAAGAACTATATTGCTAAAATATGTAAATTATGCCCAATTTAAAAGTGAAAGAAACCATGAATGTTTTCCCTCTTAACATTATGTGATATCACATTTCTTACATGTTATAAAACAATTTATGAACCAATCTCAAAAGGATAAGGCATAACACCCAGACCAACAGTGCATTGGTCCATCTCTTAACACTTTTGGACTCTCAAAACCTGGCAGTTGCTCTCAGCCCCGAGCCCATTGATTCCTACTGAAGTTGTAAATCTAGAAATTGGGTTGTGAATACAGTATATATACTTTTTTTCTTTTAAAGATGAAATAATTTCTTAAAACAGCTGGGCACAGTAGTTTAAAGCAAACTCAGCCGGGAGTAAATATTTGTTGGGGACTATTTTCAGCCAGCAGGACTGTGTATGTGGGATTGACTCAAAATAAACTACACTGCCCGTATTTATCGTAATGAAGGAACTGTTTGATTCACTGATGTGTTTTTTTTAATAGTTTTGGGGCAACAATGGAGCTTTATGGAACAGATGACTTGAATTAAATCAAGCTTTGGCTACACAGCTATACTTGTTAGCAGGATAAAGTCATTGTTGGTTTTTGTCTTTTCATGTAAAATGTCTGATTCAGCAAGGCATGCAGAATTAACCTTATACAGTTGCCTTTAAACCTGTATCCTATCAAGGAAGCATTTTCTCTCTTCACTTTCTTCCTGGATTACAGTGTAATAATTCTCTAAGCCATTTTCTCTGATGTACTGTAACAAATGCCACAAAGTGACACTCTTGGCTAACTCTAGTACAAGATATGTTATGGTTCTGTTATTCATTGTGCATTTATTGCTAGGGGATTTCTTTATGTAGTTTCAGAGGGTAGTGTTCATCTGGTGTTTACAAGTCTGGATACCTGATAGAGAGTGTGGATCTTAATCCTAGAGTTCCCAGCTATAGAGACATAGTGTCTCTTGTAATCTTACAGATGCACTGAAAGCATCTGATATCATTATAATTATTCATTGTTAGCAACTACCAGTTTTTTTTTTTGTTGCTTCATTTTCTCTACTGTGTGTAAGACTATGTCTTTGCTGTTTTATCTGTATACTTATAAATATATGGTTCTTATATGGAGCAGTCCAAAGTCCAAGGCAGAGTTAGGTGGTTTGGGGCCAGGAGGGAGCCAAGCAGGGTGTGTCGTTTTAATGGTTGAATGTTTTTTTGCCCTCTCTTGTTACAGTATAACATTTTATATAGTAACTAATATATCTATTACCACACATCTTCTTTAAAATCGCTTAGTTGTTTAAACAATATATAACATACCATAATGACCATTTAATTACAAAATAAGACCATGTTGACTCATTGTCATGCCAGTGCTATTGTAAACTCTATAGATGATCCTCCTTAACCACCAACCCCCCCCCCCCCCTTGCTGACATCCCTGACCAAATTTGTCTTTTCTGTACAGTAGATGTCGTCTTTCTATTGGCATTTTGTTGTCACTACCAAAAATCATAGTGCATGCTACTGATAATCAATGACAAATTCAGCAAAAGAGACCAAATCTGATAACAATTAACATTCACTGATGCTTGCCACCAAGTAGTAGCCAGTTACATCAGTTTACATCAGTTAAAGCAATATGGACATTTTTTCATGATCATAATCCGTTATAAAGATCCTGTCTCGTGGTAACTGCTGTTATCAGTTGAATGCATTACCTAAAAAAGTTTTCTGATCTTACTGTAATTCAATAATTATGAGTATATCTAGACTTAAAGTCACTGACCTGTGCCTTATAACCCATAGCTCGAGTCCAGGAGAAGAACAGCCATAATCGTCCTGACTGCGCCAACGACATTAACTCTGTGGGGGATGGCAGGACTGTGGAGTATTACTTTGCCTCTGACGCCAGGTGAGATCTCAATTGTCTGTGTAGATGGTCGTATCATTGAATTCTTATTTGTCATGTTATTAATGTCACTGACCCCTCCCCTATCTCTCTCTACCATATCTGTCAAGTATGAGCATAAATAATAAAAACAGAAACAAGTTTAGTGTCCTTTATAAACCCGACCAGACCAGCGGACATCATCATCAATTTATCACATGCATCCATCTTATCTCTACCCACAGTGCCATCATTGAGCACACCAACAAGGTGTTGTACCTGGAGGATAATGATATAGCAGCGGTGACCGGCGGGAAACTCTCCATCCACAGGATTAACCGGCAGGCTGGTGAGGATCCAGTGAGGGCAATCCAGACCCTGCAGATGGAGCTGCAACAGATCATGAAAGGTCAGATAATGGTCAAAAGACAATTTTGTTTGTTGGTGCCCGGATAGCTCAGTTGGTAGAGCGGGTGCCCATGTGTGGAGGTTTCGACCTGCAGCCCTTTGCTGCATGTTATTCCCCCTCTCTCTCCCCTTTCATTTCTTCAGCTGTCCTGTCATTAAAGGCCTAAAAAAAGACAATTTTGATAACTGGTGGTTATCACTTTTATTTTGTTTTAGACAAGTAGTTTAGCTTAAAAAGAAATTGTAAAACGTGTAAGAGATCAGAGGTTTTAAAGAACACTAAGAACACAGCTTCCGATAAATTCTACTGGTACCAGGAAACATACCCGACACAAAAGTGGTAACATGGAGTTTGCTTAAAGAAACAATCCTTCCAACTTCAATTACACCCAAGAAACAAGGTCACAGATAGATGTGTGTGTGTCACACATCTATCTGTTTTAGTTTTCTAGTCTAAACAACACAATGCCTGTCTCCAGCCTGAAGATAAGACATAACATCTTACCTTACTTATAAGAAAGCGTGGGACCCCTTTACTTGCTGACAAAGTAAGGGAAAGGACAGGGTCAGTTAACAGCACTGCAGAAACACATACACTTTATATGTTAATACCAAAAAGTATTTTTTCCACCACACCTACTGAATACACTGAGAACATGCATTCAGTGCTACAAATCAAGTCTAGTTTGTAGACTTGTACCTGCTCTCCCTCTGCTGGCTGAAATTGATAACATAATACGGCTGTCAGTTTTTCAGCCTCTTTCAGCACAGACCCTCACACAATATACTCTTTGTTTTGTGTCTTATCTCTTGGGGTCATATGCCATGAGGGGTACTGACCAGATAATCTGATGTACATATATGCTCCTCTCTTTGCAGGTAACTTTGATGCCTTCATGCAGAAGGAGATCTTTGAGCAGCCGGAGTCAGTAGTCAACACTATGAGAGGACGAATTTGTTTTGACACCAACACAGGTGATTAGTGATTTTACAAACTGGCCCTGCCTTCAAGATTTAATGACATGTAGGTCACCTGAACAAACAGGTCCCTGATCCCTTGAATCAATATAAGCAGGGACTAAGTCAGGCTATGCACATAGGATCTGTTTTTGTGTCCTTCATTGTCTATTTGAACGGGGAATTTTGTTTATTTGCACATCACTGCGGTCCCTTATTTCAAAAGGCCACTAATGTAAATCTATTTCCTCAGTGCTTCTCGGTGGGCTGAAGGACCACCTGAAAGAAATCAAACGTTGCCGACGGCTAATCGTGATTGGCTGCGGCACCAGCTTCCACGCTGCAGTGGCTGTAAGTAGAGCTATCAAAAATTGGGATAAGCATGATGACATGAGAAAGACAGTTATGACTACCAGAAGTGATGTTCAAAACACAAAGATGCTGTTGTCTGAAGAGTGATGATGATGATCATGATGATGATGGTGATGATGGTGATGATGGTGATGATGATGATCATGATGGTGATGATGATGATGATGATGATGGTGTTGATGATGATGACTGCTGCTTTTCTTCCCCAAACTGTTCAGACCAGACAGATCCTCGAGGAGCTGACAGAGCTGTCTGTCATGGTGGAGCTGGCAAGCGACTTCCTGGACCGCAACACGCCTGTGTTTAGAGACGACGTTTGCTTCTTCATCAGCCAGTCAGGTTAAAACAAAACACAAAAAACATTCTGACAAACCAGTCTGAGCTAGGTCTTCTGGTTCAGGTCACTGGTTTAATTTAGTTGGATTTTAATTTCTAAAAAACAGCAATTTGAGATAAGGATCTTTTTATTTGAGACACATCTGACCATGAAATTGGCTGTAAAGAGAAACTTGCGTCACACTGTCATGATTCTATGTGAAACCTGTATCATCGTCATTTTGTCTTTTACCTCCAACAGTGGCCTCACTGTGCTGCAATTTTACATTGTAAGCATATCCTTTCATTTCCTCTGCTCCTTCAGGAGAGACAGCCGACACCTTGATGGCACTACGCTACTGCAAGAGCCAAGGTGCTCTGACAGTTGGTATAACCAACACTGTGGGCAGCTCCATTTGTAGAGAAACAGACTGCGGAGTCCACATCAATGCTGGCCCTGAGATAGGAGTGGCTAGCACCAAGGTATAGTTTATACTGTACATCCCATAGGTTTACACAATCTTTCTCAGAATGTGGCAACAGCAATATGCAATATACACATACTTTACATAGGATGTCCAGCAGTACTAAAAGCACTTTGCATTCAACTTGATGATACAATCCATATATTTAATGGCTGCATGATATACACAGTTCTGTGTTATTTGCTAGATAGGCAACACTGTTCAGTTACGCTTGGGGTTATATGAGTGTTTTTTGTGTATGTGATCCAGGCCTACACCAGTCAGTTTGTGGCCCTCGCCATGTTTGGCCTGATGATGAGCGAGGACAGACTCTCCCTACAGCAGAGAAGACTGGAGATCATCAACAGCCTCAGGGATCTACCTGGTCAGTCCAACAAACACCAGTCAGTCACAAACACAAAGCCTTTCATGGTCTTAACATTAGCACACATAATCTTTAAATGCAGACTGACGGACGCTAACCATGTTCGACCATCACTGACAAATCAAGCTAACAAAATGCTGTATCTCTTGTTTGAGAAGTGTGCACTCATATTCTCCCTGTTACCATAATACCTCCATGTCTACATCAGTCATTCTTCTACTCTCCTAGAGCTGATAAAGAAGGTGTTGGCCCAAGATAAGAAGATCAAGGCCATTGCCGAGGAACTGTATCAGCAAAAGTCTCTTCTGGTCATGGGCCGAGGTTTCCACTACGCTACCTGCCTAGAGGGGGCGCTGGTGAGTTGAGAATGCCACAGTAGTCTGTCAAAAAACTGCAATTCACTTCTCCTAGAATAATAATAAATATGAGGACAAAGTAGAAACATCTGATGACATAACAGAGTTGTAATATCTATTGTGCTGTATGTGTTATGTTATTATCCAGTATAATGTTCTGAGGTTGTTTTATTTGTTTGACTCTAATGCAGAAAATCAAGGAAATCACTTACATGCACTCCGAGGGCATCCTGGCTGGGGAGCTGAAGCACGGTCCTCTGGCACTTATAGACAAAGACATGCCGGTCATCATGATCATCGTGAGAGACGCCTGCTACACCAAGTGCCAGAATGCTCTGCAACAAGTCACGGCCAGATCGGTAGGTCCTGGAAAAAAACACATTCTACTGTAACTCATCTGCAGCCAGGGGCGTAGCACAAAATTCTTGGCCCTGTAGAAAGGCATTTTCTATGGGCCCCTCCCCGCATCCACAGCTATTCATTCTAGCATCTTTTTGGGCCCTCCTCACATGAGGGCCCTGGGTACTCAGTCCCCTTTTCCCCCCCAGTCCGACGCCCCTGTCTGCAGGCACTGAAACACACAAATGTTACATTCTGAGTGTAACAAAATGAATTGACTGACTAATATGATTCTTCGTGCTCGTGACTCTCTCTCCATCAGGGTCGGCCCATCATCATTTGTTGCCAGGACGACACTGACATGTGCAAGAATGCATACCAGACCATCGAGCTGCCGCATACTGTGGACTGTCTGCAGGGCATCCTCAGTGTCATCCCCCTGCAGCTCTTGTCCTTCCACTTGGCCGTCCTGCGAGGATATGACGTAAGTAGTCAACACAATGTTTGACTCAAGCTATCTGTATAAATTCTCACTGTATATGGAAAACACAGTCTTTTGTTTTAACATTTGTTTTGCGCAATAAAGTATTGAAGTGCTTTTTATCTAAAACGTTGAGCTGTGTCAGACTTTTTGCCAGCTAATCTGAGCCCCAGAAATGAGGGAGATCATACAAACAATGAAATAATCGGCTATTATCTTTCTATGTAATCTTATCAGGAAAAAATACTTGTATTGAGATATTGTGGCACATAGCTGTCATGTCTAAATACTGCATTTGTCATTGGTTACGTTTCAATATTATGCTATGAAAATGATAACAATAATAATTTAGTTTTTACCCAAAACGTATTAGGAATATGACATTTAAATGCACATATATTCTTTTATTATCGTTGCATATTAGTTTTAATGCTATGCCAAGTCTGTAGATCGGATACATGTATAACTGTCCTTAACATTTAGTTTGATTTAACACTAATTATGAACATCAACACATTATCCCAAATATAATTTCAACATCTCAGTGATATGTAATTTGCATGCAACACAAGACTCGAGGAAGCTATTTATTGCTTGCAGTTCATTAATTATTAACATACTGTACAGTGGTTGTGGAGACCAGTTTACCAAGCTGCACTTTCTAAAGCAGTATATGTATGTGTGTGTGGGCGGGCAGTATGTTTTACTTTGTCATGACAGCTTTGGTAGCACTTTCAGATTTTGTTTTGTGTAAAACGTTTGGAAGGCTTGATTTTACAAACTGTTAATCTCGCGTTTTCACCTTTCATCTAACCCACCAATTTGGACGATGTCTTTACTTAGTTTACACAGTTATGGCATATGTAATCAGTGACTTTTCTTATCATAAAGACAGGAACTGGTCAGTGACTCAGGCATTAATGTGAACATTGTGGTTTTTCTTTCGTTTTACCTTCGTGAGAGCTGATCCATCCTCTGTAGCCCCATTTGCCATCCACCTTTGTTAGCTTGTTAATGTATGTTTGTTAAAGCGTAAAAAGGAAGTTTATGTTTTAACATACAGTGATTGCACTTTATGTGACACAACACAGCCAAATTCCAGGCTATTTGCTCTAACAATCTGCTTTCTCTTTTTGCAGGTTGATTTTCCCAGAAATTTGGCCAAATCTGTGACCGTGGAATAATTACAGGTCAAAAGCACAGAAAAGCAGAAAGGAGGCTTATAGATGTACAGTGCAATTGAACATTCTGTGTGTGTGTGTGTGTGTGTGTGTGTGTGTGTGTGTGTGTGTGTGTGTGTGTGTGTGTGTGTGTGTGTGTGTGTGTGTGTGTGTGTGTGTGTGTGTGTGTGTGTGTATGGCAGATGAAAGAAGGAGGTTTATGGTAAAATAACTTAAAAAAAGAGAAAGAAAAATGTGAAGTCCACCAAATATACTGCTGAGGAAGTGCCAGTGCCATTGAGGCCTTGCAGAACAATCTATGACAACAACATTCACACATCCAAAGTAACCAACATGCAGTGCCTTTTTCTTATCTCAAGAAGCCAAATACTACAGGCTTAGCAGAAAAGCATTGACATGGTGTATTGAAGTGTTTACAGTTGTGCAATATAGGGACCAGATGTGCTTTATGTATGTACACAATCAAAAGTGAGGTGATTTGTTCTCTTTCTGTTTAATGAATTTCTTATGTCTATTGGGGTCGTCTTAACTCTCTTTGCATAACGGGAAATGTAGGAATTAAACAGTTTTATTCCATAAGTGTTCTCTGAATTATGAAAATCAATTTTTTTTTATATTTCGCTGCACATTCATGGCGTCACTGTGCCTGGTGGGACATTAGCCAATAACGTCAATATTTTTAGCACAAGCTACCAGAAGGAAGTTCCTCAATCTGACTTTCACATTACTTGATTCTTGATTTTAATTTAAAATATATTGTAAGTCTATTCTATTTAACAGGATTGCAGTTCATGGTAGAGCATGAAACTTCCTTTATACTTATTCTTGTCATAGGTTGGAGTATTTCCATAGACACACATAATAATTATTTAAAGAGCACTTATGCAGCAAAAAAAACAACAATGTGACTACCGTGACTTTCAATAATACGTTTGTTTCATCAACTGTTTGTATGGGTTTATGATAATCATAATATTCTGTATTTATCTGATTCTTATTTTATGGGGGCTTAAGAGAGGGTTTGATTTATATCTTTAACTGTGATTGTATTTTATACTGTATGTTTTAAAAACATAAGCAGGCACTATCAGTCAATAAATAGGTAAAGGATTCTATTCAAAGTGTGCTGTTGTTATTCCTTAGTTCTCGAGTCCTTACCTGCCAGTGTTTGTTGTGGTAAGAAATATCAGATGTTGATGCTATATTACTTTAACAGGAGGATAAGAGCTGCAGGTATAGTTCTTTTTATTTATTTATGTATTTATTCATTCATTCATTCATTCATTCATTCATTTATTTATTTATTTATTTGACAAGAGGTGGTATAAGCCTGCATGATCATTGATTCAGTCTAGTCCCAGTTTGTGCTTGTAATATACCATCATTATGAGATGCATACAATGAAGCTAGTTCAGTCTATGGACATATATAAAAGAGATATTTCAGGCAGAGATGACAGTAATGGAGCCAGTTAACAAAAAAAAAGTTAAAATCCACAACCGAATAAAAGTGTATATTTTACGATGTCCTCAGACCTCTCCTTACCTTTGGGAACTACTCGTGTTTGCTGGACACTTTGGCAAATCAGTAATTGTGCATCCTCTACGGTGGAATGTAACTACTATAAGTGCATATATTTAAGTACAGTTTTAGTTACTTGTACTTTACTTGGAGAGTACTTTTTACTCTACATTTTTCTGACAGCTAAAGTTAATTTGATACATATTATAGTATTTCTTACAATCGTATAAATTATGAGCCCTTAATGAGGCAAATAGTTCAAATTATCTCCACTTTTACCAGCTATGAAATTAAATGTACATGTTAATGCATCAGTAATAATAACCCAATACTATCATCATATAACACTGCCAAGGGTACTGCTATAGTGTGTATCTTTTCTTCTGATTCGGTATTTTGAATGCTGGGCTTTTTGTGATTTGGTATACTTACTTCAGATTACTTATTCTACTAATGATCCTCATATCGATATTTTTTAATCAGTAACATCCAGAACAAAAAGTTTTTCCACAAAGTTTTTGTGGAGAGAGAAAAAAGTTAGCGCCCACGTAAACTATGCGCGATGACGTCACCCGCATGCTCGCTCTGTGCTTGTTGTGGCGTTCCCTTCCTCCGCACCCGTCCCTCCGTGCTGCCGCTAGAGAGTTAGCTAGGAACTGGAGGAAGGTCTATCTGATCTGTTGTGACAGCCCGTTCTCCTAAACTTTTCCAAGTCTAGGTTGTGCCTGACAGACGGAGAGAGTGTTTTATCTGTGTTTTCGATGCATAGGAGTGTCCTGGGAGCGGCGAAGGGAGAAGGTAGGTCTCTCTGCCGCTGCCGCCTCCTCCGCCGTATGTTGCTCGGTCAGAGCTTTCAGTTCAGCCCTGGCCCGACTACCGCATTGCTTCTGACAGAAGTGAAAAAGACGGGGAGTGTAGGCCTTGGTAACTTTGTAACGGACCAAACGCGACGTTAATTTAACCGGGGTTTATGTTATTGCGACTAGGCTTTCTGACTGTAAAACCACCGAGTACCAGCGGTGCTGCGGCCGCGGTGTGTCATACACGGGTGACTTCATACCTTTTGTGTGTGTATTTTAGAGTAACGTTAGGCATGCTGCGTGTGGAAATTGTGAAAATTAATAATTAATAACAAGGTTATGTTATAACTTAAGGTTTTCAGTGTACATATCTTACCCATAGACCTACGCTGATGTAGCCTACCTACATTGAGCCAAATGAATGACATTTCAGTAAGTAACGTTATGCTTAGGTTTTTAAACCAATACCACAGTTGCCACGAAAACAGGTGTGAATGTGATGAAAGCTAACGCTAGTGCTATATTTTATTTGGCATGGTATATCGGAGGCAAGTTTCAGCTTGTCAACAAATCAGGCACCATGTAGGCCTACACGGGATTAATCTACCATGTCTGAAATCTGAAGCATGTCAAAGCATAAACAGGTTGGCATGGGTGGTTTGAGCCGCCAGTACAGTGGGGTCATATATGCACAGTACAGTACACACATGAAAGGATAACAATTGTTTCAAGACCAACACAAGTGGTGTTGGCATCTTTTCCCATTAATACATACTTAGCATCCTTCATCCTCTTCAAGAGACACATCTCTAGACTCTAGTGCTGCAGCAGCAGCAGCAGCCTGAATGTAGTTTTACTCGCTCTGTGTTTTATAACTCTGCCACATCAGGATGAGTGGCTAAGTCTTCAGGCCATGCTAATCTGATACCATAGCGAGCTCACTGACTCCCATCCAGCTCCCAACTGAGAGCCAAGGCCACGTCAGACCCCAAGGCTGCACTGGACTGAACTGGACAGTAGTCATGATGAGCTTGGGTTGATGATGGTGAAGGTCATTTCTCTTATCAACTCCTTGATAAGAGAAGTGTTGAAATGAACAAAAATCACATGCCTATATAACTATGGAGTTAAAAGGAAAAGGGATAGAGATCATTATGCTTGCCTCCCAAATACTCAGTATACAAGTATTTCTCCTAATAATGCCACACCTTATCAATACACTGGCAACATATCGTAATATGCCATGATGATGAGGCATTTTGACATTTTAACTTTGACATTGTTCTGTTTTTGATTAGTTAAGCTTATGTGTTTAATATTTGAATGATGGCACATGTGGCACGTGTTACACACTAATCTCATTTACTAAAGCACTTTATTTTGCATTAAATAACTATTAGAGTGACGAGGGCTCCACAGTTTAGGAAAATATCTAAATTGCAATTGTTATGGTTGATTTTGAGGCGATTGTAGCTCAGTTGGTATCTTGGTAGAACATGTCAGTCCTTCATTAGGGCCCGAGCGCCGACAGCGGCGAAGGCCTTATTGAAACTGAAGGAATTATTATTCTTTCTTTTCCTGTACAATGAATCGCCTTTTTGGGGACCTTATCATCATCATCAGGCCTGCCTTGCTAGCGCCCCCTACAAAGTAAAAAAAAAAAATGGAGCCCCTGCAGTGCGTTTAACGTAGACTCACGAAACTCGTATAACACATATGAAGCATGTCAATACGTAAAAAAAATGTCATTAGTGCGATTTTGGCCATTTCCACGTGTCGTACTTTAACGAACTCCTCTTAGAGATTTCATCCGATCAACTTCAAATTTGGTCTGTGCCATCTTAAGACGTTAAAGATGAAAAATTATTAAAAGAAAAGCTTTTCGTCATAGGGCATGGCCGTGGTGGGGCGGCCATTTTGTGCGTTTCGCCATCGAAACAGGAAGTGGGTGTAACTTGAGTACATTGTCCAGTTGGCTCCAAACTTTTCAGGATTCATAAGAGTCCAACCCTGAGTGCATATAAAGGCTATAAAGTCATAGCGCCCCCTAGTTGCAACAGGAAGTAGGCCTAAAAGTCAAGGTGCTATACTTTAACGAACTCCTCCTAGAGATTTCATCAGATCGACTTCAAATTCGGTCTCTGTCATCTAAAGACCTTAACGATGAAAATGTATTAAAAGCAAAACTTTTTGTCCAACGGTGTGGGTGTGGCGTGGCGGCCATTTTGAGCATTTATCGATGAACGAAGAAGTTGTTGAAACTTTAGTGTACATTGACCAATTTGGCCTAAATTTCTCACGATTGACAAGGGTCCAGGCCTGAGGACATTTATAGGCAAAAATTTACTTTTGGTCATAGCGCCCCCCACTGGCAACAGGAAATCAGCCTCATATGACCAACATCATTCGATTCACATGAAACTTATGTGTGGTCTACATGTGATACTGAGCCAGCCCCTATACTTTAACCACGCCCACCTACTCAGGCCACACCCCTTTCATACAGTTTGAACCGTTTAAGGTTTGTGTGAGGTATAATTGAACTCAGCAGAGAGTTCCTTTTTAATTGGTGATTGTTTGACCCGCCCCGTATGCTTTAGCCATGCCCCATTTTATAACTAATGACCCGTTTGATGTAGACTATTGTGTAGGGCTAGGACGGTATGGATTTTTTCTTACCGTGGTTGAAAAGCAAGAAATTCCCGCGGTATACCACAACCCCCTTTTGAGAGTATTGTAAGTTAGAGCGAGAATGGCAGGGTGCCTTAAGTGAGTGACGTCAGTGCCCGTGTGGTCGTGCATGGAGAGCGAGCGGTAACGGAGAGTAGCGTATGAGTTACACTGTGAGGAAAAGCGAGAGGAAAAAGAGATAGCAAAGTTGATGTAAAGTGAGTTAAAAGTGAACAATAAAACAACAAGGTAGAGCTTCTCAAGACACGGTGGCTTAATCTATTGTCAGTACTTTTTTTTTTTTTTTTAGGCCTTTATTTGACAGGACAGCTGAAGACATGAAAGGGGAGAGAGAGGGGGAATGACACGCAGCAAAGGGTCGGAGTCGAACCCGGGCCCCCTATAAGGCTGCACTGGACTGAACTGGACAGTAGTCATGATGAGCTTGGGTTGATGATGGTGAAGGTCATTTCTCTTATCAACTCCTTGATAAGAGAAGTGTTGAAATGAACAAAAATCACATGCCTACATAACTATGGAGTGAAAAGGGAAAGAGATCATTATATATGGGCACGCGCTCTACCAGGTGAGCTACCCAGGTGCCCATCTATTGTCAATACTGCCGGGAAAGTGAATGGCGTTACCCCCGAAAAACATCATCTTAAACCTTACAACATGTTGCAGCCCGAGTGCATCCCGTCTAGCAGCTGAGCAGACAGAGAGCCGAGAGGGCGACTCAACAGTCCGCTAACTTGTTGCTCTCTCTACCAATACAAGCCGCTCTGTTTTAGGCTACGAAACGTGCATGCAGGCTGAAATTCAACTGTGCCGTTTTATCGGGATAAAGCTATAAACAGAAGGAAACTCCGTTAGCTGCTAGGCTAATGTGCAATGGTAAACACTGCAGCTGTAACGTTAATGTGTCTACCTCAGCTGAGAACGGAGAAATGTCTTTGCCTTTCCTACTGTAGAAAAAAAAAAGACATTTCACACAAAGACATACAAGACATTACACAGGTAGGCTACTCTCGCATATAGGCCTAATAGTCAACACAAATGGAATGTTATGTGTCATGGAATATTGCGCTCCCCAACTCACGAAAGGTCGGATTTGCTCCATCTTTTGATGATAAGTTTTGTTTTGAAAACCTTGAATCCATGTAAGACACAATGTCATCAGACACAATCCACGTTAGAATCAATGAATCCATGTCATTAGCATCAATGAATCCTTGTCATTAGAATCAATGAATCCATGTCATTAGACACCATGTGCAGGTCAATGTTTTTTTGCGGTGATGACGGTGACGAGCACAGACCTGCGGTAGGCGTCACGTATTGCGGTAATGCGGTAACCGTCCCAGCCCTACTATTGTGTGAGGTATCATTGAACTCAGCAAAGAGTTCCTTTTTAATTGGTGGTTTGCCCCGCCCCATATGCTTAAGCCACGCCCCCTTTAATAACTAATGACCCGTTTCTTGTACACTATTGTGTGAGGTATCATTGAACTCAACAGAGAGTTCCGTTTTCATTGGTCATGGTTTGTCCCGCCCCCTATGCTTTAGCCACGCCCCCTTTCACAGCTAATAAACTGTATGACGTAGAGTCTTTTGTGAGGTATCATTGAACTCAGCAGGGAGTTCCCTTTTCATTGGGGACGATTTGCGGTGTCTGAGTGCCGCGCTAATGCACGGTCACAAGGAGTGGCGTCTGCCAGTAACCTCGACGCGCGCAGAGGAGCAAGGGCCCGTCCAACGCTGCTCGCAGCTTTAATTGTAGAGTTGGTTGTCCTTAAGCAAGATGCTGACCCCCAAAGTGCTTCAGATCTAAGCTATCTTTATGGGGAAAATGTCCAAATGTGTATTGGACAAAAGCGCGTGGCAAAATAAATTTTATTTTGGTCTCTTTATAAAAATCAAAGTTTTACTTCTTTTTTTCTAGCAAAATATAAATCAAAGTAGATCAATAATATTACCAAAGAGAAAGCAAACAGCTAAATTATTCCTACACAGAAAACACTTACATTAAAGTGCTCTTGTATGCAGCCTTAATAATGTTTGGGAGGCAGAGACTGGTAACTACAGCGTCCTCTGAAGAAACCTCTGTGATCAGGCCGTTTGTAACTTAGAAACTGGCAGTTAACATTGTGACTGATCAGGTTTAATTCATTACTAAAACCCAAATCATGAAAACCATTATTATACGGTTAATTGTCCACCCTAGGATTGGATTTTGTGTGTGTGTGTGGTATTTTGCCATTGTATGGGCAGGCTTTCCATTACATATTGATGTGTTGTAGAACATTAATCTTTAATGTTGCAATTAGCTGTATCATAGTCTGGATTGACGACAAATCATTTCCAGGATAATGGCGATGTGTGTTGCCGCTGTCTAACTCCGTTCTCTTCGGGAAACAAACTTTGAGCTAGCAAGCTCGGGCAAAAAGGCAGGCCTGCTTAGTTCTTTCAGTGAGTGATTGTAAAGATTTACAAGGAGTATGTTTACGGCATTTACTATCTAACCGGAAAGTTTTGGGACCTATTGGCGGGGATTTGCTATGGATAAAATACACACGGCGATACACTGGTAAATTATGTTTAAGGTTTAACCATGTATCCAGCTAATTTAAATAGCTCACGTTACTGTATTGTGTGAACAGTGAAAGCTATAGTGCGTAGTTTCTGTCGACCCCATGAAGAATTCAAAGTAATGACAACAAAACTGTCAGCACGGCCACATGATACAAGCCTTCCGTGATTGGCGCACTCCCTCTTCCACGCAGTTGCTAGTAGCCGAGGAGGACACGGAGGATGTAAAAAACATGATGGACTGAATTATCTTCACTCAAGTTTCTGCGCGCGAAAGTCGCCGGATCTGACACAATCTTCTGAACATAGCCATACTGAGAAATACAGAGAGAGTTGTGTGGAGCTGATAGTCTTAATTAGCTTTGTAGCAACTCATTTGGCAATGGCTTGAATGTAACGGAAGTTCATTAATATCCAAAAGTTACGCACTAAAGCTTTAACTTCATTTAATATTGTGTGTGCTGTTTTCTTTTGTGGGTACAAATGTTCCACCAAAACAAGTTCTTTCCCCGAGACCAATTTGCAGAGCCACCATCTTTGCAACTGGAGTTTAGCGCTGCCAAGGACGTTTGTGATTGGTTAAAAGAAATGCAAACAACCCAGAGCATGTTTTTTCTCCTATCCTGGAATGTATGTGTGGAGGGGCCAGAATGCGAGACTAGCTGTATCATGATACTGTCAGAGGTCAAGCGATGTGATTGTACCGCTATGACTAATGCTATGATCACATGTTTGCTAAATATGTCGGTGATATAAGTAAGCTTGTTTTATTCTTTCTGTCTTTATATTCTTATAGTCTTTGATATGTCCCACTTGTAGCCTACCTGCAATGACCTAGATTTTCCTCAGGGACATTAACTTTCATCTACCCTAATCGAATCCCTTTTACATTTGAACAAATTCTTCAATGCCTGCTGGCCAGAACTATAGCAGGTGTCTGTCTTGCTTTTTCAGCTTTCATGTAATTTTCTCTACACTGTAGTTTTTCCCTGTCAGTGTCCATATATCTGTGCTGAGTGAGTCAACTGTACATTTAGGCTAGTCGTGCCTAGCTTGGCATCAAGTGAAGGATTGTACATATGCTGCGCCTGCTGCAGCTGAAATTAGTTTTGGTTATGATTAATAGCCCCTTTTATAGTGTTCTTAGGTTGATTTGTGTGTTGTGAATCAGTGCACCAGACGCTGAGGTAAACAGATACTGGGGAAAAATATCAAAGTGCCACTTTTAGCCAATGCAACCTTCAAGCTAAAACAGCAGAGCCAGTATTTTTCTCAGAGGGAAAGGTGTTGCAGGAGATTTGTTGCACAAAAGTGTTCATGTGCTGTGTTGAATCTGAGGCCTATACTCCATGCTGCCTGTATGTCAAGGAAAAATGTAGCACAGCCAAAGCCTTAGCATGTAGTTTCTGCTGCACCTGCTTTTTAAACAATTATGTAATCAAGTGGGAAAAGCTCTGCTTTGATAATCAAAATATTCATCAAGAATATCTCTGTCAGTCCCTCAGTGGGGATATATGTGAAGAGGCCACAGGGAAAATGGCAGATGAGTGAGGGAATGTCAGGAGGAGCATAAAGAAAGCCAAGGATAATGAGAGGGAGTGAGAGAAGCACAAAGAAAGTAAAGGTCTTTGGGTGTAGTGCGAGAGCCAGCTGGACATACGACATGTGAGAAGGAGGAGACAAAGCTGGGGAGGCAGAGGAAGAAAGTAGATGAGTAATGGTGCGGTTGCAGACTCACACCTATTACATCTGAAGCCATATTTTTCGCATAAAAAGCAACACAGAAAAGATTGCATGTTCAAGATAGATTTAAAACCCAGGGCTTACGAAAGAAACAAACCATTCAGAACAAACCAACGGAAATAAACAAAAAACCAAGATGACGAGCAGAGACTCTGTGGGATCAGCCTAGATAACACAATCAAATTGTCATAAACACAGTGGGATCACTCAACAAGATGCATTAAAATACAAGGAACATGTTGTGATGAAAATGAACTGAATATTAACTTATAAGCAATTGTCTGAACTTACCAGACTGTTCTAGCTTTCCTATTATTTGCCTTTACCCACTTAGTCATTACGTATATCCACATTACTGATGATTATTTATCACAAATCTCATTGTGTCTATATTTTGTAAAAGCACCAATTCAACCCCCCAATATTGTGGTGATATCAACGTCGAAGTATTTGGTCAAAAATATTGTGATATTTGATTTTCTCCACATCGCCCAGCCCTACCTTCATTTTAGTTTTTGCCAACACTGATTGATATATGAACAAGCACAGATTTGCAATAGGTGTAACCATGTACGGGCATGCATCAATGCGTTCATACATACACACACACAACCTCATAAATACTTGACCTTCATGCCAAATTTCAGCGTCCTAGGACGAAAGCTGTGGGGAACTTTTTGTCGACCTACCGACAGAGCAAGCTATAGAGCTGCTGGTCGCAGCTAAAGAATTATATTAGCTCAGGTTGCAACAATTAATTCATTGATACTTGTTAATTACTGATTTACCTCCTTAAAATGTCAAAAATCATAATAAAAAGCTCAAAAGTATGAATATAAAAACTATTAACATTTGTTTCATTAATCACTCGTCATGTTTATACTTCTATTTCTACTACTAATAATAATGACAATATACGATCAGTTGATTTATTTGTTATATGTTTTATCTTTTGACAAAAAAATGAAATGGCTGCAGATTTGGTTGGTATTTATTAGTGCTGTCAAACGATTAAAATATTTAATCGCGATTAATCCCATTAATTTCATAGTTACCATAATTATGCCATAAAGAACGTTAATCTCGCGATAAAAAAAATTGACGCCGTTAAAATGGGTTTGCGTTAACGCCGTTAATAACGCATTTAACTGACAGCACTAGTATTTATTCATAGTTGTATGATAGAAAACATGTCACTACAATGTTCCCTCCCTCCACTAATTATATCAAACAAAAGGCAATAACAGTCAAGTAGTTCAGCAGCTGGCAGTTGGTCCAACTCTACTTACTGATGTAGCTCACTCTCTGCAGTTCTTTCTAAGGGGCCGTTCACATTGTACGCGCAAGCGGCAGCGCTGCGCTATGAAACCCATTACTGTCAATGGCTTGCGCGCGCAAGAACTGGTCTGCCGCTGCGCTGAGCACAACAGTGAGTGCATTTCTTAAAACAATTGATGTAAACTGCACCGCATAGTGACGGACCTGAAAAATTGTGTATCTTGCTAGAAATCTTTTGTTTGTGTCCAAAGCAAGTATTTATACCAATGAATCAAACTGACAAGTCCTTACGCCATTGTTTATACCAAGATAGTGAAACTGCTTTGTGTTGTCCGTATTTAACAGTTCACTCTGGAAGTATAGTCTAATGAACAATGCACATGAAAGGGAGCACTATTCCCTATGTGACAAAGTTACACATTATTGTCATCTCTGATCTGAGAAATGCGCCAAAGCAAAGAACTGTAGCCTACTGTTGTGAGCTGCGAAAACCAAATACCAAGTTGATTATACAGCTCCATACAGGTATTTGTAGGATATATTTGTATTTGTATGTTTTATATGATGTAAAATATGTTTGGTCAAGTCATGTTCATTTTCATTGAAGTTCACATATAGATAGTTAGGTATATGGCCTTTACACAGAATAACTACCCATTTCCAAGTGTGTAAGCTCCAGTTTTGGAGGAATTAATTGCACATATGCATTAAACAAAGTGTTTTCCAGAGAATGAATGATGAATGTATGTTAGTTTTAGTTATGTTTTATTTCTGTGTCATGCCAAACATTTTGGCCCATCCCACATGGGCTTACAAGACACAACAAATTTACTTATTTAACAAACATCTTCCTGTCGCATATACAAATCATTCGGAGAAATACATGAATACAAATATATACATATACACATACATGTATGAATGTAGGCTCATATCTTAGTTTTACTATACCCAACTGCAATGACTGCAGACCTCTTACGTATTTATGTAAACATGCAATGACACATAGTGTTGAAATGCAACATTTTATTTAGAAATGAAAATCTAAATCTATTTAGGGGAAGAGTGTAAGACAAGGTGGAAGAACCTAAGGGACAGGTACATAAAGGAGAGGAAGCAACAGAGAGACAAGGGGCAGACCAAAAAAGTACTTGGAAGTACTTTTCCATACTGTCTTGTCTGGAGCCACACGTCAGGGAGAGACAAATAGCCAGACGCTCCGTTGTAGAAATGGGTTTTCGGAATGTTGTTCGCATCCGGGAAATCGTAAGCCCGACTCTCGTCAGCAGACTGTCAAATTGCTCCCTGTTGAGCCAAAAGTAAAATCGGAGCTCCTTCACCAGCCGGAATTCCCCAACTGCTCTCTGGACCTGAGGGTCTCGTGCACCCACACCCTTCTTCTCCTCACAACCAGGGCAAGTGCCAAGGCTTTCTTTTGGTTCAAAGACAGAAACATCTTCGCCACCAAATCACTACTGTGTATCCTACACAATGTCGCATGTACTGCACGTGTGATGTTAACACCGGACACAGACGTGACGTGCATTCAAATATTGGTGCATGTATGATGTAAATTTGCGCTGAGCCCGGCGGCAAGCACAACAAATATATTTGGGAATAGGACAACCATAGCGGCGAGTGCAGCGCATGCTGCGTACAATGTGAATGGCCCTTCATGTTGTCACAGTGTTGAAGCTGAGACTGAGTAGCTTTACAATTGACACAGCTTGAGGTTTTTTTTGGCTCTATTTGATCATAACCTCTCCCGTGCTGCTTCTTTCTCTTTAGCACTTTGTCTCTCTAACAAGGAAACCCAGCGCCTGTGTGTGTCCTTGTTGCCTGTCAAACAGACAAGTCTAAACTATCATACTCCATTCAACCTGTGGCTGTTTTCTGAAGGGATGACAAACAGCCATGACTGCTCGCTGTTGCATAGCTACACAATTGTGTGCCCTCGCCCACACATACTCGCATACAAACCCTGGCCAAGAAAAATACTCCTCCACTTCCTGCCTGAGTAATCAATGCTAACACTGGCATTTGTTTTTTTTATGAACACACAAACACATCACGTGTTTATGTCTAAATCTGTGTGTGTGTGTGTGTGTGTGTGTGTGTGTGTGTCAGCGAGAGCCTCGGGAACACCAAAACATTTACAGCCTCGACTTCAGCTCCAATCCACTGTTACCGTTGTCAGATGAACAAACTGGGCAGAAAGCTGTACTGATAGATTGGTTGGCTTTAGATACTGGGATGAAAATAGAGGAAGTGATGCCAAGGACTGACAGATGGAACCATATTAGGTCCTGCCATTCACTGTGGATTATTTGAGTGATTCAGTGGACTGGAAAAAAAAAAAAGGTGTCAAGTTCCTTTTAATAAGTGCAATAACCTCATCACGCTGATATAGGATTATTAACGTGCTATAAATGGTTTACCACTCTGCACGCCGATTTGGAGATAAATGATTTTGTGTACAGCTGTACTGCCTGGCATGAAGTCAGTCATGCTGTTTGGGTGTTAATCAGTTTTTTCCCCCCTCTGTATGTGTTTTGTTGGCCTCCTGCAGACAGCGCTGGTGGTCCTGACTGTTCAGCAGGATGAGTGAGGCGGACGGCCAGTTTTACAGCGTTCAGGTGGGAGACTCCACCTTCACTGTACTCAAGCGCTACCAGCAGCTCCGCGCCATCGGCTCCGGGGCCCAGGGCATCGTCTGGTAAGCTTTAAGATTAGAGAAATCCTTGTATTCCACACTGTCTGATAATATGACATAGGGCTGCACAATTAATCGAATTTTAATCACAATCACGATTTTGGCTTCCCACGATCAAATTCACGTGATTGAGCGATATTTAAAATGCTTCATTCCGTTCATAGAACGCTCTGTATCAAAGTTTTTTTTTTTTTTCCAAAGCTCCGTAAACCACTCTCTGATCACGTGCCTCCATGAGCCAATCAGAGTTGTTCCCTGCACCGCGCAGCTTACAGAGTAACGTAAGGAAAATTCCACAACAGATAGTAGTCGGTCATAAGTCGTCATGAGGTTTACAAGTTTACGCAACATTTTGTCCCGTCTGTGTTGTTTTTCAGACAACAGCAGTAACCATAGTGCTAGTTTGAGTCTTTTAGCTCATAGATTTAGCGGCAGACTGTTGGAATCCTCTACAGTGAAATACAGTCACACTGCACCGTTTAGCTGTCAGCATTTTAGCCGTGTTTAATCCAGTTACTACTGTAGCTAACGGTAGGCTAACGTTAGCTGCTGTGTAACGTGTTATTAGTGTTTACTAGCGTGACATGCAGCGATGTTTCTGTTGCCTCTAACGTCTGTTTTGGAGCATCAGAGCGCAACGCAGACATTTAAATGGCACCGTAATCCACGTTGCTATTTCGTCTGATAGATACCGGACACCGGTAAGCCCTAATATGACATATACAGTATGTTCATTGTTAAAGGTGCCGTAGGTAGGATTGAAGATCCAGGACCAAAACATTTGAACATTGACAACTTCTCAGTCCCTCCCCCCTTTCCGCTGAAGCCCAAAACGGTCTCCTAAGCCCCTCCCCCCACAGGGGAGAATGAATGTGTGTGCATGAGCAGTGATTGACACACAGTTAGAACCCCCCCCCCCGCTGGCCCTGATTGGTGCATCTGAACAGGGAGCGGTGTATTTTTGCAAATGTTTTTTTTTTATTACCTACTCCATGTAGTTCTACTCGAACATAGTGTCAGTTTCAGCAAATATGACAGAAAGTTAGTTTTATAAGTCTTACCTACTGCACCTTTAACTTGTTCTCACCCTTCACTGAAGCTGTGTGATGTTTAACTGAGCGAAATATTCACACCCAAGACTTGTGTTTTTTGGCTGCATCATTGCATTAAATGTAAATATTCTAGATGTTTTGCGTGTCATTTTATTCAAATTATCCCAAAATTCAGACTAACACATTTGATATCTTTGAAAACTTTGGGGTGTCCACTAGAATATAAAATATAGTTATGTGGGTTTGAGGACTGTAGGAAGTTTAATTTGTTTGCTACTTTGCTACTACTGGTAAAAATAGATACATTTTTAAAATACTCATAAATAAATACTACAACATTTCTGTATTGGGTAATGTAATGCACATTTCAACCCCTATTGGCTGCAAGCAGATCTTTATGCTGCTTCCTCTTCTTTGGGGATTTGATTATTGATTATTTAGTGTTTAAATTGCAGAGAGAAAAAAAACTCTTGCACCTCTTTAACCTATTTTAAAGGATAATTGACAAGACAGGTAGCTAGCTTTTTTTCCTCTTCAAGTTGATGGTAAAAACAGCTTTGCTCTGCAGGATGCATTTATTTTCTTTCTTGATAACTTTCTCTCTGTCTGTTCCCTCCTCTATACAACGTGTAACCAGCTCTGCTCTAGATACAGTCCTTGGTATACCAGTGGCAGTGAAAAAGCTGTGTCGGCCCTTCCAGAACCAGACCCATGCTAAGCGTGCCTACAGGGAGCTAGTGCTGCTCAAATGTGTCAATCACAAAAATGTAAGACCTATTTAAAGGATATGTTCACATTTTTTAAAGTCTGTCTAAATTGAAAGCAATAGTCAGGTGTCCATATGTACATTGGAAGAACTTGGTCTAATCTTACCTTCTGTTGATCCTGGCCATGAAGAGATCCTTTCCTCATGTCTTTCCAACGTATGATTGGAAAGACAAGTTCATGCAATGCTTATGGGAGACTTTGGCCATCTCAGTTACACAAATTAAGTGGGTACCGCCCAAAGTAACAATGTTTTTGTTTTTCCTCCGGAGAGTCTTTCTGTGCTGAGCTGCAATGGAGGGATAGTAACACAAAGAGGGAACTCTGTACTAAAACACTGTAACTTTGGAAGATACCCACTTGATTTGATTATCTCTAAAGTCTGATATCAGTGTCAAGTTTGGAATATATTTTTGATTTCAATGTTCATATGAGCACCTGACAATGGACAGACTTGAAAACCATCCTTTGATGTCAGCTCTTTTTCCTACCCTCAGGAATATGTGCCATATGTCCGATACAGATATAGTACTGTATTATAACATAATTAATCAGTTAAAAGTTTTTTATTTCATAAATTTTGCAAAACAGCAAAACTGGCAGTCAAATTAAAATGTAGCTTGTATTCTCACAGCTTCTCATGTATTGTTTCATAAGACACTTTCTGATTTAAGAATTGCATCCCTCCCTCTTTTTTATCTTCCACTGTAATGTGAATGTAATCTCTTAATCAGAGTGAGAGAATCCAGACAATCCCACTTGAGTCCCCTGCCTTCCATTTGGCTAGCTCTCCACAGTTAAGTGGATGTAGTTGGGAGAGTAACAGAGTGGACTAATGACCTGTCTCTCTGCTTGCAGATCATCCGTCTGATCAATGTGTTCACGCCTCAGAAGTCCTTGGAGGAATTCCAGGACCTGTGAGTGGCAGTAGCGTGTTTTTTGGCTGCAACAATCTACTCAGTGCTTTCTGTAGGATTCAGAGATTTTAGCTGAAGCTAGCATTTAACTACCATCCCTCAATTTACTTCATCTTCTATTGCACTGTATTGCTTTTATAGGCTCTCTATGCTTTAATTACTTCTATGTGTTTGACGCTGTCTCTTTAGGAACTCCTTTACTACCTTTTCTGCCTCTTTTTTCTGACCGTTCCTCTTTTAATCTCCTATCACTTGCATCTCTTATCTACCACTTTGCCATTTTGTATCCCTACTTCACTTGTTTTCATTCCTTCCATGGCTTTTAGGTATCTAGTGATGGAGTTGATGGATGCCAGCCTGTGCCAGGTGATCCACATGGACTTGGACCATGAGAGAATGTCCTATCTGCTCTACCAGATCCTCTGTGGCATCCGGCACCTGCACTCTGCTGGCATCATCCACAGGGTAACAGGACTAGCAATAATTGTGCTGTGGGCTAAATGTTGATAAGACAGTAATGTTTTTACACACTGCGGAAATATCTTAAAGAATGACTTAATATTTTACTGCCAACTTTTGTTAAAACGTTTCAAGTTTTTTTTTTCTTTTGCACCTGTAACCACGCCCAATAGTGATGTCGGTGTACTTGCACACCCTGAACACTTCAACATCACTGATGTGAGGCGATGGGGTAAACCACCGGGCTTCAGGTTTTCAGCTGGTGTTCATTTGCTCATTAATTAGCCATTTAATCAAGTATCCAGTCCTAAATATTTATTGCTAAGTGACAATTAGATAAATAGATTAGATCATTTGAACTTTTTGAAGAAAATCTGTTTGTTTCAGGAGTTCTTCATGAGCAAAGGATCATGTCTTTTGATTTTAAAAGTACATTGTTAAAGCTATAGTGCGTAGTTTCTGTCGCCCCCATGAGGAATTCTAATTAATGACAACAAAACTGTCTGCGCGTCCACATGATACAAGCCTTACGTGACCGCACATGCGCCCCCACCCCTCCCCCACGCAGTCGGGGGTAGCCACGGAAGACACGGAGAATTAAAAAAACATGATGGACTCTTCAGAAAAGGTAATTATCTATCGAGTTTCTGTGCGGGAAAGTCACCGGACGCCACAATCTTCTGAACGTAGCCCTACTGAGAAACACAGAGAGAGTTGTGTGGAGCTGATAGTCTTAATTAACTTTGTAGCAACTCATTTGGCAATGGCTTGAATGTAACGGACGTTCATTAATATCCAAAAGTTACGCACTAAAGCTTTAACTTAAGGATGTGGAGGTTTTTAACCTGTGTGTTTAAATGCTACAAATTTCTCCAAAACAACCGGCATCCATTCCAATCTTTCTCCAGCTACCATCTGCTACAGGAAATAAAATCCCTCAAGAGTAATGTTTTTGGGTGTGTATGTTTCTCTGGATTTATAGAGTTTTTCTCCCCTTAGGACCTGAAGCCCAGTAACATTGTGGTGAAGTCAGATTGCACTCTAAAGATCTTGGATTTTGGCCTGGCTCGGACGGCCTGCACTAACTTCATGATGACCCCTTACGTGGTGACCAGATACTACCGCGCGCCAGAGGTCATACTGGGGATGAAGTATAAGGAGAATGGTAAGGACAGTCAAGCACCATTCTCACAACGCTAATTTGAAAGATCCTATATCTAGGGCTGGATACCGAATTCAATACTTTTAGGCAGCGACCAAACTGCCTCTGAAGTATCGAGTATCGAAAAATGGCTCGTCACTCAATACCCAATTTCAAATAGTGTAAATCTCATCAGTAAATCTCATCAGCATCAGTAAGCCAATAATCATGCAGCATTCTTCTACCAAGATCTAATCATGTTTGTGATTGGCTGTTTAGCGTTACACGTCGTAGAGATGGGCAGGAAAAACTTTACGTTACGCGCAGAGAGTTTACGTAGTAGGAGCTGAAAAATAAATAAAAAGATTTGTCCCGTAAGGTTGTAATTTCTTTGTTTCATAAAATTTGTATCGGAAAAAAGTATCGTTTAGGAACCAGTATCGAAGTCACGGTATTGCTATCGGTACCGGTATCGAAAATCTTCAAACCATACCAAGCCCTACTTATATCTTTAAAATGAGAGAGATACAGTAGATGAAGGAATAAAGCTCCACTCCTAACACCATGTTTTGGCATCAACAAAGGTATCGTGACAGTTTGATTAACATTACATTATTTTTCAATGTAATATAAATCGGTATAATCAGCGCAGAAATGATAATGCTTTAACACAAAGGTGGCTCTTCCCTGGAACTCTTCATGTCCTTATTGAACCACGTATTCACCTTTGTGAGCTGACACTGTTGATAACGGTTTCATTTCTCTTTCCAATGCTCCATTAACATTTTTTAAATTCTAACAAAGAGCCATAACAATTGGTTGATATTGGCATTCATTCAAATCTTGCCTATATGTCAGCTAGTTTGCAAAAAAACAAAAAAACACAGATCATAACGCAGAGGAAAGCATAAAGTAAATCAGAAACGGTGTTATCATTACATTTTGTCCAACAGACTCGATTGTTTGCGATACACAGCAGCATTTGAGTAAACAGAGAAGGCCATCAAAGCTGAACAGATGGTGCAGGCTGTTAAGAATAATAAGTGCACAGTCCCAAGTCTTTGATCCCGTATCAGTTGGTCTCTAGCTGGTTATTAGAGGTCCAAGCACCACAGGGGCTGGAACCTGCTTGGAATGGATTATTATTATTTGTACATGCATTTTTAAGATTGTGTTAGAAAGGCCCATTTTACATAAACTCTAATAAGTCTTCAAAAAGGCACACCAAAAGTGTATACCTCATAATTGACTGCACTGACTTTTCTTAAATTAAGATGACATTATCTGTGGTCATGCATTCATTCACTCATAGACCTCTGTTTTATTATAATTCAGCCTGCGGAAACAGACACACACCTAGTTCAGGAAAGCCAGATATTCTGGGGGTTAGGTCACCAGTTTGAATTCAGCATGGAACCTTTGTTAAATGTCATTCCCTGTGTCTCTCTCGCTCTCTCACCCAACTTCCATGCAGTGGCATGCTGTTAGCTGGCTAGAAAAGCATGAAATGCCCCAAAAGCTTAACCTTTTCCAAACCCACTATGACATACTGATGACCAGCACAATAATTTGTAATGATTAGGTTTTACAGCTAGTTGGTAAATGGCACTACTCTGCTGCAGTGGAGCTGTGGTTGGTTGGCTGCTTACTGTAATGGCTGAAATGATCTCTCATAAAGTCCTCTTTCCTGGAAAGGACTGTATCCCTGCCTCGTTTTTCTCACTTTAAGCCTTTTCATTTGTTTTCTCTAACTGGAGGCAGAAGACCGTCAGGGGACATCAATGCTGTCAAGAATTGTTCATTTAGGTCATTAGAATATATCCAAGAGAGAAAAAAAGGATAAGAAAGAGGCGTTTGATTAATAGTTTATACAGTCATTTTACTGCCAAGAGCATACTCTACAGAGTTCCATGCAAGTCTACAATAAATCTAAGAGAAACCTAAAAGTGTCAGTCTGTAATAAAGTAATGAAGCAGAACATTTTTATAACGTGTCATTTGTCTACAAACCACAGTCAAATTGTTTGTATCTCTTCTAAACTAGCTTAACTACAAGGTGATGCATGAAAGATTACATAGAGGCCTGGCCTAACAGGAAAGCATTTTTGCCAAGTGTAGAGTGGAACTACCCTGTTAAAGCAGTCACAATGACTAGTGTAACCTGTCCAAAGTTTCAATTTAGGATTTATGCAGTGTATTTGAAGAATTGACCTACAGTGGTCTGTATGATCTGGAGACGAAGTGCACAGACCTTTCAGCTTCAGTGAAACTGAAATAGAGGGAAGAGAGGAGTTAATGGCCGTTTGCCACACATGGGTGCTCTAAAGCAAACAGTCAACTCTAAGAGTGAGAGAAAGAGAGACAAACTCCATACAGCCTACTCTGCTACGCGCGCACACAGGGAAAGTCATGAAGGGAGAAACAGCTGTGTAAACTGATAAGCAGAGCTGCAGAGGCGAGGAGAAGGGCCTGAACGGCTGCATCTGGTTTCCAAGTCAGACAGAGAGAAGAAAGCCAGCATTAAGATGAATATGATGAAAGCATCAGGCCATGGCACAGCTAGAGGATTGACCAAAAATAACGAGAGCTAGTGTTCTGCATTTCAATGTTTGTCATTAAAAAGTTAAACCATGTGACTGCAACATCTGTAGTGTAATTTTACTGTCTACTTAACATGCATTATATTATTGTGTGTGTGTGTGTGTGTGTGTGCGCGCGTGTTTGCGTGCGTGTTCTCTGTTCCCAGTGGACATCTGGTCAGTGGGGTGCATCATGGGAGAGATGGTTAAGGGCAGCGTTATCTTCCAGGGCACCGACCGTATCCTTAAACACTCTCACTGTCTCTGATCTGTTCCACTTCTTCCCTCCTTTACCCTCCATCAAACCTTCATTTGACACAAAGTATTTAATTCATCTTGACAATTTTCTTTTCTTATGGTTTTCCTCGCACATTTGACTGTCAAGACATTTGCCACTAATGCCCTCTAAGCACACCCCAATTTAATCAGAGAGCTTTGTGTGTTCCCTGCCCTCTCCAACGCTTATGAATCTGTGGAGTTGTTTTTCAGATAGCGATAATCCACTTAATTGATAGAGGGAATCAAATTGAAGCAACTCAAATCATTTGCATTTATATTGGCCGTTTCTCTGTTTCTAATGGGTTTGGTCACCTCTTCACTCACCAGCTCATTTCAGTGGCGCTGTCCATTTGCACCTGAGTAGCTGAGAATGGATCTAGGGCCAATGCGATTCTAGGATAGATTGCTTTTCATCGGGGGAAGTAACAGCCTTTTACTGCAATTGTAAGTCACCAAGACCGCTGAATGTGCATATCTACATTTCTCTTTTTTTTTGTGGTTTTTAAATGTCTTAACAACTATTGGATAGATTGCCGTGAAATGTAATATACATAGTCATGTTTTCCCCAGAATGAAATGTAATAGCTTTGGTAATCCTACCAGCATTATCAAGTTTCAATCTGTCCAATACTTTGGTTTACGATCAAAACTGCAAAACTAAGTGTATCTGTGTTTTAAGCCCCCAACGTCTAGGCACTAGGATTAGGCAATGGTTATGGTTGGGGTTAGGGTTAGGTGCCTTGAAGTCAACGGTCGCAGCGCTGCCTGGAAGGAGACGTTGGGGGCTTAAAACACCATCGAGCCAAAACTAACATCCCCATCAAACCTCAGCTGTAGTTTTTGTTTTGTGCTCATTGGCAAATGTTAGCATTCTAACGTGCTAAACTAAGATGGTGAACATGGTAAATATACCTGCTTAAGATCACCATGCTGGTATTGTCATTGTGAGCATGTTAGCATTTAGCTCAAAGCACCACTGTGCCTGAGTACAGCCTCACATATCCGCTAGCATGACTGTAGACTCCTTGTCTGGTTTTAATATTTATACATATTATGCAAAGTGCAACCATTTCATGTATTTGTCTCTTGATTCCATGCTTGATCTCATTTCCTGACAAATGTACATGCCCATAATGCAGCTGAGTTCTCCCTAACAAGGGTCTCTATCCAGACATCGACCAGTGGAATAAGGTGATCGAGGTTCTGGGCACACCCAGTCTGGAGTTTATGAACCGACTGATGGAGACCGTGAGGAACTATGTGATGAACAAGCCGCAGTATCCTGGCGTCAGCTTTGACGAGCTTTTCCCAGACTGGGCCTTTCCTTCTGACTCAGAACATGACAAACTGAAGAGTAAGAATTTTGGACACTAAAATGCAATTGTTTGACTTGAAATGCATGTAGTTTCCTAGAATAGATACTTAAGAGGATTGTCAAATGTGATGGTTTTTAAATCTCTTACCAAGGACTCTGCCTTTATACTAGATTTTAGTCAAAGGCATTTGTCTGCAGTATACTGTATTGATGCAACGAGACATTTCCCAACCAAATTACAGGGACACAGAGGCTGAAAAGTGGATCCCTTATACAGCTAGTTCAGTTCTGCCCTAATCTGTGGCATTTAGAGTTCACATCACTGAAACAAGAGAACACATCTTGACATTCCCAACACCGGAAGAGGAAGTAATCAGTTCTCATGAAGACCACTTAAATGAAGTGATGTCACGAGCCTGTTTCCATAGTAACACTGCCCTTTCTCCATTGCCATAACAGCAGGTCAAGCACGGGACCTGCTGTCCAAAATGCTGGTCATTGATCCTGAGTGCCGCATCTCGGTAGAAGAAGCCCTCAATCACCCGTACATTCACGTGTGGTACGACCCTGGAGAGGCCGACGCGGTGAGCAGCCTGTTCCAGTGGTGGTTCACTTCATCAGTGCAGCGGCTGGCTGTGTGTGACCATGCTGATATATGTATTTCCCTTTGTTTCACAGCCCCCTCCCCAGATCTCCGATAAGCAGCTGGAAGAGAGAGAGCACTCCATTGAGCAATGGAAAGGTAGGATGCACTGCCCTCTAGGGAAAGCTGTCGGCATTGCAGCTTAACGTCTTTACATTTTGATTAAAAAAAGTCACAGGAAACTAAACCTAACCCTATTAAGAATCACGTTTCTTCCATATCTATATGTAGATGTACTATACACGTGATGTGCTGTGCAAAGCATTTGAAGTTAAAGCAAAAAAAAAAAAAGCCATTTGTCAATGTGTCAAAACCAGACTGTTAAAAATAAAGGTCGAAACACTGCCAAATCATTCTATAAAACCAGGAAATAAAGATTATAAAGTTTAAGTTAAAGAACATACAATAGGACCAATTAAGCGCAATTGATGACATTTCTAAGAGCTGATGGAATGACCATAGTTAATTAACACCTATTTCACAATTTGTGTTTACCTGTACCTTTTAAAGGCTACATTCTGAATACACATTACACAATGACAGCACCGAACATTTTCTGCTTTTCTACAGAACTCATTTATGAAGAGGTGATTGATTGGGAAGAGAGGAACAAGAATGGACTGATGAAAGAAGATTGCTCAGGTACGTACATGCATTATTCTACTAAGGAGTGGTGTCAGTGCATAATTAGCTTAATATTGGTTTTCTGAAATTTGTCATTGTGGACATGTCTGTCCCACAAAAGTTTTTTTTTGTTGTTGTTTTTTTTAAAGAAATGCACTGTATTAATTCTAAATATTATTCTTATTTGTACAATAACCTATACGTTGCATCTCCTGGTTCTCTCCATTATGTGTGTGTGTGTGTCATGTATCAGATGTGGTGTCGGGTTCAGCCTCCCAGTCGTCTTCAGCCAACGACATCTCTTCCATGTCCACGGAGCACACCTTGGCCTCGGACACAGACAGCAGCAGCATCGACACGCTGACGGGACCGCTGGACGAGATTCAGTGAACACCATCCATGGCCACATGTGTTTGCCTGTCTGCCTGCCTCAGTCCTCCCCTCACATTTACAATATCAACCAATCACCTTCCTTTCTTCTCTTTAATCCATTCCCCCCCCACACACACACATTTTCAGAATTTTTTATTTTTTTTTCCTATGTTTTTCTTTTTTCCTCTTTAACCTCAATGAATAGGTCTATTTTTCTGTTTTCTTTCTGTGTGTGATCTGGTTGATCTTGTTGAACCTCTTCAACCACCGTTTTGGGCTAAGGTATCTGTATGGTCAAAGGTTTGTCTTTCTCTTTGTGGATATTGTTTACCTTCATCAAGTACATATGATGTATGCATATGATTTTCAAGTTTCAGGTTACCAGGAGTAGGTGGGGGATTGTTGTTTGTTCCATATGCCTGTAATTTAATAGTTTTATTTTTTTAAGCGAATATTGCGTTGAGACCAGAGGTTATCAAATTAGAGCAGACACGCACTGAACATAGACCACAGCTGCCAGCTGCTTTCATGCATGTGACGCCAATACGAACAAAAGCTTGCCATAAGTCGACCGCACCAACCATCTGATGTCCATCTGGTGATCAAACACTCATCCAAAGTTTGATGGATCCTTTAGCTAGCGCGCAGTATTGCACATCTCCACAGTGGTGCTTTCTCCATTGTGTTTTTTTTTTTTTTTTCAATGAATTGCCTCGAGTGATGTGGATTTTAAGCTTTTCTTCCTGACAGCTAGGGGAAGCTGGGGTTGCAGTGTTCAATTTATATTTCCTGATACTATGTACTGTATGTAAAGATGTCATAATCTGACACTCATAGTCGCTGTAGACTATTTCACTACTAATAGGTAAGGTGTGCTCATTTTGTTTAGAAACCCACCATATCTGTAGAAAACCATATTGCACCCACATTTGGACATAAGGTACTGACTAACAATGTGTATATCAAAAGAACATCATAATCCTGTAAATTTGGGGCAGGCAAAAAGATACATCTAGTATTCATGTTTGTGTTCTTGCAAAATGTTACACACAATCACAATGAGGACCATGTAAAATAAGCCTCTTATCGAAGCATTTCATTGATAAATCAATGCACTGGCTGCTCCTTTTCTAAACCATTCCATTAGTACTGGAGCAGTCACAAAATGCATTATGAATCAGATATCATGTAGAACACATGTAAAGGCAGTGAAACACAAATAATTGTGTTTAACTTGCATGAAGGCATTAAAGATGCCGATAAGATACCGTAGTTCATGTTACAGAAGAGAAATCCGTTAAGGTCTGTTCTTTTTCTTATAGTACCTTGATGTTCTTTGTTCTGAAAGCCTGTTTGATGCAGATGTATATTTCTTTTTTTGCCTTGTAAGCCTATATGTGTTTGTGTGTTAAAAAAAAAAAAAGTACTGTGCAGCTCTTTCCTTCATTATCTTCTTTCAATCATCCTTAAAAGACAGCGGTCGCCTGGTTGTAAGGATAGAGTATATGGAGGAAGTTGGCCCCTCGACAAAAAGCAGACATTTTGTTGTGGTTAAAAATGAGGATGTGACTGTGGGGTCCTGAATGGAAATCTGGACCTTGGAACTCAAGATGGACACTTAAAAGATGAGAAAAATGGACTGTGGAGCTGCTTTTTGCAGTATGATGGACATGCAGAATTATGACACTATGGAGTCACTGAGGACTTTATTGTTGTACACTATATTTTCCTTTTCAAAACCCATGACCACCTTCTTTCAGTCATACCTTAAATGACCTGAGGAGTGGCATATTTACTCCCACAAATCGTATCAGATAAGGATGCTCAGAACCTCTTTTAACATGTTTAAAACAGAAAAAAACGCTCCATTGCATACACTGTGCATCTCAAATTTTTGTTCAGTTTATTTCTCCTTTTGTTTTCAGAGATGTCCTGTGTGAATGCAATTACCATAATATCACCTGGCCAACATCTTCTGCCCTTACTTAACTAATAAAGTGGACATCAGTGATCATTTTTTTTCAGTGATGTTTTGTATATTTCTCAGATTCCTAGAATAACTAAGAATAAAATATAAATAATTACATATTTTTCCTAATTAGGGAAGATAATATTCCATGTAGATAGTGACAAACTACTATACATGATCCTATCGAGAGTTTAAAGACTAGCCAGTCTTGTGCCCTTCTCTCCTTTTTTGCACACACTGTTCATATCATCACACACAATTCATGTATTATTTTCTCAAAAGCTCTTGACGATATATTCTGTCTTCTTGGCTTCATTGTTGAGCTCTCCGAAGGTGTCAAAGAACTGATCCATCTCTTTCTGCAGAGTTGCATTGCGTTGTTCTGCGGCGGCCCGGGTCATTTCAGACTCCGTGATCTTAGCCTGGACAGCCTGGTACCAGTGCCGCTGCTGTGTGAGGTTTGTTTTCAACCGAACAACCTCGACCTGCAGCTCTTCATTTCTTTGCTCTAGGCTGATGGTAAAGACACAAGGAAGAAAAAGGGAAAAACTAAGAATATAAAAGTGATTAGGTGTATTTGAGGTAAGGCTTTTCTACCTATGAACAGGAGTGAGAGAAGAGGTCAGTCTGTAACTTGTGTGTTGATTGTTTGGTTTTAGTAGGTTTGATTCGTGATGTCTGGTTAGAAAAGGCAACAGGTGGCTGGGTGAAATTGTAAAATTAAATCTATCTCCTTCCTATGCTCTATGTTAAGCTAAAAGAATTGTCGTTTTCCTCTTGTCCTTGCCACCCAGTACTAGTGACCTTACACTGAGACTTGCTCTATCTATATCAGTAATAAATGAGGTATGTGTTGTGTCTAGGTCAGCAGCATGGCCCCTTAAATTAGCTCTCTTTCCAGTGCCATTGGCTGTTTCTATAGGTCAACCACACAGGATGTGCTTGTTTTTTTTCTATTAAAAAAAACGCTTTCGCTGAAACAGGGAACATTGTGGATGTGTCTATAAGGTCAGTGGAAAATAACATACATTATATGGCACATCGAAGTAACTAACATAAAATATGTGATACATTGAGATTTCCACAGTAGACTGAAAATGTATGTAAAGGTCTGTATAATTAGGACTTAATTAGTAACAATCTTAGTGTTGCCTATGTTGGGATATATTAAAGGAACTAATTACAGGTCTCTGTGTGCTTTGAACTAAACAGGATATAGGGTGAAGCTCGGGGTCAACTGAGTGAACAGAGCAGCACAGCTGAGTGGACAAACACACTTTGTGGGCCTGGGAACATTGTGTCACCCTCCACTGGAAATACACCAAGGGCTGGGAAAATCTCATAGGCAAGTCAGTGAACTGAAAGTGTAATACTGAAGCCGAGAGCATAAGCACATTAAATGTAGGACATTTAATTTGTCTTTTACATGGTGTGCCTAATCTCTGTACTGTGATTATGTGTGCTGTGTAGTTTGAAATGGAAATGCAAGGCAAAACATAATGAACATTACCTGAGTATTCGTGCCTCGTACTCCTCCCTCTGTCTGACTATTTGCTGTTGGAGACCAGTGAGGACACTGCGGAGGGCACTGGCGGAGGGGTCTGCCAGGGGAATGGGAGGAGGCACCCTGGGAGACCAGGATGGCTGCTGGGCTTCAGCTGGGGGCCACAGAACCTGGCACCCAGCTTGGGATAGCCGAGGGGAACTTACTGTAAGACGTGGAGGAGGTGGTATCGGGTCCCTCTGCTTAAATCCACAGGATGCTGAGACCAGCTCTAGCTCCTTGTCATGCTTCTTGTCCTGGACTGGATTCTGGTCCTGGTTACTGGAACCGCTTTCAGCGAGGATGATCTCACAAGAGGACCAGGTGCTCTTGTCTTCACTCACTCCCTCAACGTCCATCAGTCCCTGGATCTGCTCAGGGGCCCATGCTTTGTACATATGCTCCTGCCAGTGCTCCTGGAAGCTCGTTTCCATGTCAAAGACCTCTTGGAGGCTGTCAGGGGTGTCAGCGTCGGGGAGGTTATCATACAGAGAGAGAGCACTCCTGTGCTCCTCGCTCTGGGATGGATTGGGGCTCTGGTTCAGATGAGCTCTGTCCTCAACTCCCCAGCTATCTTTCTGTTCTCCTCTCTCTCCTCGTCTTGCTCTGTTTATGCCGGGACCCAGCTCTGCTTCCCAGCCCTGTCTTCCCAGGCCTCCTGTCCAGCTGCAGTAGCTGTGATCTGGCCAGGCGCCAGTCCCTCTTTCCCCAGCGATCAGTGTGGGAACCTTAGCCACAGCTGGGGCCAGACCAGACTGAGGGCTGCAGGGGTCTGGGAGTCTGGTTACAGCCGGGCACACAACCCTACTCTCCATTTCCTTTTCCCTGGCCCTCCCTGGCTGGGCAAAAGGTGGGCAGTTGTCGTACAGGGGGTCCGTGGAGCAGGAGCTGGCTGTGGTTGGGGTCTCGGTAGTAAGACAGTGCAGCTCCATGATCCAGCCAGGCACATGGGGGTGCTGAGAGACTTGGATAACTGCCCTCCCCTTCTCTGCCTGCTGCAACTTGGGATTTAAGTCTTTAGTTGTAGATTTGTGAGCGTGCTATGGAGCCTCCCCTGTGCCAAGTGCTGATGTGTCGTGGGGAGAGGAAGGTGTAGCAGCCCTCCTCCCCTTTGGCAGCCTGTGCCCTTGAAGCTGCTGCCTAATGGCAGACAGGTTGTAGTCCATGTGTGTGTCTTTAAGCAGGACTGACATCAGCTGTTAGCAGAGCTTCTGAGGGAGGGCCCAGGGTGTAATATAGTCTGGCTCATTCCTAAAGACAGTCACACATAAATGGAACCACAGAAATAGACAGTGGCCATGGGCACAAAGTGTGAAGCACACACAATTAACCCCCATAATCTGCACTTAATATTTGTCAAAAACACATAAAGCTGCGCACTTAAAGACTTGATACAATATAAAAATTAAAATTCTACGGTGCTTACTAGGATTACATGGGCCTATTACCTTGGCTGGGTCATTGATTTTGCTTCTCTGTTCAAATGCACTCACGTCTACATTAACACTGTAAGATGTGTAAACAGCCAAGTGCTTGTACTGTAAACAGAGTTCACCCCACCGAATCTGCTGCAGTACATCACTTATCTTTGAGAGCCGCTCAGCACTAAACCATTGAAATGCTGTCAACGACAGGAGCCAGGTGATAAATCATATAGTGTCAAATCATGGAGGTTATGGATTTAACCAACATTGTATGGTAGAGAGGAAACTTGTGTCTGATGTTTTTGTGTTTTTTCAGGGTTGCAAATGAAGGACACAAGGGGATGAAAGGAGGAATTTGCATAGGAGAGAGAAAAGAAATAAGACACACAAATTCTTACTTGTGTCATGGTCAGTGTGCCATAAAACCACAAGGTGGCGCTATAATCAACATTATAAAAAGCCTCCAGTGTCAATAGGCTGTGTAACTTGAAATCATTTAAGATATTTTGAAGACAAGGATGATGATTGAGATACTATTCTGATAAAAAATGATTTAATTTGATGCTCAAATATAACTTTGTATAATTGTGTTTGCCTCCCATGAATTATTTTTCAATTGGATGTTTTCTAACTTATTTGGAGTATGTTTGAGTTGTAGAGAGTTGGTTGGTTTTGGAGCCTTATAAAGATCAGATGAGGCCTACTGATCCACTATCGATCAAACAGCCTAATGAAGAACTCCCTCATTAGTCATTAGTGTGATGCAGTGGAGGAATTACTATCAAAGGCGCGTCCTCTTGATCAGAGGAAACATCCATACAGGCACTTTGTCCTTAAATCCCCTCCAGTCAAATGCTGCACAAAGTAGGAAGTAAGGTCTCTCAAACCGTTGTGTAACCACGTGAGCACCAATTTACTCAATATATAATACTGAGAACAAAGTGTTCCACGATAGCCTTGGTGTCACTGCAATGCTTCACAAATCAAGGGCGCACTTACAAACTTCATTTCTGCACGGGCGCAGTTGTCTGTCAACACTGATACAACTCCACTCTTATCTGCTTTATGTAAATCAGCCTGCGTCCTTCAAGGCTGCACAGAGAGGAGGAATCACAATGTTTTATCTGTTTGTATGTTGCAGGATTTAAATGTGGGTTAAATGTGAGTTTCCTCCTTGTGCCATCCTGAGGAAGATGCTTTCGGAATATGAGAATAGTGTAGTAGTGCTTAAGGTGCAGAAAATGCTCTGAGATAGATAGATAGATAGATAGATAGATAGATAGATAGATAGATTTTTATTGATCCCAAAAAAATGGGAAATAACGGTGTTACAGCAGCAAAATATCAGACACACAGCACACATACAGAGTAAACATTAAATAATAGGAAACAATATACATTAAATAATAATAGAATACTACACGAGCAATATTTAAAATATATACAATTTGGAAAATGAAATGTATAACCGTTTCAATAGATATAGATAAACTTAATGTGCAAGTTGGGGAGTAAAAATGTACAACTGTTTCACTAGTAATGACAGGATGTAGATAAACCTATTGTGCAAGGGTGTGGAAGGTGCATTCAGTGCAGTTGCGATGTATATAAGTCTTATCTCACACTCCGTGATGAAGTGTTAAAAAGTTTAATTGTCTGTGGTAGGAATGATTTCCTGTAGCGGTCCGTGCGACATCGAAGCTGTCGGAGCCTCTTAGAGAAGGTGCTCCTCTGTTGGACCAGTGTGGGGTGGAGAGGGTGGTCGGGGTTATCCATGATAGATAACAGTTTGTTCAGTGACCTCCTCTCCACCACAGCTTCAAATGTCTCCTGTTTGCAGCCAATAATGGAGCCAGCCTTCCTGATCAGTTTGTTCAGTCTGTTTGTGTCGCTGGTTCCGATGCTGCTGCCCCAGCAGATGGCGGAGGAGAACAGAGCGCTGGCCACAACAGACTGGTAGAACATCTCCAACATTCTGCTGCACACGTTGAAGGATCTCAGCTTCCTCAGGAAATAGAGTCTGCTCATCCCCTTCTTGTAAACAGCAGTGCAGTTGATTTTCCAGTTCAGCCTGTTGTCGATGTTGACACCCAGGTATCTGTACTCCTCAACCATGTCCACATCTCCACCCAGAATGCAAAGGACTGCGGAGCCGTTCCCTTCCTCCTGAAGTCAAGCGCCATCTCTCTGGTCTTATCCACATTCAGCAGCAGGTGATTCTTACCAGCCCACTCCACAAAGTTGTCCACCAGCGCTGTGTACTATAGAGGGTCCAGAGAAGATCTCACCTGCGGCCTCAGGTAGGCCAAGACCAGCCTCTCCAGCACCTTCATCACATGGGATGTGAGAGCCACTGGGCGGTAGTCTTTGAGGCCAGATGGAGTCGACTTCTTGGGGACCTGGACAAGGCAGGACGTCTTCCACAGCAGCGGCACCCTCTGCAAGCTCAGGCTTCTGAGACATCAGGGGCACCATCCAGAAATCAACCAGCTGGAATACCACATATGTGCATTAATCTCACTCATGCCCCTCTGTGGCTTTGCCCTGACCTCCTTCTATCATTGAACATGTGATGGACGACCTCGCCGTCTTTACCCCCTCGTCCTGAACCCTGTGACCCCAGATGTGTGATCACAGCTTGATCCACACAGAGGTTAAGCTTCCTCCAAAACCACTTACCGCCCTGGCCCTCCCTTCTCATTCGTCCTTCTCTACTTCCTGTACATGTGCGTAGTTGTTTGTAGCCATGGCGACAGAATCCATGGCAACACAGATCCCCATGGTTCTAAATAATAAAGGTGGATGGATGGAGGAAGATTGTGGCGAGAGGAAGGCTCTGTGGCTATTTTAGCAAGTGTCTCGATGGAGAGTAATTGAGGAGGGCCTTTGTTAACAAGAGACAGGGTCTGCTAACAGGCAAAGCTTCCAAGGGCAACACACAGACAGCTTCTCTTTTAACTGGTTATGGGGAGGCATAAGGTATATATAATCCAGGATACATATTCATCACTGGGTATAAACCTAAGACCAGTAAGGGAAAAGTGTGGCTGTGGATGTTGTGAGTGACGAGGAGTCGAGCAGATAGGTAGCAAGAGAGATAAGAAAGCAGGCAGCGTTTGTGTGTAATGTGATGGTGTATTCCAGGTGTGTTTTGGAGAGATTAACATCCCTGCCTCTCTTTCCTCTGATCCCTAACCTGTGTGTGTGTGTGTGTGTGTGTGTGTGTGTGTGTGTGTGTGTGTGTGTGTGTGTGTGTGTGTGTTTGTGTGTGTGCTTTATAGCTGCAGTGTTACCTGAGTAGATTATATACCGTGTCTTTGCTGTTTACTCATGTTTTATTAAGACAACCATGGTTTCATATTCAGTCACCTCAGCAGCTCTCAGCGAAGGAAACAAAGCCCAACGCCACACTGAGTCAGACTTTAATGCTGCTATAAGTATATTGCTTGAAGGCAGGGAGCAGTTTTTTTGTTCCAATATTCCGAGCTTCAGAGATTAACGGTGGTGGAAAGGAATTAAGCACATTTACTTAAGTACTGTACTCACGGTACTTAAGTACAATTCTGAGGTACTTGTACTTTGAGTATTTCCATTTTTACACTATTTTACCTTACTTCTATTTCACTACATCTCATAGAGGGAAAAAAAAGCTTTTTTAAATATAACACTGACAGAGGCGATTTTGCATTATGAGCACTTTTACTTTTGATACTTAAAGTGCATTTTGTTGCTAATACTTTCATTTTTTTAAATGCAGTAGTTTTACTTGTAATGAAGTATTTCCATAGTGTGGAATTGCTACTTTTACATAAGTAAATTATCTGAATATTACCTCCACCATTGGAGCCTACATTCAATATGTTTAGTTCACAAAACAATCTCCCCCTACGGTCCATTTAGTAACTGTTCTGGAACTTTTGACTATATTGCAGCAGAAGATACGCAGCATTTTAAGAATTTTCTGTCCATGTTGGCTTAATTGATTTTCTTAGTATTTAGTTTATGAACTATTGTTTCAATGTAGTAAATCAGAATATCAAGTGATACTGTGACGTTCCATTTTCTGTTTAAAACTGATTTTATACGGAACGAAATTCAAATGAATTTATGTTTCCACAATAATGGGTATCTCTACGAAAACTGTTTATTTCTGATGCATGTTGGCATCTGGACTGGTTATTCAGGCCTTTTATGTGTTATTCAGGGTTAAACTTTCTTCTCATGTGCAGAATGTAACTCAGACCCTGGTGAGTCATAACTCTTCATGTCAGGAAGCATCTGTGCCTCACTCTCATCCACTTTAAACCAGTGTCTGTTTCAAGGTTTCATTCAACACTGTGGATTATTTAAGAACAAGAACAAGGTGTCTCAGGCAACAAGACGCACTCACTCACATGCATACATGCTTTCTATCAAACAATCCCACATAGATTTATACATTGGAGATGTGCGTCACTGGTATGTGTGGGTAGGTTATGTTGCTGCTGTGCTAAATTGGATTATATTGCTTTTTTAAGCCATCAATCCACTATATGCATCAATTAAAACCCTCTGTGCAATTTAACTTGTGACACGTTCATGCCTGCATGTGAGTGTCCACAGGCTCTATAGTTGCATTATAGATCTTATCATTAACATTTTAATTAGATAGCTCTTACTATCATCTCTTGATGCAGCTGTGCAATGTGATAATCTACCCACTAATACGATGCTATACATTTTGTTTGCAGGATTCTTTTCTCATCATGGAGCATCGCACATTTTGACAGTCAATTAACAGATCTGGCAGAGTTACCATGGGAACAACTTATTTTAGAATATATTAGACAGGATGGGAGAGAAGCAACACCTTTAACAAACCAACCTGTCTTTCTGACTGACTGCAGCCCCGAGCAACTGATGCATGTGTTATATGGATATATGCAACCACCATTTTGCATCACACAGCTGACATCCCGGAGTATGGTGAGACAGATGTTCACTCTACTCAAGCTATAAAAAAAAAATGAAATCAAGGGAAAGACAATTTCAGTGGGAATCCTTTTGGAGCTGGGATGTTATTAGAGTGTCTTGTCAGATTCCTGGGTGGGCATAGAGGAAGAGGAAATCTATGAGTAAAAGCAATAATTACAGTTTTGTTGGATGCAGAGGAGTGAGGATTCAAATGATGGAAATAAACAGACAAAAAAAGGAAAAGAAACAAAGTAAACACAATACAAGTTAGATCTGGAGCAACTGAAGGGAGTGGGCCCTAGCAGAAAAGCTATTGGGGGGGGGATATTTGTGCGAGTAGAAACAAAACAGAACAGCACCAAGGCCAGGAGATGGAAGGTAAAAAAAAATGCCGCCGATTTGATGACTTATGCAGGGTTTCTCTAGAGCTCTCTTCCTAGGATCTCTTTGAGAAGGAGCATGTTTGAAGTGTCTGCATATGTGATAGTCTGTCTGTCAGTGGGAGGTGGAGCAGGAGGCGGTAGAGCAGACAGAAAAACAGATACAGAGTGTGTGGAGGTGACATAGTGAGGGAGGAAGAAGGAGAAGGAAAGGATTGCTGGAAATAGAGAGGACGTGAGTGAGGAAGACAGCAAATCAATGCTCTCCTCTACACTGTGGAGGCCTTAGCAGGCATTGGAAACATGAAAACAGGCATTAAAGGGGCTAAAACTGACCTCTCACACTTGATTCATGCAGAAAAGAAATGCTGAAGGAAGGCAGGAAAGAAAAATGGGATAGAAAATGCTTTTATATGAGCAAAAAGGCAGAAGCAAGCAATAGAGAAAGAGAAAGATAGGGGAAGGATAGGAATGTAGGGGGAAAGAGCAAATCAATACAAAAATAAACAATGTGAAGAAAGCAGCAACATGAAAAATTGTGATCCTTAAAAGCTGGGTACTGATGTAATTGTACCTCAGGAGCTTTTCCACGCCCTAGTGAGGAGTAAGGACAGATCCAACCTTCTAGCTGGCGGCTAATGGGCAAACAGAGGCATGACAGTTTCTCAGTTTAACACGATGTGGGCTCACAGTGTTGGCTCCCAGACCTGCGGTGTGTCTGTCTGTGCGTGTGTGTGGCTAAGCACACATTTGAAACAAGTCCAGTTTGCATGGAGCACCGGGAGAGCTCAGCTGATTGGCCGGCCCCGCGGTCACCGTGGGAGACGGTCCTGGGACTGCTTATTGGGTCTGGGAGAGTAAACAATAGGATGATGGGAATAGCCAATGTGAGAGTCAAAGGTCAGCAATGAACACACAGCAAACATGCCTAAATGTGAATGAAGCCAAACTTTTATGAGCGCATTATTCTTGGCTTTTCGTGTGTGTGTGTGTGTGTGTGTGTGTGTGTGTGTGTGTGTGTGTGTGTGTGTGTGTGTGTGTGTATGTGTCTTTGGTGTTTTTTGCCCCCAACGTCTCCTCCCAGGCAGCGTGGCAATGGTTATGTTTAGGGTTAAGGTTAGGGTTAGCTGCCTGGAAGGCGCAGTTGGAGGCAAAAAACACATGTGTGTGTGTGTGTGTGTGTGTGTGTGTGTGTGTGTGTGTGTGTGTGTGTACGCGTGCATATGCGTGCGTGCGTGCGCTGTCCAGGTTAGCAGGTCTTCATGTATGGCGTCAGGTTTATGTCATATCTGGCGAGAGCAATAAAACATGCTCACAGCTGCCTGTAAAACTCTTGATTGTTAAATGAATGCGCAAAGAATAATATCTGTGCATGTGAAATTATATAATTTGCTTGTAAGCATGTTTTATCACGATCGCGAGATATGACATAATCCTGACGCCATGTTTATGCAGCATGTGTAAGACACCAGTTTTACCCAGGGTCCCTCTCTATTTATAGGCTCAGAGAAAAGAAAAGAGAGAAAATAGGAAACTGGTCATAATGACTCCACGGGTGGTGATTGTATTTGTCCTGATGGTGTGTGGCATGCGTGTGTGTACTGTAAATGTGTTTCTGCTGCCAGGATCCCATCCCCCTCTGAGAACAGTGGAGGAAGGCCGTTCCTGTGTTGTTTACACTGTAAACGGACAGGAGCCGTGCACGGCATTTATTATTGTAGCAGACACACAGAAACACTGCTGCTCTATCACATCTCTCATAGAAAAAAAATACGATTTATTACAACTTGGCATTTATCTTTGTACCTTTGGCCATTCATGTTTACCCATTGTAAGAAAGTAAAGGCTGTGATCTTTACTTGGAAACATGATTTGTTGGTACCTACAGTAAAGTAAGAATTGTTTAAATGTTGGTTATAATCCATCATTGGCACACAAAGACAGGCAAGTACAGTAGGTCAAAGTTGAAGCTGAAGGTAACCCAGTAAACTGGGTTGGGTAATCATTTTGTACTTTATTTACCTTTTATTTTCTTTCCAAAAAGTCACATACCAAGTCTTAGCAATTAACTTGATGAGTGCAATGTTATTGTTAGCTATAGAAATGATGGCCAAAACTACACACACAGCATGGTTATATGGAAACTGGAATTTGCTTCTGACATCACTTTGGGGAAGTTTAAAAATAGCATTGAGAAAAGAGCATGACATTAGACTTGAATGGGTGAGTGTGAATTAAAGAATAGAATAGAGGAGTTGGCAAATTGATGCCACTACCTTTATTTTACAACAGGCTCTGTGTGCCTGCTACCTCACACTACATACTGTATGTTATAATCACATATGTCTCAATAGAAACTAAAACTTTTTTTCTGTCATCTATAGCCTTAACTTCCTTAGGATGGCATTCATTTATATGTTGATTACTGCAGATAACATGGATTGTTCCAAGCTTTGTTGGTGCGATGCGGGCAGGCAGGGGTGGAAGAAAAGTATTAGTATTTTCTCTCGTTGCTGTAACAAAATCGTTTTGTTTTAAGTATTTGTAAGTATTGTAGCTACTTTGCTACATTTGAAATTGCATTCCTTGTAGTAAAGCAGATAAAAAAAGTCATGATAAAGCAAAGCCTCATATACCTCGGCATATGTTTAAAAAAAACCCACAAATCTACCTACCTTAACTGGAATATTTGCATTTCCTGAAGAAAATGTGTGTGATTGCTGCATTTGCTGCTGATGCTTCTGGTGATTGATCTGTTGATGACAGTTCTGTAAATTCTCAAAACATATAGGCTATTGCATTTTCACAGTAAGTACAAGGGACACAGGTACACATTTCTACATTTGTAGAAATGTGTACCCGTGGAAGGAATTGTATGATTTCAGGCCACACCTTCAAAAGTTTTGTAACCAATTACAGACAAACGGTAGTTAGTAAGTGATACCCAAAAACAAAAACTAAAGTTTTGTTCAGGGTCATCTAGATATGTAGGCCTACCAAGTTTGGTAAAGATATGATAAAATATTTCATCTAATCTTCACCTTCTCCGGGAACCATCACCTTATTGTGGTGGAGAGGTTTGTGTGTCCCTATGAACCTCAGGGCTGTGTTGTCTGGAGCTTTGTGCTCCTGGTAGGGTCTCCCAAGGCAAAGTGGTCTCAGGTGAGGGGCCAGACAAAGAATGGTTCAAAAATCCTATGAAACATCGAGGAAGGGATGAAGTGACCCTGCCCGGAGGAAGCCCGGGGACCCCGTCTGGAACCAGGCCCAGATGGAGGGCTCGTCAGCGAGCGTGCTTGGTGGCCGGGCACGGCCCGAAAAAGCTACATGGCGGACATCTCTCCATCCCATGGGCCCACCACCTGTGGGAGGAACCGCTGGGGTCGGGTGCGCTGCCACATGGGTGGCAGTGAAGGTCAGGGGCCTCGACGGACCAGACCCCGGCAGCAGAGGCTGGCTCTGGGGACGTGGAATGTCACCTCTCTGTGGGGGAAGGAGTTTAACCCGGTGGACGAGAGGGTCGCCTCCCTACGCCTGCGGGTTGTGGGGGGGAAAACTCTGACTGTTGTTTGTGCATATACACCGAACAAGAGTTCGGAGTATTCGGCCTTCTTGGAGACCTTGAGTGGAGTCCTGCATGGGGTTCCAGTCGGGGACTCCATAGTTCTGCTGGGGGACTTCAATGCGCACGTGGGCAATGATGGAGACACATGGAGAGGCGTGATTGGGAGGAACGGCCTCCCTGATCTAAACCAGAGTGGTTGTTTGTTGTTGGACTTCTGTGCTAGTCATGGATTGTCTATAACGAACACCATGTTCGAACATAGGGATGCTCATAAGTGTACTTGGTACCAGAGCACCCTAGGCCAAAGGTCAATTGGGCGCCTCCCTAGGGAGGTGTTCCAGGCACGTCCAGCTGGGAGGAGGCCTCGGGGGAGACCCAGGACTAGGTGGAGGGATTATATCTCTAACCTGGCCTGGGAACGCCTCGGGATCCCCCAGTCGGAGCTGGTTAATGTGGCCCGGGAAAGGGAAGTTTGGGGTCCCCTGCTGGATCTGCTACCCCCGCGACCCGACCCCGGATAAGCGGATGAAGATGGATGGATGGATGGATGGATCTAATCTTCACACAAAATCCAAAATGGCGAAAGCAATCACACAATTATAAAATGCACCAATACATCCATGGCACCACCTGGCAAAGCGGCAAGCACGCCCACAGGTGCATTCTGGGTCTGGCTAGTATGCTAAATGCTAAGAGGCTTCTCCGTTCACTGAGGAACTTCTACCTTCAGTGAGGTGTTTTTGAGGCCTTTCTGCTGTTTGTGACAAAAAAACCTCTGTCACAGTTGTGATGACAGAGCCGCATTCAGCTCAACATGTTTGAAAACATTGAGCAGGCAGTGTGACAGAGAGACTGGGACTGGTTAGCTTTATTGGGACAGACAGGCTGAGTGGACTGGTCCAGTGGACTTTTGCATTGGGAATGAACGAGCAGAGAAGTTGAAACTGGAGCAGTTTGAGGAGGACAAGACTCGCGTTCAGACAGCTGAGTACTGTACAGAGAAGAACGTCAACTTTGCTGTGCAAAAACTGCGCGGCTCTCTTTCTGCTTTAATATGTGTGTGCAGTTTTTTGTGGCTGCAGTCGCTGTGGAGTTCATATTGAAATACATCTGTGTTGTCTGCCTTGGTGATGCTATTATTCGGCTGTTGATTCTATAAGAAGGGTCAGGTTTGAGGGTGCAGTGGGTTAATAATACATATTGCACCCGCCCTGGTGTCCACAGCTCTTTATTATTTGGTCATTTTTGATTAATTATCTGAGTCGTGTCTCTTTTCTGGTTAATTCCAGTGACGTTACACCGAGGAAGGCGGTTGTATAATTGATAATCAGCTGTATGCACAGGCTGCAAAGTGTGGTCTATAGATATGTTGTTGGTTTGGACATAGGGTTATGTGGTGTAATGTATATATGGACATGTTACTGTTCTTTATTATGTAGCCCAAATGGGTTCTTTACTTTAATAATTAATTTTACTTGAGTATAATGTTTTAGTAATATTTCCAACTAGAGCTGGGAAATATATCGATATTATATCGATATCGTGATATGAGACTAGATATCGTCTTAGATTTTGGATATCGTAATATGGCATAAGTGTTGTCTTTTCCTGGTTTTAAAGACTGCATTACAGTAAAGTTATGTCATTTTCTGAACTTACCAGACTGTTGTAACTGTTCTATTATTTGCCTTTACTCACTTAGTCATTATATCCACATTACTGATGATTATTTATAAAAAATCTCATTGTCAACACAGCCAACACTACAATATCGTTGCGGTAGCGATATCGAGGTATTTGGTCAAAAATATCATGATATTTGATTTTCTCCATATATTGCCCAGCCCTATTTCCAACCCCTATACACACATTCTCCCTCTATATCTGTCTCTCTGACACAGAGAGGCTATCACATTTCGCTTGAGCTCTGGTCACTTTGTCAAGTCTGTCTGCAGCAGAGTGATTTAAGGGGAAAACCGCTCTTTATTTGGTCATTTTGACAACCTAAGCTGAATATTAGTGATACAACTGTTACAACGGGAAGCCTTTGAGGAAGTGCTTCCAAATTCCTGGCACATTACTCTAAATATAATTGCTTTACTCATTGCCGGACACTGAAATGAACAAATATTTGCTTTCTGATAAAAAGTTGGTGTGACTGTAAAGCTGACACAACAGCAGGCAATGTTTTACCTTCAAAGCCGACTGCTGGTTGTTGATCCCAGTTGTCTGTTTTCTGGATATAGGTCTGTTTCTGCTCCACTGCTGCTGTAGTTGTTGAGTAGAGAAAGAGAGTGCTATCCTAAAAGGAGAGACTGGAAACCAAAGATTAAGCTGAGTGGAAGCAACTCTAAGAAGAGCCAGAGGCATATGTGTCTCTATTTCACACTGCTGTCTTTCTTAGTGGGAGGGCTGATGATCACACACTCAACTGTCTATCTGTGTGTGGTTCTGCACATCTACCTCTTCCAGCCCTGCAGGCACAGACATTTTCTATCTATAGAAAGACTGCTTGCTCTTTAATCCATGCTCAGTGGAGACTTATGCTCTGCATGACAATAATAAAAGATTCACAGAGCAAGTGTTTGCTTCCTTCTCTGGATAGTCATTGAAATTCCTGGGAAAGGCGCAGAAGCGTTTTAGAGCGCACAATAAGAAGACCAATACTCCATCTGTCACACATAATTCCCAAACCATTATGAATCCTTCCATGAGCAAATACCCAGGTATAAATAGAAGGAGTCTTATCTTCTACAAGATGTGGTTATGAGTGCAGGGAAACCACAAAGCGGCGATTTAATAGGCAGCGACTGTTCTTTTAATGTACCTGCTGCTGCATGAGCCTATTCATCAGATGCTCTTTAAATTATCTCACACAATGACAGGAAATAGGCTCATTCAAGCTTACATGGTATCCATATAAGATCAAATTATTGAATATAATGCTTTCTTTCTCTTCCCGCTCTGTCTCTGTCTCATTTGCACACACAAGTTCTCACTCCCTGCTTTCTCCTCCCCAAATTTTTCACTTTCTTGTCCTCATGAACAGGCTTTTTTTTTCTTTTTCTTTTTTTAAGATTTCTGAGATTTGGTTCCCATCAGAATATGTGTCGGGCAGAACGATTGAAATTTTCTTTCTATTTGCATCAGTGAGAACAAATTAGAAGGGTGGTAATTTGCCCTCCGTGTAAAGAATCATTTTAGAATCTCTCGGCTGTGTAGCACAAGAATGAAGAGAAGTGACCTAAGTGATCTATTTTTAGAATGAAAACTTTTGGTAACACCTTACTTAAAGGTATCTACATAAGAGTGACATGACACTGTCATGAACACATGACACTGTCATGATACATGAACCCTAACCCTAACTTGTCATGACAAAAACCGAATGACACTTAATGACAGAAGCGTTATGTCATAAACGTTTATGACCCTTTATTATGTTTATGACACGTTCATGACAGTTTCATGTCACTCTTATGTAGATACCTTCAAGTAAAGTGTAACCAAACGTTGTTTAACGGCATGAGGGGCATTCACATTTTCATGCCAGCTCACATCTGATCTACGCCATTCCACCTTTCCATATTGATTTATGAAGTATTATTACATGCTGAATGGATACAAGGCCACATCATTCACACTGCCCTCTGTAAAGTATCCCTATCACAGCCATTACAGCCTTGTTACATGACAATCAAGACACTCTAATGTTACAATTGTCTCGCTTGCTCTCTTCGTCGTCCTTTGCTCTTCCTTGCCCACCCTTCCTCTGTCCATAACTCTGTCCCAATTGGCCTTTATTTTACTACAGACAATTCAACTTTGCATAGCAGGAAAAGCACAGGTGTACCTATTAACATTAACAATGACTTCATTGTCTTGTGTGACAGTGAGCCAGCGTGCATAATACCAGGACCCTGGTACTGAAGCAGCTAAATGAAATTCAGCGATCATTAATTTACACCTGTGCTTTTGTCCCTTTTGTCCCCCTACTATGTCAAAATGTCTCTGTGATCAAGGCCTATTCCACACTATAAATACACAATGTACTGTAAAGTCATTTTTTATAGCATACTGTTTTTGCACTGTAAGGCAAGGCAAGGCAAGGCAGCTTTATTTGTAAAACACATTTCAGCAACAGGGCAATTCAAAGTGCTTTACATAAAACATTAAAGAGCAGTTAGAAAACAATAAAAAAAACAACAACAAAAAAAACAAAGCAGATTAAAACATAAAAGACAAGAATAAAATTGACAGTGCAGTATAAGAAATTAAACATTAAAGGGCAGTTATAGAATGTCATACAGTGTCATCAATGCAACTTCAGTATAACAAATGAACAGTTATTTAAAGAAAGGCAACATCAAAAAGATAGGTCTTTAGCTTTGATTTAAAAGAACTGAGAGTTGCTGCGGACCTGCAGTTTTCCCGGAGTTTGTTCCAGATATATGGAGCGTAGAAACTGAATGCTGCTTCCCCCTGTTTAGTTCTGACTCTGGGGACAACAAGTAGACCTGTCCCAGACACATAGTGTAGCAGCAGATCAGAAATGTATTTTGGCCCTAAACCGTTTAGTGATTTATAAACCAGCAAAAGTATTTTGAAATCAGTTCTTTGAGGCACTGGAAGCCAGTGTAGAGACTTCAGTACTGGAGTGATCCACTTTCTTGGTACTAGTGAGGACTCGAGCAGCAGCGTTCTGAATCAGCTGCAGCTGTCTGATTGATTATTTAGGGAGACCTGTAAAGACACCGTTACAGTAGTCAAGTCTACTGAAGATAAAAGCATGGACAAGTTTTTCCAAATCCTGCTGAGACATAAGTCCTTTAACCCTTGATATATTTTTAAGGTGGTAATAGGTTGACTGTAATTGTTAATGTGGCTGTTAAAATTCAGGTCTGAGTCCATGACTACACCAAGATTTCTGGCTTTGTCTGTTGTTTTTAACATTGTCGTTTGAAGCTGAGTGCTGACTTTTAATCGTTCCACTTTTGCTCCAAAAACAACCACCTCAGTTTTTTCGTCATTTAATTTAAGAAAATTCTGGCACATCCAGTCGTTAATTTGTTCAGTGCACTTAGTCAGTTGTTGTATTGGACTATAGTCCCCTGGTGATAAGGTTATATAAATTGGTGTGTCATCCGCATAGCTATCGTAACTTATTTTATTGTTTTCCATAATTTGAGCCAGTGGAAGCATGTAGATGTTAAATAGGAGAGGCCCCAGAACGGAGCCTTGGGGAACTCTGCACGTCATATTTGTATGCTCAGATGTATAATTCCCTATAGACACAAAGTAGTCCCTATTCTTTAAATAAGACTCAAACCACTTAAGTACTGAGCCAGAAAGGCCAACCCAGTTTTCCAAGTTTTCCAGTTTTCCAGTTTTTTTCTAGTAATATGTCATGGTCGACCGTATCAAATGCAGCACTGTGATCAAGTAATACTAAGACTGAAATTTTGCCACTATCTGTGTTTAAGTGGATGTCATTAAAGACTTTAACAAGAGCTGTCTCAGTGCTGTGGTGTGGTCGAAAACCCGACTGGAAGGCATCAAAACTGTTTAAATTGTTGTTTGTTCAAAATTGTTTAGTGACAAGAAAAGGTTGAGTTGTTGAGAAACCGTTTTTTCAATGATTTTACTTAAAAATGGAAGGTTTGATATCGGTCTATAGTTGCTCATTAGTGACATGTCCTAGATTGTTCTTTTAAGAGGCTGGCTGTAGGTGTTTCACCTCCATTTCATCACACTTTGTTTCATTCTCATGCAGCTGTAAGCAGGGCCCTAGTTTATTTTTATAAGTTTATTTTTTGGGCATTTCCACCTTTAATGAGCAGTGAAAGGGGGGAAGACATGCAGGAAATCGTCCCAGGTCGGACTCGAACCTTGCACCTTCTGTGTTGAGGCATAAACCTCTGTATATGTGCGCCCGCTCTACCGACTGAGCTATCCTCCATGGTGTCCATCAACAGCCCTGACAAATATACACATACACAAACATAACATACTTGAGCATATTTTCTTTTTCACTTTTTCTATTGTGAAGGCACTGCATGCAAAACCTGTTATATGTAGTTTGGAACCGGGTCACAGCTCAGGCATCATCAGCTGTTTTTTCCCACCTGTGAACACCAGACCCAACTGTCATTGGTTAGCCATAAAAAAAAAATAAAAAAAATGAGTGTGGTTCCGGTTGGTTGTCAGTTGAGGTCATGGGTCGGTAGGCAATTTAATTTATTATTATTTTTATTTATTTTTTCCAGTGGCAGCAAGGGATAGGAAGGAAATTTCTTTTTTTTATTTTCCTTTACAGTAGCGATGGATACTGATAATATAATTTTTTCATAACATAGCCTACCTGTACTACATGTACTCTACCACCTTGTGTGTCCCAGCATGTTACTCACACACACACACACACACACACACACACACACACACACACACACACACACAAAATTAACTGTTACTAATGTAGGCTAATTAAAAACTGACCGGAGCCCGTCGCAAGACACACCGGAGGACCGAGACACAAAGTAAACACGCCTCTCTGACCAGTACCAGGGGGGTTAGCGGTTAAACTGAGCAGAGGACAAAGCTCAAGCTAACAGGCTAACGGCTTATTAGCTAGCCAAACACCGATCGGTAACATCTGCAAAGATTGGATCTGTGAGCGCATTAATCTGCTCGGTGTGCGTCTTATAACAAACAGAGCGAGCAGCCGTCGGATTCTAACATCTGTTGATCCGTGCAGAACTTGACTGTGAGCGGAGTGTTTAGCAGTCCTTCCAGAAAAACTTTTTTTGTGATTGTTGCGGGCAAAAATCCTTGATTATGTGGCACGTTTTCTTAAAAAATGCGATGGAATATGCGGGATATTTATGCAAGGTAACGTTAAAGGTTATCTGCTACTGCAGCAGAGCTGCAAGTAAACGCTGAACTGAGCTGTGTGTTTTCAGTGTTAAAAACTGCTGCAGGTATTCATGCACGACTGATGACTAATTATAGTTTGCCTCAAACTTTTTATTTGTGTATTTATTTAATTTTTATTATTTCTTCCCCAAGCTCATAAAATAAATTTGGGTCGCACATAAATTGACAGGGTCGGTCGGAAACCGGAACCAAAAAAAAGAAAAAGAAAAGTTTATGCCCTAGATTGAAATGCAGAGAACCAATCTCTCATATTAATACCCTACTTAAGGACATCTTGAAGTGTGAAGAGAGTCTAGTGTTGATAGTATGAAATGTACTTTGTGCGTAGAAAATCAGTGTGTACATACAACTACAGTAAGTATAGAGGGTCAAGGTTGAAACACAAATTTGGTCTGCAAAATCTAGTGCCCATTTACAGTGGAAAAAACGTGGTTCATTATTTCAGCTTTTATTAGGCACCACTATTTTTGTAATGTTGTAAACACCATGTTTTTTATTTGCATTACTTTTTTGTCTCATCTCGTCTGTTCTCCGATTTCAAACTTTCTTTCCGTTTTTTTCCCCTCATGGATTTCCCCTCTAGGAGTATTGGATACATAGCAATACAATCCATCATATTGCAAAATAAATAAATAAAAATATGTGAAGCTATTTTTTATATTATAGACACATGAATTCTGCTACAATATGTATTGTTATTCCATCATAATATTTGTATTCTCGTTTTATACTTTATACTGAAGCCCCCCAGCAACTTGCTGAAGGCACTGAGGTGTTCTTCTAATCATTAAACGTGTCAGACCAAGCCATGATTGCTGAAGTAGCTGGAAGCGTTATTTGTACCTGAGCTTCTCATTGTTAACCACATTCTTTATTTCTGCACAAGCTTGGCTTGTTTTATCACATTTGCGGAGAGGTATCCTCTTACTTTTTTGTTTTGAGTAATTGTATGTTTCATAAGAGGCCTCATTAAAGGAGAGCCAACACCCAGTCTCACACACTCTTAATGACTTTTCCCATGGATCTTATTAGGCCTCCTATTCAGGAAATCAATTAGTACCCAGAGAAGGATTACAGAGACTACTTATCCTGATCAGCCAGCAGTTAAAGATGAGACTCATTATTAGTCATTATTTAACCATTAGATCCACATTGAGACAGGCAAGGAGTAGACGAGGCAACAAGCCAGCCACAGAACCACAGACAGAGTAATGGAGGAGAGAAAGAGAAGGAGGACTGGCAGAGGAGAGGGAAGAAAGCTACAAAGTGCTGTCAGAGTGAGATAAATCTAAATTGGCCTATTAAAGAGAGCGGGAAACCGATGATGAGGATGGACAGAGAGAGTAAAACCATAGAGTATGTGGGCCAGGTCTCTCAAAAGGTTCCTGTCACATTGGAAAGGCTCCACTGTCTACAGTGCCTCCTCTCTAAAGGTAAACCTTGTTTGAAAGAGCTATCATTTTAGACAGTTTGACTTCTTAAACCATGATTCATAGCTCTTATTTCCAAGAAATCAAATTAAATAGAGCACATCTTGGTATGTGCGCTGTATTAAAATGTGTCCAGTGCTTTTCTAAAGGGCTGTGATATGATTTGGCCTGTCTCCTATCCATAGTATTTTTACAGACAAAAGAGGAGCCCACGCCAGCCCTCCTCTTCCTCCTTCCTCCTCCGCTGCCGGTAGTCATTTCTCAGCTATCCATTAACTGCGCCAAATAGATGCCTGAAGGAGGAAAGGAAAAGGTTTCTCACTCTGTTAAAGGGATTTTCTGAGAGATGGAAGGACATGGAGAGAGGCAGAGAGGGAGAGTTAGGTAACAATGAATGGGCGGTGGAGGAGAGGGTGAGGGAGTGAGAGAGAGATGGGGGAGGAAGAAATGGCTTAGATTGGAGAGAAACAGGAGGAGGAGGTGGATGGATGGAATTCAGCTGGGTAAAAACTCAGTGTAGAAAATATCCTGCGACCTACTTTCAAACATGTCAATCATTGCGTTCCTCTTGGCTATATTTCCCTGTCACTGGTCACTCATTAACTCTCTGTATAGCCTCTTATTCACTATGCATGAGATAGGGCCGGGTCAGAGTATAGAGCATTATCTGAACGAGATATGCTATTGCTATTCTTCCACAGGAGACTACAATGGAATTATTATAGGGAGATGAAGTCCTCCCCCCCTCTTTTAAGGCTAGCCTCTGTGCTAGACCAGGATCTTTTTAGTTTTTTAGTTTTTCTGAAAAGCTGAGACATGATTGTGAGTGGTTTTGTCCACATTTTGAAGCTAAATGGGTATACACTACTGTGCTTGAAATTAAACGTTGACCCTTTTAACCAAGATAAAGCAACAATTATCGTTAGCATTCAACAACTGCGCTTAGGATGAGGTTTCCCCTATGACAGAGGCTCAGCTGTAGTTGTTGAATGCCAACAAAATAATTGTTGCCTTATCTTGGTTATATAATAGTCTGCTCATATTGTACTCTCCGGTACAGTGGATACTAATTTAATTCAGAATATGGAGAGAAAACTCCAGTATTATGTCTTTCAGAAATAACAATGAAAGAAATCCTCCATGAGAAAATACATACGTAGATAAACAAATGCTAGTGGTACAAACTACTACTAAGCCAGAACTTGGACTCTATGTACTGTATATTTGAGCTTCTCCCCTGAGTATCTGTTGTAAATATTCCTGTTAATGTTAAACTTTCGAATTATGAGATTCTGAATTACATTTGAGCCAAATATGAAAAATGACAATTATGTGGACACCTGAACAAAGTAAAGGGACACTCAAACTTTATACCTATGTGGGATTGTTGGACAATAAGATGTTTTGGATGTTGGATAAAGGGACTTTATACAAATACACCCCAAAGGTGTTGGATGGGGTTGAGATCTGGGATCTGTGCATGCCAGGCATGTTCTTTCACAAAAAAACTTCAACCATTTCTTAATGGACCCTGCTTTGTGCATGGAGACAACGTTATGTTAAAAACAGAATTGAGCCTTCCCCAAACCTCGAAGTTCAATGTACACTTCTATCAAAATAGCATTAAGATTTGCCTTAATTGGAACTAAGGTGCCTAGCTGAGACCATAAAAGACAGCTGTAGACTAAAAGTACACAAAAGTATGTGGACAGGTCAGTAGGTCATTCCTAGTGGTACATGATAAGCAATATATACTAGGATTAGAATTATTATCGGCCCTGGCCAATTATCAGGCCGTTTTCTTTCGGCGTTTTATTTGCCTGATAAACAATTAAGTTAATGAATTACAAAGTGCGCTACTTCTGTGTCTGTCCCTCTGCTTCGGTTTCATTCAGCACTGAGTCTGACTTAATGTCCCGCCCACAACACTATCTGACTATCTTTTACTGGGTATTATGTTTAAAGTTTCTAATTTATTAATTAATTGCTTAAAGCATTTAAACAAAGTTTTGTGTTGGAGTTTGTAACATTCCAAAAACCTTAATTTTCATTCAAAGATTTTAATTTTCACTGTATATGCATATCCGTTCCAAATATTGGTTATCGGTTTTATTAACTACTAATAATCGTTATCGATATTGGCCTTGAAAAACCAGTATCGGTTGATCCCTAATATATACTTTTTATACACTTTAATTTAAAGCCCAAGACACCACCTGAAGTAACCTATATTAATATTATCTTATGTCACGTTTGGCACAATTGTTTGCCTTTGCTCTTTTTGCTGTATTACCTTGTGAGAAGGTTGCACAAGATTGTGGGGTTGCCATGTCTTTGTTAATTTCTCTCGCTTTCCTCTTTCTTGGTGTGACTGTGTTACTGACCTGAAATGTTGTGGTGGTGATGCGCTTGTCAGGGGGCACTCATGTTCAGGGAAAAATAAATATGCTAAAAATTCTCTCCCAGAAGCACAGAGAGAATTTATAGATCACTTGTGCATCAGAAACTGGGCCGGAAGCACACCACACCACGCCGCACAGCTAATAATTTTAACCAGCTCAATCTGCTGTCACTCCTGGGACAGAGCAGAGGTTCAGTATCTAACACCGTCTAATGGAAGGCATGCACACACACACACACCATCACACTTTGCATCACCTCATTCCCATCACCACAACACAAAGTCCCAGTTTGATACTGTAGAAATATATCCCTCTGTCTGTTAAGTATAAGACCACAGTCTGCAGCATATGGGTGTTGTAAGGGAGGGCTTTCTGCTGGTGGACAGCCAGAGCCAGGCGGTTGGGAATGGCCTGGATCTAGATGTAGATCTGGGTTCAGACCCTAGACGCAGTCAGTCTGTCTGCCTGCCTCTCTGGCCCCCAGTGCTTTCAGCCTCCTAACCTCCCAGACTGAGGTAATGGATGAGCTAAATGCTTTTAGGTCCCTTTAGCGTTTTTGGTTTTTGTCTATTTTCCCTCAATAACCTTTAAAAACATTTCCTCTGGTCGAGCTTATTGACCGCCTGTGGTCTTGAAAACCCTGCTTTCTAACAAATACACAATGCTTTGAAATTGCCCATTAAGTGGGTTTGGAAGCGTAATGAGCATAAGAAGGGTTTATTAACCCAAAACGATGGGTCCAAGCTCTGTCGCTGGCAAGGTTGCTTTGACGACATAGCTGAAGACCTGTTAAGGAAAAAGGCATCATCCAGAAACAAAGAACGACACACAAACAACAAGATTAGGATGTAAAAACAATGAAAAGCAGAGAGGCAGATGTGTGTATTGAGTAAAACCCCACAAATGGACATTTTATTGTCTTGTATTTCTGTGATGATGCATGGCTCTCAAGTGTCACGCATTGAGCGTGACAGTCACTCATTTCGGTCTTTTGTCACGCACTCCCGCCACACATTGTATTTCTCATGCGGAAAAACAATTTTATAATATATTTAATATGCCACAGCTCCCAAAATTTCTCTGGCGCGCCGCTCTCACTATGGAACCGGCAGGAATCAAGCGTGTCTCCCCTGGAGTTCTTAGTTGAGCCTGCCACTTACCAGCCAATCCAAAAAAGAAAGGGGGTACACAATAGCCAATCAGAAAATATTACTACGGTATTGTATCTGGGTAAGATTTAACGCAACAACCAATGAAAAAAAAAGCATAGAGCAGCGTACAGACACTTCCCTCAACGTTCGCTCATTCAGAGACCAGAGACCCAAACGGGGCTCTGTGTCTGTCAGAAGGTCTGAGATCTACCAAATCAGCAGAGCAATCACGTAACGCACAGCAGACTATGGTGCAGGTAGATTATTTTCTGAAATATAGTGACTATTATAACTTTATTTTTCTCAAAATATCACGACTCCTCCAAATCTCAGAGAAGAGCACAAAGTTTTGAACATGAGCAGAAATCTTGCTCAAACTTAACAATATTACAGTACAGGGGTTTATTAATAAATTAAAATGAATTAATGTATGTATGATTAATGTATCATTGAGGTGAATAATTGTCAAATGCACATTTAAGGAGGTTACTTCCTCAACAAAAGATGCAAAAGAGAAGGGAAGAGTAAATGATGCTATGATATGAATAAATAGTTGAAAGCAATACAGAATGCCTGAGAGCCTTATTGCAATATTTTCATTTATGTTTTTATATTTGGATTGTAATCTATGTTTCCCTTTACATAAAGATATTTCTAGCATAAATTGATTCATAAAAAGGTAAATAGGTGCATACAAATTCACCAGAATGCAGGAAATTAAGTGTTTAATGCTCAAAATGTAAACAGTAAACCAATGATGTACCTCAGAATGACTTTGCCTATTCTGGTGATTGTATTTTGTTCCCTTGTGTCTGCATGTGTTGCATGTATCTGCCCATGTCTGTATCTGTGTCTCTGTGTGCAACATGTATCCCCCACACAATCAAAATGTAATAAGGATATTGACCTCTTGGGCCTTTCTGCACAGATGTCTTTCCGTAGTTCCAATTTTGATTCATTTTCCTTTCTCCTTCCTCCTGAGCAGCCTTCACCCCCACACCTCACCCTGCCAGAGCAGCATTCATTACAACTTGAACTTTCCAGATGAACACATCTGTAGTCTCGGGTATTTTACTTCCCATCTCTTATTTCAAATGAACTGCATTGTTATACAATTAAGATTTGACCCTGACATTTAAGTTTAACGCTAAGTTCTAGTGTATGAACCAGTGTGGTGTTCACATAGAACAGGTATGAGAGGTCCAGGTAGTGGATTGGGGGACACAGCCTTTGACTTCAACAACAGAGGCTTGGCCTGGTGTTTTGTCTCGTAATTCAAATGAGAGTTTAGCTGACTAAACATAACCATAAAAACTTTCATGCTTAAGTTGCTTCGATGAAATATTGTATGGAAATTAATAACATATGTTGCTAGAGAAAACTTTGCAGATATGTTCATTATGAAGATGTTGTTGCTACATAATACAGGCAGCATAACACTTCCTTTTAAAATGTATTTAATTGCGTATGAATGTTATTTTTCTGTCAGTGGAGTCTGGTGGTTTTGAGGAGAGCATAGAATGGCTTCAGTTCCCCATGTGTTAAAACCTGGGCTGTCTGATGGCAAGGTCAAGTGGTGACATTTTTTTAAATTTAGCAAACTGATATTGTTTTATGGTTTTTATTAGGTGCTAAAATGTTTAGCTACTGCCCGGTCCACAGCAGCACATTGTTTAGCTTTCGTGTGTAGGTTATACACTGACTATGGATAAGTAACTCATACAACCCCACTTCAAAAAAATCTGAACTATCCCTTTAAGTTTTCCAGAAGTGTGTAAAGACACAGCACATGATCCCTGATCAGATTACTTTAAGATTTCCATTTTAAAATGTAACACTGAGAAGTAGGGCTGCAGCTATCGATTATTTTAGTAATCGAGTATTGTACCGATTTATTCCATCGATTAATCGAGTAATCGGATAAGAAAAACTTTTGTTTTATTGAAGAGCTGTAATGTACAATAGTTTGGTTTAATTTTCAGAAAAAGCAAAATTTTTATTGCCTACATTGCTTACAATATCATCTCTCAAAAATCCAAACCTATTAAGTGCATTTAAGTGCCATATTACTTTGTTTTTAAAGAAAACATTTTCTGAAATGCAATAACAACCTCAAACTAAGGCATACATTACACATACATAAACATTACCTTAAGTTGTGCAACTCAACTTTCAGAACTAAGAGTTTCAACCTGAGACTGATCTGTATATAGGCCTATATGTAAATATTCGTTATACTCAACCTATTTTTATTTATATATTTGATTATAATGCTACACAGCTCTGTTACACTTATGCTAGAAGATCGTTGATCAGCTGTTTCTCCGTGAAGAGAGAGAGTGGTGCGCAACAATCAGCCTTTTTTCCGAAGGGATAGTCAACAAGTCGGTTCTTTAGATCAAATTGTGGTCACCACGTATTTTCTTGTCTTTGTTTTTGGTAGTTGTTGTGTTTGGTGTAGTTTCATCATTGGGTCCGCTTCGTGGAATGGATGATTAAGTTAGACTCAATGTTTTCTGTTGAGATGCTGAAGCATTGACGTCGTGCTATTATTGTGGTAAGCTAGTTCGGTTTTTCAGTAGACACACTGTACAGAGTTCTCGTTTTAACTACGTTTGAACTGATTCCAAACTTTGGACACTTTCTGTTGTTTTCTCCAGTCTGTCTCTTCTCTTAGCCCCTCACTATTTACGCTCTTTCTCTTTGTAATCTGCGCTGTCAGTCTTCATGGGATGTGTCGCATGCAGCATAAGCCCGGTGTGCGACAGTAATAATCATCCGTGCGGAAACACTGTGAGCGATACAACGTTGTTAACATTGGTTAAACGAAGCTTCGAGGCAAATCATTTTGCATCGAGGATTTTTAGTAATCGAATTATTCGAGTTACTCGAGGAATCGTTTCAGCCCTACTGAGAGGCATGTAGTTTGAGTTTTACATTTTATAAATGCATTTTGGTGAGTAAAACAATTATCAGATGAATAAATAGAAATAATCCCAGGACCATCAATTTAAACATAATTTACAAGTTATTTTATAGTCCCTCTTTTGGATTTGTTAGAGGCCATTTTCTACAACCTCCATAACATACAGACGTATTAGTCAAAGCAGCCTCACTGATAAATGATCAATTCAGATTTTTAATTGGATCCACCTGACTGGAGGACAATTCAACAACAGCATGTTCTGTCTGCTTTGTCGGTGTCACATGTTCCTATGGTGAATGGTGCTCACAAGTGAAATTTTTGGTGCACTTGTACAAGTCTCATGGATATCAATTGTACGTTGTGATAACAGATTTCTCTTGAATGTGTTCTCAGTGAAAATGCTGGGTATTTAGTTTCCAGATAAATCTTTTACCTAACATTGGGTTTCTTTGCTTTTCGCTTCCATAACAGCTCTTGAGCCATCCAGCTTCTGTAAGTCAATCCTGTTCAGGGTTGGGTATCGAAACCCGGTGCCAATACTAAACAACCGGTATCTACCGGACCGAATGACAGATTGGCAGATTTCGGTGCTTCATCTTGGTGCCACTTAAATGCCTGTGGTGCTCTCTGGTGCTCGAAAAACAAATGTTAGAAGCAACAGAAGCATCAATGCACATGATGCTATTTAATACTCCACTTGGCAACAGGTAATGTTAGCCTACCGTTAGCTAGCAGCTAACTTAAACGGTTAAAATGCTGACAGCTAAACGATCTAATGTGTAGCCACATATTTCACTCAAAAGGATTCCAACATCAGGCGTGCAACAGTCTGCAGCTAAAGACACAGTGTAGCCTGCATACTGTAAGTATCTGTTCAGGCACTGTTTAAGCACCAGAGCCGTTTTTAAAAGTATCATTTTAGCACAGGTATCAAAAAAAACAACCAAACAATACCCAACCCTAATTCTGTTGTAGTTGATTGTTGCCCTGTTAGAAAGCCTAATAAGCATTTAGTGTGTTTGAAAAATGCCCTTTGACAGTGCTTAATGACTTGGGGCTATTTACACGTACATGTCAGCTTTAGCAATTTATCAACTGCCACACTGGCACTTCTATAGACTTGCACTCGCTGCATTGAGCTATTATAATGCTAATGTTATGGATAGATTGGATTGGCATTTTATTTTGGTCAGCTCAAGCATCCCTATTAATGCCACACCAGACAGAGGCATTGCTGTAATTCAGTTTAAAGATAAATGAGGAAGATCCAAGCTGCCTCTCATTTATATGACAAGACTAAAGACGCTGTTCCCTGCAGGCAAAGCAGTCTCTTTCCCACTCTGAAGCAGGCTAAACTACTAAAGGTCTGTCTAAATAGTTCAGAAAATATTTAGTGTGAAATACACATATACTCCAGCAACAGAAGATTGTACTGTACCTGTCCTACAGTACCTGAGGCATTGTGTGTTTGTACCTCTATCTTTGTGAGAAGTAATTTCAATTTTAGAAAGTGATGACATTTTGGCTGTTCCCTACTTCAACAAAGGGGATTTGAGGCATTAATGGGGCGTTTAGGTAAATTAGGATTGCATTGTCATAAATTTGGGGGAATAACAAAGAGACTTCAAAGTTTTTTAAATGGTCATAATCGTAGCAGCAGAGGCCGAGATATCCTGGCTGTTACTCGCCTAGTTTAGGGCAACCTGAAATACCACTGTATCCTAAATTTCCCACAATGCCAACAATAACATATTTTCGTTTTCATCTTTCCCTCCATGCCTGGTTAACTCCATGCCCCCAGTTTGTAACATAGGTTTTCCGAGCTTCCATTGCAGGTAGCCCAATCTGAGATAACCATCATCAGTTTATGACGCATGACAAAGTTCCCTTTAGACCCACAGAGGAAATTATACAACTGCTTTAACAGGCTGAGTAGTACCGCCCATGACGAGTAAACTGACCCTTTCTGTGTAATAAATGTAATGTGAGTTCCCATTTAAAATTCAATCTAAGTTCAAAGGCCAATGAGAGTGATGTTAGGTCATAAGAAAACTGCAGTTTTATTGTATTAATATTCATATAATAAATGTTCTAGATAATACACACTGCACTTCACTGCAGATGAAGATTGTATGTGGTGAAAGCGTAAACTGAAAATGATCAGTTTATTGAACATTGCACAAAGTCCTCCTCTCATGAAGGCCGCCATGTTTACAGCATGTTCACATCAGCTCTTAATATAGAAGAGAAGCATTGCACCTATGTATGAAATCTTCTGCTGTACATGAAAGTCCCTGCAAAAAATCCCCTGCCCTATGCTGCGAGAAATGTAAGCTCAGCGATTCAAGTCTGGAAGGTCTCTGTTCAAACTTCCCTGATACGACAGATACGACATGATATGACAAAGAATAGTCTGAAATAATGACAAAACAAGTTAAAGACCCCTAATTATGTCATAGTTAAATAAAAAAATGTAATTTTAATTTGTTTAATTTAATTCAATTTCACTGCAATGGTCATTATCATGATGATGTAATTTGCAGTAGTGCTTCTTAGGCCATAAGGTTTGGGAATATGGAATGCATTCTGCCAGTAAGGGTCCTTATGTGTGTGTGTTCGTGCGTGTGTGTGTGTGTGTGTGTGTGTGTGCACACCGGAAATGTCAACATAATGAACCACAGTCTGATGATGACAAATTGGAGAGCAGAAACACACCCCTCTGTAAAATGAGATTACTGAAGGATAAGAGTTGGTGCAGGTAATGAGGAACTCATTGTTGGTACTTCTCAGATACAGAGGAACATACAGTAAACATAACCATTGCTAGTATAACAAGAAATTATTCACAAATAGATTTATTTTCAAAAATGGGATATACTCATTTGGACTGATTTTATAAGTCAGTGTTACTCATTTACATTTTTGGGAGGTAACGTGATACAAATAAACGAATAAATAAATGTAAACAACAATACATACTGTATATACAATTAAATAGATACAGGGCTACACTTTCTACACTGAATTTAAAGTCCTCCTAACGACCCTGACAAACTAGTTATGGTCCACACATATACATACATTTGAAGTTTGTCACATTGTCTCACTTACAGTAACTTTTTGCCGTTGATAACAAAATGTCCTGCTAAATCTGCAGTCTGTTACATTTTCTTCCCATAAATATATTCAACTTTTCAGTCTGTGATAGTGCAGGAAATGTTCCCCACACACACTCTCAATGTTTTTGGCAGATAAGTCTCTAATCTGTTTATATTGTGTTCAGAAGAAATGAGAACAAAGTGTGTCTCAGTTTTCACTTCCTCACTCTATGTCCAGCCAGGATTTTTTTTTGTGCTGTCCTGTTTCAATGGCCAGACTGTGGTCACTCACCCTCTATGCTCTCTCTCGCTCTAACACCCCCCTCCTCCCCCTTCCTTCTACACCAGATCATGTAATGAATCACACAGGAACACAATCACTCTAAAACACAGACCATAAATCTCTCTCTCTCCCTCTCTCTCTCTCTCTCTCTCTCTCTCTCTCTCTCTCTCTCTCTCTCTCAAACACGCACAGAGGTTTTTTGTTGAGCTGGAGCTGCACGTAGGCTTTCTCCACTCAATATTGTCATATACATATACACTATGTCAGCTCCTTCTATACATTAAACACACTGCGAGTAGCGGAGGACATTTGTGTACAACAGCTGCTCAGTTGTTAACCATGCAAGCACATGTCTGTATGCATTGTGTTTTTTTTCTATGTGTAAGTATGCAGATGTTACTATCTGCCTTACTTCTCCTATTTCTGCATAAGAAGGACGCCTGTCTGTCCAAGGGGCCTACATGAGTGTTGTTCTTCATGGGAATTAGAGCCCACTTATAGGAATGGTTTCATGATTGAGCAGAGAGAGAGAGGGAGAACAAGGGGACAGGGGCTAGTTAAAGAGTTAATCACTTGCTGATGTGGGACCTTGTGTAGGGAGCTGAATATAGTGGAGACTAATCTTTCACCCTAATACAGCTACTAGCTGTCTCCCAAGCCCCTGCAATGAAGACAGATGATAGTGAATGGCTATGATCAGTGGGAGCAGGAATTTATTTGCTAGTGGAAGAGAGTGAGAGAGAGAGTGTGTGTGCTCATGTGTGTGCTCAAGCTGTAGAGCAGTGATAGAGAGCCATACTGTTTTCACAGGCCATTTCCCCCAGGCTTTCTGTGTGCACAGTCGGGGCCTACAGAGCCACTGCAATGATAGAGACAACGATTCACATAGCTTAAAATATTCAAGGTAATAGATGGAGAAAACAATGAGTCTGTGGTAGAGGACTGCTGATAAAGTCACTTTACAATAAAAGTTATTAAAAGTAAGCAACAGTTTGTTCTCCTAGGAGCACATCAACTCTAAAGGACAGATTAAAACTATGATAATCATTGTATTGCCAATCATACATTTAGTCATGCTAGCGGCGCGGCTCTAGGGATGCCTGTCAGTCTGTAGGTCAGTCCAGACTGTATATCTCAGTCTCATTGCCATCACATTTTATACAGACATGCATGGTTCCCTGAGGATTAAGCTTATTGGCTTTAGTGATTCTCTGACTATTCCTCTATAGCGCCAAAAGCAAGTCAAAAGTGTCATTTAGTGAAATATCGGAGATGTATTTAATCAATTTGCACCAAATTTCATCGTTCCCGGAGGCTGAATCCTAATGACTTTGGTGATTCCCTGACTTTCCCTCTAGCGCCACCAGCAGGTTGACATTTTTGTTTCAGAGCATTTGGTGCAGGAATTTCTGGCTGGATCTCACTTCCCTTAAATTGCATCCACAGTTCCTCCACTTGCTTCCCTTCCTCGCATCTTAGTCCGTCCCACCGAGGTAACATGGGAGAGAAACGAGGAAACGAGGAAATGCGTTTTTTAGAGGGATGAGACGTCCTTTCCTCTGAAACGTCACGTGAATTTGTCAGCTGTTTGGGTGGAGTTGGCAACTCTTTCAGCTGCACGGCTTCCAGGAAGGCTGCTCTCGTGTATCCTCGCTCTTAGCTCCTCAGAGAACCCTCATCAATGCTCATTCCTCGGGGCAGGAATAAGAGCTTTGAGATGGCCTTCACGAAGGAGGGCCAGAACAACTTCTGGTTCAACTGTGGAACGAGGAGCTATCAAATTAGGGAAGTGAGAGTCCGCCCATGTCACCCACTGGATGAATTAAAATAACTTTGGTTATTCCCTCAAATCCTTTTCTAGTGCCATTGTCAGGTCAACATGTTGTGAGGTTTTGGACAACCTCACAGAGCTGCTAATATGGCTGTAGACTCTTAACCTTGTTTTTTCAGGATGACTTTGCACAGGCATTGTCATCATCATCCACAGTCTTTCAAGTATCAACAGCTGCATGAAAAGCACAAAAGCTAAAAAAAATCTTCCTCCTTTTCTTCATGTTGCTGTCGATTCATACACAACACAAGGCCGCTGAGTAAAAAGTGTTCATGACTACACTGTCGATATGATTCATGCCCCTTGCTTGTGCAACAACTAAGAACTTTGTAACTTTCTCTGCATTATAACGCAATAGTCCTCCTTGTAAATGCAATGTAATGCACTTGAGGAATTATGAGTCTGATTGTAGCAGCGCTCTAAGTTCTTTTATAAATGCAAACCAAGGCCTTTCACACAGGCCATCTGGGTACATGGGAGGTGCAGCTGATGCCACATTACCAGTCTTTCTCTCATTAACAAGGAATGTATTTAGTTAGTAATCAATATGTAGTAAAATCATTGTCTTTTTTATAGCTGGTTGACAGAAAAAAAAAAAGTAAAAGCTAAATAAATAAAAACAGACATTTCAAGAAAAAAAAGAAAATGAATGTTTCCATGTAATCCATGAAATAGGGAGAAATGCGTTTTTGGCTTCTGTGTTCCCATTTATTTTCCTCATGCTCTCCTTGTGTTTCAATAAGACAGTGAGAGATTATCAGCCTCCCCCTCCTCACTGGTGTTTAATTCCCCAGAGGAAAAACATGAATGACACAGAACAGGAGGTTAGGTAGTTATGCAATAAATGGAATGTTGAATAGGGAGATGCCCTTTTCAACTACTTCCTCTGCTCTTCGCACCTGAGGGACATTTTAGAAGCCTGAATCTGCTCACTCTATGGGATTCTGTGGCTACTCGTGCACGCAAACACTCATGCAAAAGCATACACACACACACACACACACACACACACACACACACACACATTTTCTGCTAGCAAATCCCCCAGCTCTGTCTTCCCCAGCCTCAAATCAAATTGAGCCACCACCACAAAAAAACAATGTGGCTTTCAGTTAGCCGTGGAAGTGGTGAACAATCATTAGATAACTGTGGCTGGAGAATCTGACACCTCGCTTTCGTACAGACTCTCTCTGCTCCGGGAATACACACTGGGAGATGTACTGGAGACAAAGCGAGAACGGGAGGCTGGTAATGACAGAAACGCACAGATATAAACATACGCACATTTGCTCATACATGCGGTGTATTATGTAGCAACTCAAAAACCCATGCACAGATAAGCACACATGAGTAAATGTAGGGGATTTTGTGGAGACGCAGCTGCACACGCATCACCCCTTTTATCACCCCATCGCCCAATAACACAGCTCACACATGCCAGCATGAGTGGATTTGAATAGTATTTTGGATAAGCTGCCCTGACTGATTGGTGTGGGTGTGCGGGTATTAGTGGGCACAACATCTTTAAGACTTATTGTTTAGTGATGAGGTGGGCATGAAAACAAATCCCTGGGACGAGGAGTATACGCCTTTGTGCTTCATCCACATACATATATGGTTTCTATAGAACTATGACAGCAATGCTGTTATGTAATCTGCTGTGTATTGAAGCTTTCAGTCTTTAGCTGAATGCGAGGAAGCACTGTTCCTCACGCACTGGGCCTACACACTCTGACTCACCAACAGCCCCACGCCGATTCTCCAGCATCATGGCTCTTGAAGATCATCAGTGCAAAACTTAAGTGGTGAGGCTTTGTCCTCTATTTTGTGACTTTTGAAAAATACTATTAAAGGAAGTGAATGGGGATGTTCACAGTAAATCCTGGCCCAATTAGAAAGGAGTAAAAAGAAATGTATTGTAACATTGGTTATTTTCAGCTTTGCACCATAGTAACCACTCTGGTCTCTGCAGAGAGGTGGGTCATAGCTGGTCTGAGTGGAAATGACACAAACAAATGCACTGAGCTGGGATGAATTATGGACGTTTAATGGAATTAGATTAAGATTATTTTTTGGGCATTTTCAGCCTTTATTTTGATAGGACAGCAGAAGACAATGAAAGGGGAGAGAGAGGGGGAATGACATGCAGCAAAGGGCCGCAGGTCGGAGTCAAACCCAGGCCTGCTGCATCGAGGCGTTAACCTCTATATATGGGCGCCCACTCTACCGACTGAGCTATCCGGGTGCCCATCTGCCACAATTCTATACATGAGATAAGGTCTATCCGTATACAGCACAATCACTGGGTCCGTCTAATTAAATGACAAAAATATGTTAATAAACCAATCAAAATGTAGCTGCTCTAAATGCACTAAATTAAAATGCACTTGATGCACTAATTAAAATGAATCATTGTGAGGCAATAGCTGTGGCACTTTGAAGGTGATGTAAATGGATTTTGCTGCTTCATTATGTTAAAATCCTTTAATATAAGATGAGTTTTTATCGTAGCGATAAACAGTGAGAGTGGGGCGAGAGTGAGGTGAATATTTATCCTGGAGGAACATCTTTTATTACTGTACAACTTGTTCCAGCAAGCTAAACATCTCCACCCACACAGTACTGGGTGGGGTACATGTAAACACACATACAATGACACACATCCAAGCCCACATCACAAATTTTGAAATGTGATTTCTATTTCTCCATGGGACCTCTTTGTACCAGGCAAAATATCTTATTTTTTCATCCTCCTCGGCTCCTTATTATCTTCCTCCACTTCTTCCTCTATCTTTCCTACTGTTTTTGCCCCTCAGTTTGCAGTTTGTTGTTTTTTATTCTTTGCTTTACAAGCATTGCAAATCTTCTCATGTCAAATGAATAACATCAGTGCTTCCGTGGATGACAGCAAACTGTATGTGTGGTGTGTACTGTAGGTGCACTGAAATAATAAATTTGTTGTGTATTACATGTGTGACCAACTACATTTTCTTCTTTAAAATTACTTTGAAAAAAAACTATCACAAACTGAGTCGTCATGTGCAAAATAAATAATAAATTATACAAATGATTTTAGAAATAAATAAGTCTCCCTTCAACATTATTCTGTTTGAAATATAGTTCTTTAAAGCTCCAAACGAGTTCTCTTTAAGGGAGAATAATTGGTGAAACAAGTATTTAGATATTTTAGTAAGTAAGTAGTGTACAATGTAAAAGTACTCCCTTACAAGGTAAATGCCTGCTTCCAAAATTTAAAGTAAATACTTTAGAAAAAGACAGTAAAGAAAACCCTTTGTATATATATATATATATATATATATATATAATACATAATTTATTAGCCTATTATTGACACAATAATATGCAGCAACAATATATAGTTGGTTGAAGTGCATTTTTTAACCACTTTATGCTGTTTGATAGTTTAATTTGTAACAGTACTTTGTATTTTCTAATGATGATCATTATATGTTTGTAAAATGTAATCTTAATTTTAGCTTTCAGATAAATGTAGTGCAGAAAAAAGTACAATGTTTATATAGTGAAGTAGAAGTATAAAAGGTATAAAATGGAAATCTACTCAAGTAAAGGTCAAGTATCTCAAAATTGTACTTACGTAAAGGACTTGAGCAAATGCACTTAGTTACTGTCCACCACTAGAATAGATCCTTCATTATGCAATTTGACTGTACAGCTGTATTTGACAAAGAAAGAAAGAAGAGAAAAGCAGCTGAAGTGGCCCCTGTAGCATTAAATCAGGGTGGATGCAGAGTAGATGGCTAATGGGCGACCACTTTGATAGCTGCCAATCTATGGGTGTCTAGAAAAAGACTATGAGCTGGTGGTAGGTACATACTCAGAGAGCCTCACTTCCATTAAAGTAATAAGCAGGTAATCAGGATGGGGACACTGCTATCCCCTCTTGTGCCAGCCCTCACACAGACCTGTTGCTAGGAAACCCAACAGGGGGCCAGTGGAAGGACCATCAAAAACCAACAATCCTGATAATAAATTCCCTGTATCATTCAAGGCAAGGTGGGACTTTGAACTGTTCCAACACATTACGATGCAGACATCGTAATGTGATGGAACAGTTGCAACACTTTCTCCTCCGTTAGGAAATAGCTTTTTTAGGGCAACGAGATGTTATTAAATTCAGCATGTATATGTTTTACTTGATGCAATCTAAAATGTATCTATTTCAGTAAGCCAGGTTGAAGAAGCAAGGAAAATGGGAAGCAGCTATGAATAGGCTATGACTCATATCAGTGCTATTGTACATGGCGCCCAGTCTGTGTCCATCCCAGTAAGGATGGAGCAGCATGTTGGTAATTATGGAGAAGAGGGCAAAACATGGGTTAATTATCACACATAATGAGACAAGATGTGTCTGCCTCACACACTTTTCATTCCCTCCACCATTCTCCTTCCCTATTTTCCTTCCTCTTCCTCTCACTATACCGCTCTCCCTATCTGACCATTTACGTCCCTCTTGATTTGCCCTCTCTCTCTCAGACTCACACTAATTATTATACATTTGCTTTCCTAATTGCTGATTATGCTGTCTTTGTGAATCCTTCCCAGGGGTGTGGAGTGAAAAATCCTGCAGGCCTGGAAGGCGACTGCCTGTACTGAGATCTGAGTAAGAACAAGGGGGTGCAGAGCAGGACTAGGGAGCGAGAGGAAGCTAGAGAGCAGCAGGTGTGAGATCATAGAGGGTGCGATGAAGCGAAAGCAGAATAGTCTCCTGGAAAACAAATAGAGAAAGTGCTATTTTCTTTAGGGTATGATTTACTTGATCGCCAGCAGCAACACAACACGAAGGTCGTGTGAAGTGTGTTATGTCAACTGGTTAAAAAGTGCATCTAGGGGAATCCTGTATGAGTTGCAATGAGGAACAGCAGGGTACTCGGCACATGTTGGGGCATGGTGGAGTTGGCACACACACATTACATACACAAAATAACCCTAACTCAGACTGCACTGTCCTCGAGTCATACTGTAGCAGCCCCCTTATAGCTCCTCTCTGTGCATAATGTGCCGTACTCGAATGATCATAGTCGTACACCCACTCAATGCCCCTGAAGAGTTCTCTGCAGCTAGGAGTGTTGCTACAGTGATCTTCATGCTGCAGCAGCCAGTTTTATATAATAATCCACGGATTATGTATTCTCTGGTGATGTAAAGCCACAAATGTAATGGATGACAAGCTATAAGCAACATAAGTGGGTCTCTACATCTTTTTGCTGAAGTAATGGCTTTAATGGACAGTCTTTTTTTGTGTGTGTGTGGACATGAAGATTGCTTGAATTTCTAGAGTCTAAATCGCTACTTCATTTTGGTTTCCGCTGTCAGGCCACATGCCATTTCTCCTCCTGCGTGCCTGTCCATGTGTAGGTAGGATCTGTATGGATGTGACACCAATGCTAAGGCTTTTTCTCTGCAGAGAGCACATTTCCGCTTTTTTTCCTTCTCATACTAATAGGGTGCTGTCAGAATTAGTGATACATATGCTGCTGACTATACCACCAGGACCGTCACCAGGATGTGCGCAGCCAGAAATGTGGTTTGTGTGGTGAATTTCATGTTCAAAATATTACCCACAATCTCTCACCTTTGACAATGCGTTTTATCTTACTGTCACTGTTGAATGCTGACAAAAGCCCCCAGGGTAGCAGCTATGCCGTTGAAATATTGCTCAAACAAGTGTGTGTGTGTGGGGGGGGGTTGCAGGCCTTGTGGATCATTGTAACTAGTGAAGCATTCTCCTCATGCTGTAATATTCACTATGTCTGAGCATCTGAAATGATGTTCATTATCCACCCATAATTGAACATGTCACATACCTGCTGAACAAAATGGGCGGACTGGATCAAATGTGACAGGATGCAGCTGTGCACACGTGTTTGTGTACGGAGTGTCTGTGTGTGAGTGTACATGCCAAAAAGAGACGCTGTGTGTACACGTATCTAGCCCCTCATGACTAATCCAACAGTCACACTTGTCCACCTGGTCCTTCCTTTATTATTACTGCAGACGGCTCAACATCTCACCTTGTTCCCTTGTCTGCTTCTTCTCTCACATGTCTGGTTCCCAGAAGGGAGGTAACATACTCACATCCAAATACCAACACATAGATAATGTATGAAATAAGCCACAAATATGCCACCACCTATATGAAACAACCTAGAGGGGGTTTAGGAGAACAGGAGATAAAATAGAAGAGACAATTTCATTAATATTTTGTGTTCCTGTGAGGAGGTGAGAGACTTTCAGAGTGTTATCTCTGTTGCATCCTGACCTAAACAGAGATGACGACATGACGTCTTAGAGCTGCGACCTCACAGGAACAAGTACATACGATTAGAGCTTGATGAGCGCTACTTGTATTAGTGTGTTTTTCAGTGTGTATGTGCGCCGGCTCACGCCTTCCAGTAATGTTTGTTATCCGTTCTTTAATAGTCTTTTGCTGTTTCATCACCCCGTGGGAACTCACTTCTTTCTGTTCAGGAATCTTTTGAGTTTATATGTTTATTTATTTTCAGAACGTCAGCCTGCTTCAAAGATATTGCAAAAGAAAAATCGACAGCGTTTTAGGGCTTCTCTTCTGTTGCTGCTGCAGAGATCTAACAGAAGACAGAGCTTAATAGGAAGAAGCTTTGATCCACTGACCACATGTATTACACTAAATGTGTTTGTATGATAAATGCTGGAATGTGCCAAAAAACAAAAAACTGATTTTCAACAGCCAAGGTGTATCACATAAGATGTGTACATGCAGTACACTTATGTAAATATGCTGGTGTGTGTAGGGAGAGCTGAACTGCTCTGTGGCCTTGTGTAAGACATCTACCCAGTGAGGTAACCCTCGGGAAGCTGATAGGCTCCACTGACTCTGATTACTTTGAGTGTGTGTGTGTGTGTGTGTGTGTGTGTGTGTGTGTGTGTGTGTGTGTGTGTGTGTGTGTGTGTGTGTGTGTGTGTTGTTGTGTGCATTTTGTGGGTAAAGTCAGATGAGGTAATGTCACACTCCATTATTCTCAAATAGCTCTCATAGGTGTGCGTGCGTGCGTGCGTGCGTGCGTGCGTGCGTGTGTCCGTCCAAGGAGAGCCTGTCAGGATGGACTGGATGCCAGTGCTAACAGAGCATGGGGGCAGAGACTCCACACTGTTTAGATAACTGAAATGGAGGAAGGAGAAGATGGGAGAGGGGGAGTAAATTTAGGCCACATCTTTCTCTAAAGGTCCCTGTCACATCAGAGAAGCTCCACTGTCTACCTGCCCCATAAAGGTAAACCTCATTATGAACTATCGTGTCTGGCTTTCAAAACCAAAAGTCAAGTCGTGTAAGAGAAAGCTCAACATTTATCTACTTCTGCTACTTCTTACAAATACTGTATATTAGATACTATTTGTTATGTGTGCGTAAGAAACATTACAAAGAGGGAAGGGGGTTGAAATCCAGTGGAATTGCATGGGATAGGATCTCATAAGATGGGATGGGATAGGATAAGCTCAAATTGGATAGGATAGGATAAGATTGAAGCAGATTCTGTTGGGCTGAATAGGATAGGATCACATCAGATAGGATAGTATTGGGTTGCAAAGGATCGGATCAGGTAGCAGGATTGCATAGGATCGGATAGTTTTAGAAAGGATTGGATAGGAGTGATGCCAGAAACAAAGATAGCAGGTGTGCTTGTTTAGCTTTCATGCCAGTTCACACTTGCATGTGTGAGAGAGTTTGAATGTACCAGCTTGTTTGGAATCACACATAGACAGTCTAAATATGAGTCAGAGTAACTCTTCACACCTGGTTCAGTACGATAAATGCCCAAATTCTTCAGGAGTGATCCAGGACCTGTAATCATTACTAGTGAAGACACTAAAACAGATTATTAGACACCAGGGGTCCGTTTCAGGAAGGAGGATTAACAAACTCTGAGTCTAGCCCTGATCTCTGAGTTGATTTACCCTAAGATGGGAAACTCTGAGTTTTCGGTTCCATAACAGCTGATTTGAGTTGGTTCAATCAACTCAGAGTAGGTTCACTCAGAGTTAAGCGCATGCACCACCACAATAAAAAGGCAGCATGAATGGAGCCATGATACTACGATTCACCATGGTAACAACCACAAACAAATTGGTCGGCGAAAATACTCATGCGCACATACAGCGAGTTTGAACATATATTTAGTTAAAAAAAGCAACACAGCGGCTGCTGTAAAATAGTGAAAGTTGTTGTGGGAGAACATTGCTGCTCGAGTCAATGCGTAAGCTCTAATATAGTGTATTCATTTCATATTTAATCACAGGTAACCTATAATATTACTTGTGACAACTGGAATGGTAGTAGGCTACACCATTTCATTTCCTGAGGGCGAAAAAGTAAACTACTACTAATCCCATTCTGATGTTGCAGCACCATTATTAACAGAATTATGATTTACAATCGTTGATTTCTTTTTAATGTCTCTTACTGGTTTGTGTTCAGGGAACTCTACACAAACGTTTAAAACACATTTCAGAGCGAGGCACACTTTTCTGACGGCTCTGTACAGTGGCTTTATATGCTCCGCATCAACAATGTTGTAAGGAAAACTGCTGTTTGCAAAAAAACATGCGACACAAATAATGTGCTGGGGATGTAGCATGTCCACGATGGGTGACGTTAGTTATATGAGGACGGATAAGGTTATGTAGGCTACATAACTGATAGACTGGGAAGAAAAAAAACGAACAAATAGGTAGTTATCTGGGAATTAAAATGCGTCGGGGCCTCAATATCATCTCCCGACGTATGTTTAACTCCCTGGGAAGTAATACAGCTTCTTCATCAACGGGACTGTCGACACAAGGAAATGCCATGTTCGGAACAAAAACGTTTTATAGTCTGCCTAACGTGGTTAATAAACCAACGCTGTTTTTTTTATTCATGCAGATAACAAACTGCGCTAAAATGCACCTGATACAGACTGAATGAATGAATGAGGAAATGAAAGAGCGCTGTGTCAGAGGGAGGAGACTGAGAGAAACTCGAGGTTAATTGAAGAAAACCTACTCCGACCAGGTTAGGTCCACAGACTCAGTTACCATAGTAACTGACTCGGAGGTTAAGTTACCTCTTTCTGAAACGGGCCTGAGTTACCCCTCTCTCTCAGGTTTGATTAACCTCTCTTTCTAAAATGGAAAACCCAGAGTTTCCATCATCTCAGAGTTAACAAACTCAGAGTTTTCACTAAACCTGCTTTCTGAAACGGACCTCTGCTATTCTAATAATCGACTCATGCTCAGTGATGATGTCGGTGCCTCTGTAGGGAAATTGGTTAAAGGGTGATGTCATGGGCTCAAAGCTAATCATGTCCAAGGCTCCACATTGGTGTCTGGGAGCCTGATTGGATTGGCGACAAGCACAATGGATGATGTCATCCATCTGACTTGGCATTGGCCCAATTGTGCCATGGGCACTGCCTGTGTGAATGATGAGCTGTGCTCATAGCAACACTGTTAGAGCTGATGCTTAGTGACAAAGAGAAAGCCCGACAGAGGAAAGAAAGAAGAGCACTAAAGAAAATGAGAATCACTTCAGCTGGAGAAGTAGCCTAGTTGCCCCAGGGCTGTTTTTGACCTGTTCTAGTTGGTTTTTAATCAAACACTCCTACCTTTTTGATAGTGCATGCAGCTAGAACACTGTGCGCTTACAGGCCCTCACAGGCACTGGCCTGCTTTTAATGTCAGCTAACGCTCCAGCCAGAGAATAGTGTGTACGATTGGTGTTGAACAGAGTGTGATAGACTACAAGACGCTGTCGCTGTTAAAAACATAAACAAACACTCACTGTACACGGTTTGTCTGTAACACTGTCATTTGTCATGGGAAGTGTAGGATTGACTGAGTCTCACCTACCCCTCCTCTCTCCACTCTCTGAGGTGACAGAGACGGAGACGAAGAGTTTCGGCAGAGAAAACCCATCTGTCACCCTGGCAACAGGAGGGGTGGGAGGGGTATTATCCAGCAGAGACATAGCACTGGCCTGTCAGTCACACTGCCTCCTGGAGCCTCCAGTTGCGAAGTGAGAGGATGGAGAAAGGATCAGTAAAAAGGTAAGGACAAACAGGAGGAAGAAGTGTTGGAGACAAAATGTGAACATAAGAAAGATAAAACGCAGAGTGATAGAGGGGTAAATGTTTACTCATTTATTGTCAGCCCACTGTTAATTCAGATGAATGCACATGAAAAGTTGCATTACTCTGTTGCTTATGAGAACTCGTTCAGTCCTATGCAGTGTCCATGTTTGAGACGAAAATAGCTTCACTGGTCCTTTGTAGTAATGTCTTCAAAAACTGGTCATGATTCCCCGGATAAATAGTGTTCAGATCAAAACTCACAGTTTTAGTAGTGCCTTTAGAAGTAAATGCTTTTAAAGTTAATTTTGTGCATATCAAATGAAAATAGCTTATTTTGAGCCTTAAGTGACTGACTTTACCACCACGCCCAATTTCAAGTTACGTAGACTAAAGGCCCCAATATTGGCACATCACATATAGGTAGCGTATATGTCGTCCGAAATGTGCCAATATGAAAACTTTTTGATGGAACATATAATGCAAAAAGCTGTGCTTGGTGTGATTTAGACATGGTGTCATTACAGTTTGTTTGTCCAGCAGAGCATGGTCAGCAGTTGACCTGTTGACTGATACTGTTACATACAGTACTTGTGTTTATTTAGCTTTTTTATTTATATTTTATTTTCTCAATGTTCATTTCTACAACTAGTTGACAATACATTGTATGTATAATCATGTAAAATATTCTTTAATAAAGTTATTTGTTCAAGAAAGCAGCCTTCTAACTACCTTGCATAGTAAATATAGAAAAGGTCAAATTTTCATTAAAAAAAAATTATATATTTAATTTGTTTCAGTCAGAAGATATTATGATAAAGGTATGGGTCAAACTTGAGAGACAAAAAAGAAAGTAAGAATAGTACACAAGCAATGAAGTGTTATGAGGTGATTCAGTGTGTTGAAGAAAGAAGATGAAAGCCAGAGGCAATCAGTAATAGCCATTCAGTATGAATATAAAGAGTTCAGCACTCTAAATGCAATCTGTAGCCTTCTGGCCATCCTTTGAGTATTCATGCTGAAAAGATTTAATTGCAGAGTGAGTGACAGGGGACAAAAAGAGGGAAGGCATCATTCACATACTTTATTCTGAGATGAAAAGAGAAACTGCAGATACACGCGATCTATAATGGCTTACAGACTGCAGTTTGTCTTTTTTACAGACCTTTTAAAATGCAACAGCGACTGCAACATAACACCTACATGTTCTTAACGTCTATAGGACATTCATTGACCACGCAATAATCGTAATGATAATCCTTACTTATGAAACACTTCTCAAAGGCATTAAGAGCAGAATACACTGACTGGGCAAGAGTCATGGGAAGCAATGGAGGTGGTATAGCAACAAAGGTTGATTCTTTTCTTCATATCCATATGTACAATAGAAATCATACAAAGACATCTTCTAATGGCAGTGCTAATTCTTTATCATTCAGCTTTTGTCATATATCAGTGCTCTTAATTACTCTTGCAGATGATTAAAGTTAATTAAATGTTATTACAACTGAAAAAGAAAACTACTGAAAGAAATTACTCTGAATAGTCTCATTTGATCTGAACCTGTGATATTTAGTAAAGAATGAACACTGAGACATGCAGTATGTACAGTGTGTGCTCTGAAGCTTTGGGAGATACATGATGTCAGGACCAAAGCCGTCAACATGGATTCCGGAAGCTTCACAGTGACCACAGTATGAACCAATCAGCCCCATATCCTTTCTCTCCGTCTCAGTGTCATCATAAGACATGACACATGTCACAAACTGTCAGGCACAACCATGTCAAAGCAGCTCAAATAAAACACACCCGTGCCCTGAAATCATTGTATGCACAAGCAAACAGAAAAGATTCACGAGGCTGCTGACAAACAAGAGTACACATCTTCTCCCCCTTAGCTGCTCAATATTGCAGCCAACGTGGATTTGGATCCGTGCCGTTTGCACGTCTGTGTCTGTGATGAGCACAGACATACAGTATACTGAAACATCAAATCATCCTTCTCTTCTCTGAGAACAGCTGAGGAACATTGCAACCCTGAAGATTCCGCAACATGAATGAGTTTAATATACAAGAACGTCTTCTTTTTTTTATAAGTATTTTGGCAGAACTTTATGTGCCTATGAGAACAAATCTGAAACCTTGTGTCCTTCAGCGGAGAGCACATTACCCTCTGTGTGGCCATGTAATCCCCTGTACCCTGCTGATCCCAGAACCACAGGGGAGAGTGGCAGAGGCCTGTGGCCCATCGAAGGAGCTCTGTCCTGGGCAGGCTAAACACAGACAGACCCCTTCACCCTGGGAGTCCCGCAGTAAACAGAAGGATTATGATCCCTGCTTGAAAGCTTAGCGTGTGATTGACGTTCAGGTGTACACTACACATGATAACGTCATTGACTACGTTTTCCTCTTTGACGGAATAGGAGCAGGGGTAATTGCTGTGTGGGAGGATAAACCTGTGAATACATGCATACCATCACAGTTTCTTCAGTTTGTTAATGACAGGTGACAACATGTGCAGGTAAGGAAAGAAAACGCAAGATGAGCTTTCTTTTACACCCCCTCAGACACACAGCTAGGGAAGGGTAAAGATTTCACACTCAATCAGCACGTCTTCTAACAGTTATTTTAAAAACCAATTACAATCACTTTTCTTCTTCATCTACATCTGTGAATTCCTCGTGTTGCGTGTCCACACAGACATATTAAGTCCCTTTAACTGCACTACCATTTAGACATTTATAATGTCACTGCTAGTTTCTACCATAAACAAATAACAGACTCTTGAACAAACCATTTTCCACTCATCTAACTTTTAGAAAACACATTTTCAACTAGAAAATCTACCCTCGCCTATGACCCAGATATATGGTATCTCCCACCATCAGCACACCTGAGTGTGATGGCTGTAGGCCCTATATGAAACAGCACTTTGCCTCAGCTCTGGTTCAGACCCAGGGACTGGACTGGAGAGGAGAGAGAGAGTTCAAAATAATGGTTAAAGGACAATTCCGGCACAAAACAAACCTAGGGGTTAATAACAGATGTGTACCCACTCAATCGCTCTCTGGGACGTGTTTTCGTGCTAATCGAATGTGTTTGTAGCCTGAAACACCGAAGCATTGAGAACTTTGTAAGCGTACAGACAGTTTATTAAAAAGATAGTTTAGAAAGATAGTTGCGTTTTCATATACAGGCGGCTGCTGTCTTGGGAGCCACTGTCTTTCTAAACTATCTTTTTAATAAACTGTCTGTACACTTAAAATGTTCTCAATGCTTCGGTTAACATTTAGGGACCCTCACTATGCTACTGTTTGGTGATATTTTGAGCCTTTTTAGTGGTATAAATAGTGATTTGTTTTTACTTTCCCTGTGCCCCAAATACTAGCGTTGTAAGCTAATCAGCGGTCCGCGCTAGCTTGTTTCAAGCTACAAAACACATTCGATTAGCATGAAAACATGTCCCAGAGAGCGATCGAGTGGGTACACATCTGTTATTATCCTCTAGGTTCGTTTTGCGCCGGAATTGTCCTGAAAAAGTAACAGTTTGTTGTAAAATATAAATGACTTAAATGAATAAACTGAACTGACTAAACTAAACCAATGTAATGTGGTGTTTTATTCAACAGTGTTTTACTGAATTATATGTAGAAAAGTGTGACTGCAAATGAACTGTCTGGGTGCTTGGTGACCTGAGTAGGTTTACCATGTGTCATCCAAAAGTGACAGGGCCTTTGTCACAATTGTGCACAGCTAATACATTGGCTTTTGAATTACCATCAATTTATCAACCTGTTGCACATGTTGATGGGAGGAAGGGCTAAAAAAAACAGGAACTAAAAATTGACAATTTTCTGATGTTCTTTCTGTACAACAAACATGGGACAGCTGTCTTTGAGCTGTCACACATATAGACAGAGAGGCAACATGGACGGTTTCAAAGACCCACACAAAAAATAGGACACGATGCCCCAGAAATCAAATATAACCTAGATTTAGAAGACACCACTTGATGGCGAGAAAGTTTGGCATGTCAAGTTTTGATATTCAGAAACTAACTTTGCTTACCACCATTTTCTTGATATCTATACAATTAAACACATGGCTGGTTCTGAGATTTCCGCTTGAGCTTTATAACACGTTCAGTTCTAAATTAAGTTTCTGAATGGGGATGTCCGAACATTGTTCTCAGTTACTCTGTCTGAAGTTCCCCTTGTATGTCAGAATAGTCTGTTAATAATGAGCTGTTTAAGGAAACGGCTGATGGTGCATTGATTTCTGAATTAACTATTTGCTAAACCCCACCGTAGGCGTAGGACAGGAGTAATCAAAGGCATGGCAGGCCTGTCAAGCTTCAGATCTCTCCACATGCCGAAGTGGTGTGCATGGGGTTTTAAAAAAAGTAAAATAAAAAAAATAAAAACTCCAAATTTTGGAGGGTTGTGTCTTTTTTTGAGTCTTGTGTCACGAACTTCAGATCGGTCTGTCCTGACCTTCTTTGTCTTTGCCTAGAACACAGTATTCTGGCTCATGTTGTCGGCCTCTTAGGTCTCGTTATTGTGTCTGTTCAGTCCTGACTACTTTCCAGATTTGCCTGCCAGAGGGGGGCCTACGGCTCAGAGTGTCAGACAGCCCTCCCTTTCCTCCTCAACTTCTACAAAAGAGAGCACTCTTGTTTTGCCACCTAGTTCTGTTTATCCCCCTCTTCTAAAAGGGGGGACGCGGGACGGGTGTCGTACAGACTGAGCCATTCGCCCGAGGAGACAGAGAGGCGCCTGCGGAAGGAGGACTGATTGGCTAGGTTGGAGGAATAGACTGGAATCTGGCATTAACAACACTTAGGCCTTCCTGCACTCTTCACAATTAGCAGTGGACCAACAAATGACAGACAGCAAAGTTCTCTCAACTCTAATAGAAGCAAAGCCTCCAGGAATCTGTCCTGTGAAGTCTTTGAGCTCCCTATTCATGCTTTACAATGTAGCTATCTCTCTCCTGAATGCCTCTTCTCTTTTTTCTCTTTCCTCCCACATCCTTTGGCAACTAGCTGTCTGTTCGTTCTGTTGTGAACAGGGGAAGTTTTGCTGAACAGTCTCTACCAGAACATCCTCATGTTACATCACAGACCCTAGGCTTCCTTGAATGTTACAACTATTTTCGTCCACATATAGCATGATTGACAGGGGTCTAACAGTACAGCACAGCGTGTTTGGATTATTATATTTAATACCTAATTTATTTTAAGGAGAACTTATAGCTCAAGTGATTTATAATTGTAATGGATCCAAAAGCAATTTCATTTTGTTTTGGTACATTTTAATTGGCATATATAATGAGTAGACCCCTGGCAAGGTATGTTGGGCCCCTGCAGGAGAGCCAAGGAAACAGGGTTGTTAGAGAAAGAGGGAGAGAGGTGGGGAGAGTGAACAGACAAACACTAAAGAGCAACTGGAAGTCAGAAGAAAAAAGAGAACCGGTCTGAAAAAGTAAATGTTTCAGTAAAAACATTTTAAGGCTTTGGATCAGTCAGTACCCATTCAGGAGACACCTGCAAGTAACAACTTAAATTTCTGCAAGGTCACCTCACTGCTACCAGCTACATACAGAGTTTACAGGTTGTTACATACTGTGTCTAACCTAAGCCTAACTGAAAGGAATTTGAGTATGTTTCTAAAACAGCTTTGTCATTGTGTTAATACAGTTGGAAAGCTGCAGTTTCTGTGAAGACTATATTTGTGAACGCAGCATTCTCACATATACTGGCTGATAGGGCTCAGTTTGATCTGTAACCGTCATGTTTATTAACAACACTTCAGTGAGATGTCGTTCCCTCATGCCGGGAACAAGCAACAGCTTTTGATAAAGGCGCAATGTGGGTGTTGTATACTGCATGCAAATTAATTCTTCTTTTTTCTTTTTGGGGGGGGTGGGGGGGGCAGAAGGGGGAAACAGCAAACAAACTTTGAGACAAGTGTTAAAGCTGCAACCAGCATCCATCTCTGATACTGTTGCAACACCTTCACTGTATAATTCGAGCCTGTGAGGGTAGAGTGGGGAGCAGAGGCGATGTGAAACATTTGAATGTGCCTCTGTCTGCTTCTTTTGCGAGTCCAAAAGCTCTTTGGAAACTATAAAAAAAGACCTTCTCACATGTGCAGGGGCAACACAATGCTCTGTTGTGCAATCATTAGTTGAGGCTTCTGTTTAAGTGACTACACACAAATAAACACTCACGCACACACAAGGGGAACTAACCTAAGAGACTGGTGAAGAGGCACAGTAAGTGAGTGAGAGACTGGCAAACATCGTTCTAATCAAACTAACCTCAGCAGCTCAAACATACTTTTAAGTTTTCCACATGCTTCCTCATATGTTGGCGGAATCATTACTGTGTACTTATTCTCGTCTGTTAACACACACACACACACACACACACACACACACACACACACAAACACATTGCTGGGAATAACGCTTCCATCTGGGGAAAAACGCATGGTCACCACAAGCTTGGGCATTAAGACTTGGTTAAGGGTTGGGGTCCAGCATTTGGCAGTCATATTTTGTGTCTTATTTTGTCCCTTTGGAAATAATTTCTATAAATTATGATACATTGTTTGCACCAAGTTAGTTGCTAAGATCTGGGATATATAAAAAGTCCAACAGGGCAAGAAACACAAGTAGTTAGATGTTGATACAGGTACAAACCCCTCAGATAAATTGGTAGATAATTTAGCCGTACTTGTTTACAACCTCGTCGGATCATCTGATCTCTCATGTTTCTTGCAACCCTATTGCCAGACAAGAGTGTGTGTGTGTGTGTGTGTGTGTGTGTGTGTGTGTGTGTGTGTGTGTGTGTGTGTGTGTGTGTGTGTGTGTGTGTGTGTGTGTGTGTGTGTGTGTGTGTGTGTGTGTGTGTGTGTGTGTGTGTGTGTGTGTGTGTGTTCAATCTCTGTCCTTTGCTGCAATGTCAGAGCCATCCTCTCCCTCATCCAGAGGGCCCAGCAGCAGGCATCAAAGCTCCAGGGACAGCAGCTCACACACAGCACCTCATGGTACAACAAGGACCTTTACCACTCTGCATCTCATCTGTTTAATTAGTTCTCTCTCTGTCCACTGCTCCCTCTCTTTCTCTACAACACTTCCCTTCAAATTAATTACCCCCCTCCAATAACTTAACATCTCACCCTTGCAAAAAAAAAAAACATGATGACAGTATAGCAGCCAGAGTAACACCAGGCAATAGCCCACTCCCTTAACCCATTATTCCAGCTTCTCGGTTTTGGACATTCCTTTAGTGTTGTTTAAATTAGGTGAATCATGGCAATAATTTACTAAGGTTTTAATGGAAATACAGCCTGGCTCTTAATGTCAGAGTCTCATTTGCATATTCAGAGTTGGCCTTTTCATTCAGGGGTCACGGTTTGGGTTTGCCTGGGGATTACAAGTGAAAAGAGAGCCCATTGTTTCTTGTAGTCTGCCCACAACTGTTTGGATAACCTATCTGGTCTGGAGCTTGTGTATAATGGGATGACTCATTAGCCAATCAAAGAACAATTTTAAATAATATATACAAATTCTGCATATTAGGTGGTGAACACATTGTGTGCATTTTTCACAACCTTGACATACACTCCAATACATGTATGTATGTACATATATGTATGTGTCTTTAAGTAGTACATAGTAGATAGTCAGCCAGGTGAAACAAGGATACAATCTAGTCCTGTGAATTGAGAGAGAGTGCCTGAAGCATCAGAGCACTGGGACTTGTGAGAAGAAGAGAGAGGGAGAGAATCTACCACTGCTTGTTACCCACAGCAGCATCAAACCAGAGACACAGTAAGCTACCGGAAATACATTCCCCTTCAAAACAAAAGCTACATAATACTAATAATGCCAATTTCAGCACTGACTGAAATTACAAATAAGGTGATGAAAATGTGTGTACATGAGTAACGGCATTGTTGTGGATGCCCTGCCCCAAAAGCATCAAGCTCACTGTGTATATTGTTTGCGTGGTAAGTTGATTAGCTTCGAATTTGTATTTTATTTGAAATTTGGTAAACACTAAAAAGTTAGTTTTAAAATTAAACTAAAATATAGTTTAAATAGTATGGAAAAATTGTCTTTTAAATGGGTCCCGCATTAATCTTGTCAAAACTATGCTGCTACGAACATGATGCATATTACTTTATGTGACAATGTGTCAAAGTCATTTCATTTGTTATGTGATGACATGCAATGCACAGAGAGATGTTTTTGTTGTCAAAAGGGTTCCAAAGCTATTTTTGCCCTAGGGCCCGTAAGTGAGTTGATCAGGCCCTCTTGGTATGTTCCTACCGCTCACAACAGAAATTGAAACCAGTTTGTCATGGAGTGTCTTACTTTGAAAATCGCAAGCGGAAGCCACATTATTTTGCCTACTTGACCGGTGTGCGAGTAATTCCCTCTCCTGTCCTCCGTCTTATCACTTGTTCAGAGGACGTATGAATGTGCTGTGCTGTCCGCCGTGTCTCTGTGGCGCAGGACAAGACGGTCGCCACGCCTTCAGGGACGCACTTTTTCACGGCGTCAGCTCTCCATCTGTGTCCGACTGTCCGCTGTTCACCGGTGGAAACCTGTCCAGAGCCAGGACATTTAACAAGCTATCGACAGACATTTCCCCCACTTACACCAATCAGACTGTACCTCTGGAGTCCGGCTCTACTTCTCCCACTGATGCCAGTTGAACGGGCTGTTTTGTAAACTCTTATTAATTTGGGAATATCTGGAACGGCAGTTTTATTGATTTGACATCGAATACAAGTCGGGTCAAAGATGGGGATCAAAGTGTAGTGCTGGTAAGTAGCGTATAAAAACAAGGTTACCCACATACTATCATATTAGCATATTAAGATTGCGCTCACGCCCACAGCCTGTGTGCGTGCCTGTGTGTGTTTATGTTTGTGTTCGAATGCTTTAAGCCTTCCACGCATATACGTTCTATTTGCTGTGACAGGAACACTGTTTCGTCACAGTTTGAACTTTACTGGCAACAGTGATGGCATCATCATTCCGTATCGTGTTAGAACTGTAGCTGATGTATGCATCACTTTACTACATTGTAGGCATCATAATCGGTGGCGTGAGTCAGCGATGTGCAGGTCTCTGTAAAGGGCGTGTGAGGGGATCCAGCTCATTTTAGGAGCCGGAGTCACTGCGTCTTCTGCCTCTGACACATTTACAGGAGAGAATATTGGATATGTCGGCAGGTGACATTGTCATAGTCGATGGATAGCATTGAAAACAAAGACAGTAGCCACTGATTAAGTCAGACAAATATCACATGTTGTAGTGAACTTGTTAACTGGCTAAATGGCTTATCTTGTTTTGTGTAATTATTAACGTGTATTAACGTGTGAGTAAAGCCTCTGTGTAAACTCACTTGTGTAAACTCACTTCTGATTTGGCTCTCCTTATCAATTCTGTCTGCATATATGTAAATTTAAGTGTAGAGTCTTTGTTATTTTTCTTAAGGACAGAATGAACAGGTGTGGCACTGTTGACATTTTTAGTCTTATTTCCTTGGAATGAAAAAAGAAATCTGCATCATACACTGAAGCATCCAAGAGATGGTAAGCAGCCTTTTTACCCAAAGGTGATGCAGCAGCGTGCACAGCTTATACCAATACAAACCAAAAGGATTTGTTATCTTTCTCTTGCAGCTTATACTGCAAGGTGCATGAAAGTAAGACCGGTTCTGTCAGAAACCAGTTACGTGGGGAGAAATTCTAGCTGTTGATATTACCAGTTAAGGGACTTCTGCTCTAACACCCTCAGCTCTGGTCTCCTCCACCCCTCAGTCAGGCTGCACCTCCCAGCCCCACAGGAGTGAAGCACTGGAGTGGGGCATCACGTTTCAAGACTGTGCTCTTTCAGCGTGGAGCTCCAAGAGGCAGCAGCAGCTTCTCTCACGTCTGTCATAACACATGCCCTGCTTCGTCTTTATTTCGCCCACTCCCCCTGTTTAGGATGCAACCCTGGGAACTGTGTATTTGCTCACTCTCACCTTCACTGGCCGTGTATGTGCTTCTGTATGCCCAGAGGGGTGAAAAACAAAAAATGTTTTGTTCTGTGTCGTGCTTGCTGAATGAGTTTCCTTTGTAAAATGACAAAATGCTGTGAATCCATCCTTTGATTCTCTTCAGTCTTGCATGAGATAATCCCTGAATTATGTTGATCCTGTACCCTCAGCAGCACCCTTTTGACTTTGTCATCCAGTGATCAAGACCGCGTGCAGCTCTTTCTTCCATTTCTTCTTCAGTTGAGCTTGTCTGTGCTGTGTCCACGAAGCCTGCTGCTTGGCAATAGAATGGTTTTGAATTGAAATGACAGCTTGCTCTAACAACAGTACAGTAGATACGGGTTGAACACGACATGAGTCACCCGAGAAGGGGTCTGTCAGAAGTCGGTGGTAACAAGTCTGCAGGTACAGACACAGACTACAGCACATGTTCCCTCCAATTCAGGCCAAGTCTGCCGAGAATAACAGGTGTGCTGTTTAATGAGGGCATTGTTTGGTTCAACGCAAGATTGAGAGAGGCAAATTCCCAGAGTGTGAGGACAGAGTGTGTGTATTTGTGAAGAGAGAGAGAGAGGGCAGTGTCTGCCTGGGGCAGGCAGACAGGGAGGTGTACACAGTAGCTGTTAGTCTGGTAGCAATGACAGCTTTATCACCACCACCAAGGTTTATGGTGGTGTGTGTGTTCTGAGGAATCATGGATCACACGCTATTCTACTCACAGACATGACAGAATTACACTTCTGCCTTGTGACGGAGCAGTCAAAACCAGGAATCCACTACAGAATCCTACTGGCAATTCTGTTACTTGTGCACAATGAATTCCAGTATTCTAGGTGATTGTACACAGATGAGGCAATCAAAGTTTTTTTTAATTAAATGTTTTTTTAATTAAATGATCAATCACTTGTTCACTTGAAATCCATCCCTCCACCCTGCCTTTGTGAGATGGATGGGTGAGTCTTTTGTCCTTTGTTTGTTATTGCTGAAGCCAAGTCATTTTTTTTTAATTTAGAGAAGGTATTTTCGTAACAAAAAAAAAGATATTTGTAGAATGGAATCTCTTCTTTACATTTTCATTTCTATTCACGGATCATCTCAATTTTACTGCTAAATAGGGAAATTCCGAAAGTTACCGCTCTTTCTCCAGTGCTTCTGAATTTTTTACTTTCTTTGTTTTTACCTTACATAAACAGCTTGGGACAGTACACCGTGATGGCCTGTGTATCTGACAGGCCTTCCTTCGGATGTCCTTTGGTACAAGGCAACTTGAACTGTGCCACTGACACAGGGATGATAAAAGTGATCTCGCTGACAGGCCGAGGCAGACAGGGTTCACATGTGGAATCACTCTGTCACAGCCGGCTGCTATGTCACGGCGAAGAGAGAGAGAGAGGGGAGGAACAGGGGATTTGGATCGAATAAAAGAGAGGAGAGGGGGTGTCATAGTGGGGACTCAACAGACATCTAATTACCTCCCAGTAGGGGCTTTGACTCCATGGAAACGAACGGCTCTCCAGAGCTGGTCTTAGCTGCCTCCACATGGCCAGCTATCGACAGTCTGTCTTTATGGTTTGGCTGGGTCAAAAAAGCAATGGAATGTGATTAGATCCCTGGTGTTTTCAATAAACCACAGGAGTAAGCTTATGGATTACTCCATCAGATATAGGCTCCAAGTAATGCCGTCTTCCCCTATCACGTGAACAGTATGTTTTAGTTGATATTAGGCAGGTTTATAAGTGGAGGGTTGAAGTGGTGTTGGAAACACAACTGACTTTAGAAACCTAACCCCAATGGATACTGAACCATTAGTATCTATGTGATAATGACATGGTTCCACTTTTAAAAATAGGGTGATTATTTTAGCATTCAATGTGGTAAAATGCCTTTCTTGATATTGATAGCGCCATCATGCCCACTGGGCAGTCCCCTGATGATCTGTTAACACCCCACTGCTGTGGTGGCTCACTGTTGCTGTAACTCATCACAAATTTAAACAGGAAAGTGTGAATGCGTCATGAAAATATTTCATAGTATGTGCAGACTGAGCTCATGAAATGGTGTATGTATGACACTTCAATTCGTATGCCATTATTGCTGTGTTATCAAGACGCATACTTGCTTTTTAGCGCGTTTATCAAGGCCATTTGGCCTCCATTGATTGACAGGGGTTTGTGTCCCGCGTGTGGCGTTTCCTAAAGCCAACCCTGTTGTTGTTTTCCTAAACCCAACCCTCGCTTTCTTCTTTTACTAAAGCCAACCCTGTTTTTGTTTTCCTAAACCCAACCTGGTTTTCTTTTCCTAATCCCAACCGTTTGTCCGTTTCTTGCTTTCCTAAAACCCGCGTGTGACGTAGTCTCGCGATAACACGTAGTCTCGCGATAACACGCCACGTGGCGTAGACATACACGCGGATAGCTCATAATGCGTACAGATAACACGCCACTTGGCTTAAGAAAGTTGCCGTGTATGTTTATGCGAAGTCATGATGCCATGTTGGTATGTGAATGAACCATATTCTAGTTTAGCTCAAGAGTCTTTATGTCAAAAGGAGTGTTATTTCAGAAAGTATTATGGACATGAAAAGATTTGAAATCAACACATAACAACTACTTGCGGATTAATGAAGCATGTATTCTGACCCCTGTCTGTCTCTAATCATACCAAAATACACGAGGCATGAGTTATGAACAGACCAGACCATGCAATCTCCCAACACTAATTAGTACGCTTTGACATCATACATTAGCAGTGACACAATGCATGGCCTCTGCCAGTGCTGTTTGTAATGAGCAGATAGATGTACTTAAACAGGAAAAGAGACAGCCATGATGAAATTAGCAACATCTAGTTATTAGATTTGCATCTGTTACCGTCTCGCTCATTAGTTTGCGGCGGTTATTGTGCAGGTTTGATTGAGAGTAATGCAATGCGGAGTGGGTGCCTGGATGAACAGTCTAATTTAAAAAAAAAAGTGCTTAAAGGACTATTAAGGTAGCTGCACATAGGCATTGTTTCATTCATCCTTTTTTTCTGGATGCTCTCAATCACTCCACTCTGTTTCCACTTCCTATATTCTTCCATTCACTTGGTGAGCTGGTAATTCCTAAGTGGCACTTGAGGCAAAATTATGTCTGTTGAGGACAGAGACAAAATCACTCTTGTCCGATTCCACCCAAAAGAGCATTGCATCAGGGGTGGTTGTAAATTGAATTATTATGAATAATACATGACTGTTTTTGAAAGCATTATGACCATTGTGAATGACAGATTTAGGGTGCTCGAGGCTCAGACATGTACTACGTGCTCACAAAGAGCCAATCTGTGCTCAGCTTTAATTATCTCTAAGTAACATGATAGATTGCCCAGACCATCACATGTCACAGACCTTCAATTCATTTTAGTGCACCATTTCCATCCACTCCGAACAAGGGAAATAGAGTCAGTGGATAATAGTGCTCAACCCTTAGAGTTGGTCTCAAAAGCACAGACCTTTTCTGCGTGTGATGGTTATGTATAATGCTGATTCTCCATTTAAATGCAAGGTAATAGTTTGACTATCACACTGAAAGTGTGCAGGTTCTCTCATGCAACTTAGTCTTTGCATCTTGCTTTATCTCACTCTGTTTTTCTCTGTTCTTGGAGAACAGTTTGACAGATGGTTGTATTCACAGTGAAGGAATGACTTCACTTGGACTTAGATACACTCTCCCAGCCCTTTTGCAAGCACATGCGCATGAGTGCAAGCACACACACAAAACAGAAACACATACATGCACACAACTGTGTCCAAACCCGCTCAGGAATGAGGATGGCTACACATGTGCACAGGGTGTGTTTGCGGAGGAGAATTCCCAGTGAGCTTTACATCGGGATTGATGAAGCTGCTGGGTGTGGAACAGGTGCCAGGATGTCAGTGTGACCCCGCTCAGACACTTCAGGGAAATTCCAATAAATGGATTTGGGAAGTGTGTCCCTGTTGAGCTCTGAGTAGGATTCCCAACCTCTGTCAGGCTCGTACCATAGAGATAGGCCGGGGAATGGGTGGGGAGCTGGAATGCCTCGACGGTAACTCAATCCTGTGTTTGGCTGCTGTGTGGGTGCAAGTGTGCATGCATGTGTTTCAACACACAATGAACTCATTTGTTTTTAACTCCACTCCTCCCCAAACACACACACACACACACACACACACACACACACACACACACACACACACACACTATTAACTATTAACTAACAATAGTGCACTGGTTTGATTTTGTTGCAACGCGTGTGCGGTGACATATGTGTGGAATTTTGCGCTCTCTCTGTTGTCAGCGGTGCCAGGCAGTCACTGTGCAGCTCAGCAGCCAGATTGGCTCGGCCCCTGCACCTCGGCATTCAGTCTGAACGCCAATACACTTTTGGGCTCCTGTTGAGACTGGGGATGATGGTAGGGGCAGAGGGCCAAAAAGCCTCCCATGCCAGCAGCTCCCACTGGGAGAGCAGGCTGCTGCAAGGCCATCTGTACAGGCGTCCTGACTGGGCTCGTTGGAAAGTAGGGCGTAGAGCGGGAGATAAAGGAGGAGGGGAGGGATGGAGGGGACACGTGGAAGGGAAAGGGAAGTTAGAGGCTGGATGACAAAGAGTATGTGTTTACTTTCTTTCAAGCCCCTGCCATCATGAGAATACTCCATTATTTCTTTAGACGCATCATTTCAGCTTTCAAAGAACACAGTGGAAAATTTAGGCCAGAGCTGCAATACTCTAAGGCACACAAAACAGTGTCAAGAACAAAGATACGCGAGGATCTGCTTTTTTAGAGCGCAGTCCCAAAATAGATGAAGTGTTGAAACTGTAATGTGTTAAAGAAGCAACCATGTGGATCCTAAATTAGAAAGGAAGTGTTAGAGTATGTAAATTAGTTGGTGAGGATGGCGCTGGGGAGTGATATGATGAAGTCGGCAAAGGAAAAGAAAAGTTGAGTTTAGTAAATCTAGCAGGAGGCAAATTTAACATTCATAGCGCTTAGACTGTCTGCACACTACCCTGGGGGGGGGGAATATCACCCTCTCACCCCCCTCCACAGCCCACCTCTCTCTTCTATCTTTGCCATCTTATTCCTGTTCTCATCCCCGAGCAAGGTAGGAGATGCACTTTTTACCTCAGCCTCTGTACCTCCCTTTAACTGTGATCTCTGAAGCCAGGAAGCAACAACAGTAAATAAAATGTTGCTGCAATACCCATGCCGGATATTTGCTGTGATGATATGCTGCTCCTCTAAGAATAGCATTGCATCAAGTCTTGGTTTCACTCATGCTTTGTGGTGTTTTTCAGTACCTTTGTGCCATATCCTTTCTGTATAAAAAAAAATGTATTCAGTCAAGTAGATATAGGCATTCCTCACTCAGGAACATGAAAAACTACAAAATATAGCAATAAAATGGAAAGATTTTATGGTTTGACATTTAGAACCAATAGAACAATAGATCTTTATATCCCACAACATACCTTATCAATCTTCAATCAAGCCCATTATCAGTTTGCTGGTGAAGGAATAGATTTAATTGGCCTTTGTGTATCATATGATATGAAAACAACTTTGTAAGCACACTTGTCTGGGACTTATTTAAGCTTGAAGAAGAATGCTACTGGGCAAAGATAAAAATGATGTCTATGTGTTGGTATAATAAGTCAATAACATTTTGGACATAAGTTTCTACACCATCAGTATTTCTTACTTACTTATCAGAAATACAGCTCGTTCTTGTCAAAATTTTATTTTTTTGCATCCTGATGAAAGAACCTATACTATTTTTGCTAATATAAAAAAGCATGTGGGTCTGGGATATATACCTGTAGGCAAGTATATTGTCCTTTCATTTGGGGTGAGGATGAATAGACATCGCCAGCAGTGCCAATGAGTCATAGTCAACCGTGACGGCCTTAATGGATCTTTTAAAGTCTTTTTTCTTTAAAAATGTCCATAACTACAGACAAAGCCTATATGTAGCCTTGAAACTGAGTCGAGCAGCAGAGCATTATTACAACGACCCCAAAGTGACTTTGGGTCCATCTGCCCCCACCAAGAAACCTTAACTCTTCACCTTTGACCCCTGACTCTTTAATGATAAGAGGTCAGACAGTGGTTTGATTTTTCCTGAATAAGCCTCTTCAGTCTTAATGGAGAGCTGTCTCTAATGCCGATTGACCTCATCCATTCACTTCTTAGTGGCAGATCAGATTTGTCAGCAGCCAACACACACACACACACACACACACACACACACACACACACACACACACACACAGGTAGGTGTGAGTAATACCATTTATGTGGTAAAACAGGTTATACAGACAGCAATACAGAAATGGCTGTTTAACACAGTCGTGAAGCTGTTTGGCAGCTTCAAGCTGCTTGGTCGTGTCAGGAATGCCATTGTTTTATCAACGCACACCACACATACACACACACACACACACACACACACAGCTAGACAGTTAAGGGTGCTGATAAAGATTGTGTCTCCAGACAGTGGCATTCTGTTAATCAAAGCAAGCGGATCCCCTGATGTCAACGATAACAGTCTGACAGAATCAAAAGACAAAACAAACACACAAACACACACACACACACACACACACACACACACACAAGCTGCAAGGACCCCAAACAATGACACTCCTCCAGCTCTAGACAGAGTGCAGGGCTGCCGTTGGCTTGCTGCTGGAGATCTCAGGGGGGATTAGAACACACACCACTACACTCACCTGTTCTTAGCCGCTTGTTTCTCAATGTGTATCATGCAGTGTTAATGCAATGTGACGGGCAAAGAGGAAGCTGGGTGTATCATGAGGTACGGAAACATGTTACATAGAGTACAGCTGTGGATGACTTCTTGGTCACATTGTAGGAACAAATGTGGTGTAAGCAACATAGTTGTAAAGCAATATAACATAGTAATCCATGACTATTTTTGGTCGGTCACAAGACTGAGTCAATATGTTAACTTTATGACTCTTCTCTACTTGTGCTACTTCACGACTGCTACTTATGTTTTAGCATGTCACGGATAAATGTTTCTTTTTTTGTGGCATTTTAGGCCTTTATTTAATAGACAGCTTAAACATGAAAGGGGGTGGATGGGGAATGACATGCAGCAAAGGGCTGCAGGTTGGAATTGAACCTGCAGCCGCTGTGGTGAGGACTGAGCCTCTATACATGGGGCACACGCTCTACCAGGTGAGCTATCAAATACAAATATCACGATATTTTTGACCAAATACCTCGATATTGATACCGCAACGATATTGTAGTGTTGACTATTGGTGCTTTCACAAAATATTTACACAATGAGATTCTTGATAAATAATCATCAGTAATGTGGATATAATGACTAAGTGAGTAAAGGCAAATAATAGAACAGTTACAACAGTCTGGTAAGTTAAGAAAATGACATCACTTTACTGTAATGCAGCCTTTAAAACCAGGAACACTTATGCCATATTACGATATTACGATATCCAAAATCTAAGACGATATCTAGTCTCATATCACAATATCGATATAATATCGATATATTGCCCAGCTCTACTTACAATGCAACTTGAGCGCTGACAGTTCGATCGAAGGTTTGGGTTTGTTATGCTAGTTGACCTGTAAACAGAGTTTGATGTGTAACATTGGCATAGTTCCCCTTTAAAGCAACTGACTTTTCCTGTAATTGTCACTTTTGACCAAAGTGGCCGTAGTTCAGCAAAAGTTAAAAGGTCTGGCTTTACAGCAACTTTATATGATGAGCACTTAAAGATACATCAGTGCAGTTTCCCTCCTCTTTGTAAAACAGTCAAAGGCATTACTACTTCAAACTCTGACACTTTTTGATTGTAAACCTAACTCTAAAATCTGTTTTACATCAGTTTTATTGGCACAGTGCAAACAAGGCGTGTCATACACAGACACTGATGACTGAGCTATCATAACATGTACACATCTGTAAAGGAATTACCTGATTGACCTCTACTCGCATGCTGCAGACTGGGAGGAATCGAGTGACGGAGACACAGAGCTGTGATGAAATCATGAATCAGCCGGAGAAATGCTGTAGAGGAGAGCCGAGGAGGAAGTAATTGGAAGAAATAAGGAGAGTGAAGATTATCACAAACGATAGAGGAAATAATTGACAGTTTCGGCACGTAGAATAAAACTTTGTCACTCCCATACGTGTGTGTGTGTGTGTGTGTGTGTGTGTGTGTGTGTGTGTGTGTGTGTGTGTGTGTGTGTGTGTGTGTGTGTGTGTGTGTGTGTGTGTGTGTGTGTGTGTGTGTGTGTGTGTGATGGATTTTGTCACACACGCTCCTAGAGCTGAGACTTTGTCTTCCTGTCATTCCTATCACAGAGCAAGTTCCTTCCAGGGCATTATAATGCTTTCCTACTGCATTTGTGGTGTTACAGAGGCTTCGTGTATCAGGCCTGTCTACTGTCTACTCTTTGGCTGCATGTTGTAATCCTATCTAGAGGAGGTCGCTGGAAGGACACCCCCGGCTTTCCCCTTTTGGAACATAATCTAGACATTGATTATAGGAGGAAAACCACTAAAATGTTGGATTAAGGACATTGTAGACCAGCATTTTAAATTATGATAGTAATATATTTAACTATATTAACTTCAATATTCAGATTAAAAAAGTTCCATCAGATGTCCTGAGTGTCATCTGCTCGTTTAAAGACATATTTTTTCCTCTCACAGGCTGTTGTCAGTGTCAATGTTTCCTCTAACAGAGGAGCCATTATTATAGCTCTGAGGAGCAGACTAGAAGATGTCAGCCCTCTTTATCCACAAACACATATTATAAGAGATATGAAGTAGGAAGGAAGGCTGTAAAACCGCCCCACAGAATGACTCCCCTTCCCCCAGCGTTTAGTGTGCCTGTCTGTGTGCATTCGTGTCTATGTGTGTACAAGTGCATGAATAAGTGCTGTAGTGTGTACAGGGAGAACAAAGGAAAGCTGAACTCCTCACACAGGGAACTCGAGACTTGAGCTGTGCTTCTGCACACCAGTATGCGCTTGACCTTTCACCCCAGGGACACCATTTTATCGAGGTGGCTGATAAGGGGGGGGACCTGAAGGTCACCAGAGGATGAATTCATTGCAGCAAACCTGGATCATTCCGAGGTGTTCTACAGTTCTACATTTAGAATGATGGCTGATGTGGCCAAATCATGTATTTTTTCTTTGAACTGTTACTGCTCTGAAATTGGGTTTCTGGTGTGTTACAGTTTATTGAGGTAGTTTTAGTACAGCTCTGCCTTATCTGACAATATCATGGGGGGAAGGCTTATTTGTCCACCTCTATTCTGCTTTAATACAATTTCTGTTAGCATTAGCCCAAGCTGTTGTCTGAACTACAAAGAACAGGAAGAATATGAGCGTGTTTACATCTAAAATAACTTCCTGCATGTTGCTCAAGGTCTGTGGGTTAGCAGCTCTTTGACTCCTGCAGGGAGGGGCTTTGTGTCCCTGAACTTGCCTGAAGACACCCAGAGACTGCAGTCGTCTTCAGCGATGACGAGTGACTCATGTAGACGTAGTCACCAGGTTCGGTCAGTGGGAGCACAGGAGAGTCTATTTTTATTCGAACATAAGGAAACAAAACAGTGCTGGAAGTACATCATTGAATTATTTGCTTTTATTTATTATTTAAACTTGTTAATAAAGGAGAGGTCTCTATAATAATGATAATAATAATAATAGAATATGTTGCATGTAGATGACATTAAGGTGATGATGAGTGATGATGCTAATTGCACCCTGAGGTTCATAATGCTTTCTGTGTCCGTAATATCTCTACTCTAGCGTACAGTGCAGTAAGTGCTTCTTTCCACTACAGCTGCAGTGTTGGTCCATTGAGGGAAAGAACATGTTGCATTTTTAAAACGTGTAACCCAAAGCTTTCTTGAGGGGAAAGATGTGCAGGGCAGAGATGGAGGCCACACAATCGTTTTTAGGCTGCGACAGTCTCCACGGCAACTTAGTGACCCACATTTCCTCTGTCTTGCTGATGTGGGAGACCGGGTCAGCTGTTGGGGTGTATTCTGTATCCCCTGACGAGGGCAGCAGGTCATCAGTTGGATGGAATGAGATGTGTTGCTGGGCAGCGTGAGGGTAAACATGATGATACACTAGGAGGCTGAGCAGATCTATTGCAGTGAGAGTGTAAAGGAAAGACGGATTACAGCATTAATTTCATTTCCTCTCACCAAATCGCACTACTACTGTACCAATAATGCACTTTAGTTTCCATTTCATAAAACCCAATCACTCTTCCTCTTTTTGTCTACATCCTGCTGACAGTATTTTTCTGTCTGTCTATTTGCGTTTTAGACAGGAATGCCCCAGACTGTGTGCTCAGGCACCATGTTCACCACCCCCAGTGGCTTCAGCCCCCATCTGGCCTGTGCTGAGCCGGAGGAGGAAGAGGAGGCCCCACAGGAGGGCCCGGGGCCTGGTGCTTGCCTGGCCGACGGGCCCCCGATCACCTCCGCCTCCCTTGACACCCTGATCCATAACCTGGTGCCCACTGCTGATTACTACCCAGAGGTAAGCAGAAATTTACTACAGTCCACTGCTTATTTGAAACTCCATCAGAAGGTCCATTTCAGTTTATAGTGGTACTGACAGTACTGCCAATTACATTATTACCCCCATGACTCCGTTTAAAGTGCTACTCTTCCTTTAATTACAGAAATCTGCATCGGCAGTGTCTTAGCGAATGTCTCTTTCTGTTCTTTGACAGAAAGCCTATGTGTTTACCTTCTTGCTGAGCGCTCGTCTATTCATCCCTCCTCCGGAGCTGCTTTCCAGGCTGTGTGAGCTGTGCATCAAACAGCAGCAGCTGGATCAGAGCCCACTCGATACGGTTAGCACTGCACCACACACAATTACATAACTCCTTTATGAGCTTGCACAAGCTAATGAACAGAACACAGGCAGGCACAGCACAAGCAGTCAGACATACTTGTGTTCTGCATGTAAGCAACCACTGCCACCACTTTTTTTTTTTTTGACAGATTGCTGACTTTATGATTGTGTTTTTCTTTTGCACATCACTAAACCTCTTTTACTTTTTCAACAACAGGCAAAAGTGCGCAAGTTTGGTCCCAAGATCCTGCAGCTGCTGACAGAGTGGACAGAGACATTCCCGTCTGACTTCAGGGACGAGAAGATGGTCGGACACTTTAAAGACATCATCCACAGGATAGCTCCGTGTGATGAGGTACACTAATTACATGGAACTGCAGCCATATGATAGCAGTCCGGTCATCTTCACTAAAGACAGGAATTATTTTCTGAAATGATGCTTAATCTTCTTTATAAAGGATAAAATAACAAAATGCTACTCATGAAGTTATCAGTTTCTTCAGGGTTATCATTTGTGATGTGCTGTAAGACTCCTGCTTTTGATCCATAGTGTAGTTGTTGCCATTATAGCCTTCATAAACTGTACTGTAGCTGCAGTGAGAAATGTTCTTCGGGGAAAGAAATTCAATTATCATCACTACCACTGTGGCACGGTGATGGAAGGAGTCAGAGTGTCAGCGTTGGGTGAGTAGCCACAGCGCTGTGTTACACAATCTTACATTACAGGAGAGGAGAGAGGAAGGAAGGATGTTAGAGGAGTGGCTCTATCTGTAGCCTCGGGGGGGAAATAGAGAGAGGGAGATGGATGGAGAAAATGGGTGGATGGAATACAGGGGTGCAGAGGAGAAGGGAGAGGAGGAGGAGGAGGGTGATGGAGTCAGAGTAGAAGACCAGGAATAATGGAGGGAGGTGAAGAGAGGCCAGAAAGAGAGAAAGAAGATGATGAATGTGCTGCTTTTTACAGTACAGCTTGCTGTCTACACTATGGGTGTGTGTGCATACATGTGGGAGCTGTGGCTCTGGGTCATTTGTGAGACAGACTGACCCAACGGTCTCGGTGACCACTCATCTGGAGGGAGGGGCACAGAAACACACATTCCTGGACACAACACACACAGCACAAAACCTCCAAAACAGTCAACCGACCATTAAATAATGTTAAAATGCATCGCTGTTGTGCTAAGAATAAATATGCTTTTAAATCTTAATGTTTTGGCGACACCAAACACAGTGATACATGAGCTACACAAATGAGGTACCAATTTACACATATAAAGAATTCATAGATTGCCAGAAATGTATTCATTCTTTACAAATTAATCAGATGTTACGCATGACAGCTTTACATGATGATACAGAGTAACAGACATAGAATTAACAAAGATAACTAGCAAACTTAAACATTTAGCTGTATATAGCTGTTATAAACAGTCAAGAGCTGGACAACAAAATATACATTAATACTGTTCAGTAGTGATGGGAGAAGTACTGTACTTTTGTAAAAGTATAAATACCACAGTGCAATTTTAATCTGTTACAAATGAAAGTCCTGCATTTACGTAGTAGTATCAAAAGTAAAAGTATGCGCTATATATAATGGTCCCTTTCAGAGTGTTATGCTAATATTTGTTATGTTACTGGATTATTATTACAGATTTCTTAAAGTGTAAGCAGCATCGTGGCCGGGTTGGATCAGTGGGTAGAGCAGGCACACATATACTGAGAGGTTTATGCCTCGACGCAGAGGTCCAGCGTTCGAGTCCGACCTGTGACGATTCCCTGCATGTCTTTCCCCCTTTCTCAACTAGCTGTCTATCAACAAAAGGCGGAAAAGCCCAAAAAACAATCTTGAAAAAGTGTATGCAGCAATGTTACTGTTAACTTTATCAAGGTTTGAACTACTTTATATACTGGAAGGCACTTTAGTTTATATGAAATCATCAAATTTTAGAGGCTGATAATAATGTTTTGTATAAAATCTTAATCGGCTACAATGTAACTATAGCTGTTGGATAAATAGAGTGAAGTAAAAAGTACAATATTTCCCTCTGAACTTTAGTGGAGTAGAAGTATAAAGTAGTATTTAATAGAAAACCCCAAGTAAACTACCTCAAAATTGTACTTAAGTACAGTACTTAACTATAGGTACTTAGTTACTTTCCACCACTGCAGGTCAGATTGTTAATACATACTGTATGTACAGGGCTGTGGTACAGGTTGCATGGCAGTGCAAAGGATACTAGAATAAATACTGGATAAAAAGTTATTCTGTTTACAGAAGTGGGTTAATGTAATTAACCCACAGTATGTGCAGTACAATATGTATGTGTAGTACAATGCTTTAGCAACCAACCTTTGGTTTGCCAGGCTGTGAACCTCCTCTACACTGACATGAAGGATGACATTAGCATTACTACTAATACTTATTAATGACTATTAATAACTGTAATAACTGTAAATGTATTTGTTCTAAAATAAAGCGTAAGCATGTTTTACATATGTGCTCACAACCTGGCAAGTTATTTTGATTTATGTCTATTACTGATCTATGAATCATTAATAAATTATTCATTACATTCGTTGACAGCTCCTCTCCTCTCCTCTCCTCTCCTCTCCTCTCCTCTCCTCAGGCTTACTGGAAAACCCTGAACCAGGTGTTGCAGAAGCTCAGCCAGCGACTGGCCCTGATAGGCCAGGGGGAAGAGAGGAAAGGAGAGGTATCCCTCAACGCCTCCTCCATTTCTGACAAGCTGGTGGCCTTCAAAACCAAGCCTCCGCCCATCCAGAAGGACATGCTCTCCATCTGCAATGACCCGTACACACTGGCACAGCAGCTCACCCACGTGGAGCTGGTGAGGAGGGGGAGGGAAGTGTGGGTTAGATAAAGGTCAGGCAAAGGGATGATAACAAGGATGGATGATGAGGAGTGGAAAGGATGTTTGATGGGTGGAGAGAGCTAAGGATGGTGACGCATGGGTGGGGACATAGTCCAAGTTAAGGACATGGAAGTCAAGAAACACATCAAACGAGGAGATGGAGTAGATGGAAAGAGAAATGAGGGGGATAAAAAAATTATTCTGAAAGAACAAAGGAAAGAAGGTGGGAGTTATAATAGCAAACCAAAATTGGCAGAATCACTTTGTGATCTTGTAGCACTTGAAGCTCGCTGTAGTGTATAACCTTGGTTATTAATTGTCAGCACTAACCGGTCTCCACCCAGCATAATAAAAAAGAACAAAGGGAATAATGCAATGCAACATACATGAACAAAGAATCTCTGCAGTGTCCCTCACATTGCATGCATGGTGCCTTCAGTCTATTCATGTGTGTCTTGATGTGAGCACGTGTATCTGGGGGGGGGGTTTTGTGTGTATGTGTGTGCCTGAGTAAGCTTGTACCCTTGTCTGAGCGGTGACATCACCCCAGAAGTCAGTGATGTGCCTGGGGCTTCAAACAAAGGGGATAAAACTGCTGTGGATATATGTGACCTGACAGCTTCACACTCTGGAATGCACACAAACACAAAAGGAGAGAGGAAAGAGAGAGACAGACAGATAGGCATGTACAGTGCACACATACAGAACTATTTATTGTAGGTTTTAGCAACATGCAAATTCTGATTCAAAAGAACTAGATGCCATTGTGCTTTCTGTCACTGTGTGTGTGTGTGTGTGTGTGTGTGTGTGTGTGTGTGTGTGTGTGTGTGTGTGTGTGTGTCATGCGTCTAGTCTAATGAGTCATTTTGATTTGCACATGCATGTGATTGCACAGTTGTCTTTTAATAGAAGTGAATATTGTCTCAAGTGTCACTTTGAGAAGACAGGATTCCAATGAGTCACGTCAATGAGTCATTACTTCCTCTTAATGATTGCCTTCCATTACTGAAATGAAAGAATAATTAATGGTTCTACCCCCATCTGTGCCTGTGTGTGTCTTCCAGGAACATTTGAGACATATTGGGCCGGAGGAGTTTGTCCAAGCCTTTGTTCAGAAAGACCCGCTAGATGGAACCCAGGTAAACTTTTATTTTGAGCCTTAATAAATCACAATGTTTTACCTGTGTCAGTATTCTTTTCATGTACTAGAGATCATCTTGCGATTAGATCACACCAGCCTTGGATGCCAAATCGGGCCAGTGCCCTAAAGTGGGGGGGCACATTGCTCGGACCACACCCATTTTCGAACCCTTTAAGGTTTTGTGACTTCATCTCGCATAGTTGCGACACTACCACGATGACAATACCTGACCGCAGACATAAACACCTGATAAAGTACTCTAAACTGCCTCTGTGGTAGTTCCCGCCACAGGTCAAACCACAGCATTTTTTCATATTTTCAGTTTTGTTTTGCTAGGGAATCCTGCATAGGAGGCAGAATTGGAGAATAGCTGTCACAGTAAAAAAAACACATCTGACATAAAAAGCCTTGTTTATTGTGTTGTTGAGGTCTAATGTCTGATCTGAATTATCTACTTAAGGGGCCATATAAATGTCAGCAGGCCACTGAGGTCACATACAGCACAGCAATGTAATACCACAAACTGTAGCAAGCACACTCATCTTTCCAATCTGTTTAACTGTTAGCTGCTTTCACTCTCTGTTGTTCACTGGGGTTTTTCTCTGTATTCTGTCACCGTCTCTTTTACTCATCTTCTCTCCGTTTGTCCTTCCCCTATGGGGTTTTTTCTTGTGTTCTCCATTGATTGTGTTCCGCTCGTTGTCTTTGACATTTACGCTCACACAGGGGGCTCATCCTGTAGATAATAAAGCTAATTACGATCAGCAAAATTCCCTATGGTAGCGCTTCCTATACTGACTTGCTCTTGTGTGCATGTTTGTGTCATCTGCAGCCATGCTTCAGCGACCAGAAGAAGAAAACCTCCAACCTGGAGGCTTATGTCAGGTGGTTCAACAGACTGTGTTACCTGGTGGCTACTGAGATCTGCATGGTGAGGGGCAAATGTTGGTACACCCGGTACTCAAATATTCTGACATTAGACTCTAAAAGCAAAGGAACGTCACACAAAATATACTCATTATGCCAAGAGAAGAGTATGAAAAAGAAACAATTACTCTGTTCACAAACTAGGACAACCACTGATGGAAAGCACTTTAATCATGACCTAGACATGAAAATGAACAAGAGTAGATATATAGAAGATTTTTATACATAGTTTATATTCTGTTGTGCCTGTTGAGTGGAGATTTATTTCTGAAACATACTGTATTTTTTCATGTTTAAAATAATAATTTCTTTAATAACTTGATATTTTAGTACAGTATTTCATTCTTATAAACAAATAGAGGGGTAGTAGATCGAGACAGTTTAGTTGTTACAGAGCGCCACTGCCCCCTAATGGTTTATTTGTGATACTACACTGTTACTGGCATAGATAGTTAAATGTTTGTGCTAGTAGCTGTAAAAGAGATAACATTTACTAGAAAAATTAAGTGAATATAAAACAAAGAAACCCCTCTGTTTTTGCAGCCGGCGAAGAAGAAGCAAAGGGCCCAGGTGATCGAGTTCTTCATCGATGTTGCAAGGGAGTGTTTCAACATCGGAAACTTCAACTCCCTTATGGCCATCATCTGTGAGTCTAATCTTGCGATATCTGAGAGTATTATCACTGAGAATTTTCCTGCACGACTTGGTATTGATAGTTGAAATCCATTTCCTCCCGCAGCCGGTATGAACATGAGTCCTGTGTCACGCCTGAAGAAGACTTGGGGTAAAGCCAAGACTGCCAAGTTCTTCATTCTTGAGGTAAACACAATGCAACCATTCACTGACTGAGAGTTACAAGACAGGCAATAACTTCAGCTTGACAGTGTGTTGCTTGTTGCCATTTGCTTTGACAGCATCAGATGGATCCTACAGGAAACTTTTACAACTACAGGACAGCTCTGAGGGGGGCCGCGCATCGCTCTCGGACTGCCAACAGCAACAGAGAACGGGTAGGGCTCAGTGGCATGCCGCTGACATCACTCTGAAAGCATGCTGGCATCGATTCAATCATGTATTTTCATCTTCACGTCAATATTTCCTTCATCTTGGGTGCCCGGATAGCTCAGTTGGTAGAGCGGGTACCTATATATAGAGGTTTATTCCTCGACGCAGCAGGCCAGGGTTCAATTCCGGCCCTTTGCTGCATGTCATTTCCCCCTCTCTCTCCCCTTTCATGTCTTTAGCTGTCGTGTCAAAATAAAAGCTGAAAATGACCCAAAAAATTATCTTTAAAAAAAAGATTTCCTTTTGCGCTTTTCATAGTACTCAAAGACACTTTACAAGAAAACATCACATTAAGCACATTAAAAGCGAAACAATCAAACCAGCAAATAACAGTAGATGAAATGTGATATTATTATTATTATTATTATTATTATTATTAGTGTCTGTTTTCTCTCTTCAGATTGTGATTCCCTTCTTCAGTCTGCTGATCAAAGACATTTACTTCCTGAATGAAGGATGTGCCAATCGGCTGCCCAACGGCCACGTCAACTTTGAGGTGAGACAGTCAACGTTTCTCCTGACGCTGCCTCATTTCAGCCACCCTAAAAACATTCACTCAATTCATGCAATTTTTACTTCTTAGAAATTTGTGGAGTTGGCACGGCAGGTCGGGGAGTTCATGACATGGAAACAGGTGGAGTGTCCATTCGAGGAGGATCGGGCCATCCTACACTACCTCCACACTGCTCCCATCTTCAGCGAGGACGGTGAGAACCTGATTAAACTTCTCTGCACATGTTGGTCCAAGTACTTCCACCATAGTTTGTGATAGTTTTCTTGACTTATTTCCCAACTATTTTTGTTCTCATTCTTCCCCAGGACTTTACCTTGCATCCTATGAGAGTGAGAGTCCAGAGAACCAGGTAGAGAAGGACAGATGGAAAGCACTCAGGTAAGAATAATAACACACTTCAAATGAGAGACGCTATTATCTTGACACACCGTCCTTCATTAACCTTTTCTCCCATCAGGTCCAACGTTCTGGGAAAGACATGAGGCAATGACGACAGCTGACCCTCCCACCAGCGAGGGAGTGTGTGTTCTCATTGCACTAAAATGAACTGTGAAGGAACCTAGCTGGTACTTAGGTGTTTTTCTATGAAGAAATGATGGGGGGGGTGAGGGGGACACGATGAACAGGATTCATCAAGAAGAGTGGGAAGAAAATTAAAAAGAACAATTCACAAATAAGTGAATTGAAAAAGTTAAGCTTTGGAAACTGGAGCAAAATGGCTTTGCAGCATATTAACTATCAGTGATGAGGTACAGTATGTTGGAGAGGGATAAGGCCTTTCCTCCTTCCTTCCCTCCATGTGTGTTTACTCTGTGAAGATATGTTTACTACTATAGAGAGTACAGTTACAGGGAAAACCACTTTATAAAATGAAATTCCTACTGATTGTTGTTTTTGTATTTGTTCTCTCTCTCTCTCTCTCTCTCTCTCTCTCTCTCTCTCTCTCTCTCTCCCCCCCCCCTTTGGTCCAAAAGCCTCGTCCAAGTATTTAATTTGGCTTTTTTTCCTTTACTTGTAATGTACTGTAAGAAACTTACAATGATGTGAAGGGCGCTGGCTAGCCCATATCAGCTGTCTAATTTTATAGGTCTACTGAAGGGATGGCAACTGTGTGTACCTGGGAAGACAGAAGAGGACATGTCTTGAGTATTTTACCAGTTTATCTCACGTGTACTTTTATGTGTGCGAGTGTGCTTGTGATCCAGATGTTCATGCGTTCGTGTCTGTTCAGATCGTCACTGTCTCGTTTTGCATGAGAATGACTGAAGAAGCCAGTTTCTTGGTCATCTCTTCTTGTATTTTAATTTATTGTATCTTATTTTGGGCGGGGAAATATGAACTGTTTAAAAAGTGTTTTCTACTTTTAAATGTATTGTGCCAGTAATGCGAGACAACTACAGTATAGCTTAACAGTCACGATGGGAGATAGGCCAGGTGTTGATTGTGTACAGGTGACATTTACCCTTCATCTTTCTGCTCTTCAGGAAGATTTTTCTGACTGACGTTCAGTTGTCTGATATATTTATGGAGATTCTGTGCTGACAGATGTATAGTTTTTATTGTAACTTTCCTTTACTGAATATGAAGTCCAATAGCATGCTCTGACAGGTGTTTTTAAAGGGGCATTACGTGTATCCACCTTGTAAAGATTACTACAAAGGACAATGGTTAATAAGATAATTTTGTCTGTCTATGAAGTAAAGAGGGAATTTTGTGCCATACGATTCACTGGTTGTTATGACAATTCAGGTTCCTCTGACTTAAAATGTGTTATTTATCGTTTTGTGGGATTGTCACTGAACTTTGTTTTTGGCAGTTTTGTTGTGATTCGGGAGTCATTTTTTGAAATGGTGGGTGGGGGGAGTAGAGGAGGGTTATGGGGAACTATGTAATTATAAGCTTTTTAAAAACAGTCTTAATAAGTTTGCTATAATTGATTGATGTCAGTGTTTTCTCTTTAGAAGCACCTTTCCCTCTCAATAACAAACCGACTTTAATTCTGCTTCCTCATTTGTCATCAATAAACTCGCTTTCCCTGTAACACGTTCGCCAGATAAGTTAAGACTATAGAGAGCCAGAGATGTGAAGTCAAACCTGCCGTTCAAGGTGAACACCTGTTTTAATAAAACATTGCCTGCCATTGTGCCATGTGTTTTCAATGACAATCACAATACATTACATTACATCAGTCCTGCTCTTTGTAATGGGGTCATCACACTGCCAAGTCCATCTTTGAATTATTTTTTCCCACTTACATTGTTGCATCATCCAAGGAGTGGAGTGCATTCAGTGCTTTTCATGGTTACTGAGGCCAAGCAGACACCATTTTGGTTCCAACATCACTGCAACATTTGTGACTTTACTTTAATAAAAAGTAAACCATGCTTAGTTGATTGCCTTCCGTTCATTTTGTTTATGACAATACTTGGTTTGATTGATTTCCATTTTTCTGCCCGTTCAAGCTTCATGCCTTGAACAAAACATTGAAACTGAATTGCATTGAATCCACACAATCAGGCTTTTCAAAAATAATGAACGAGCCCTAACATTTTATTGATGAAAAACCACTTTGTCATTTGCATTTAGACATTTTCTAAATGTTTGATGAGGAACAGAAATGCATGAAAGTCCATGCATTTCAAGATTTCTGCAATTCAGACATAAGTCAAAGCTGAGTGACAAAAGACAAATTAATTAGGCAATCAGCAGTCAATTGCACCCCCATTTTAAACAGTCTTCAAAGGCCTTTCTTTACTATATCAGTACCAGGCAAAGGTTTGGACACACTTTCTCATTCATTGAGTGGGAAAGCGTGTCCAAACTTTGGACTGGTACTGTATGCATTATTGATCAGTTAATTGTTTTGTCTGAAACATGTCGCAAAATAGTGGAAGCTGCACATCACAATTTCTCTTTTAAATTGCTTGTTTTGATCATCCAACAGTCCAAAATCCAAAGATATTGAATTAAAAAGGTTATTAAACAGAAAAGCAATAGCCTACATCTGCACATTTGAGAGACTGGAACTATGTTTGTCATTATGCTTAATAAAAGGACTTTAACAATTAACAGATTATCTAAATTGTTGCCGATTATGTTTTTAATTTTAAAGAACATTAAGATTACGTAAAATGTTGTTAACAGTTTAACGCATGAAACTGATTTTCTAACCATGTGTCCAAAAAAAGCTGTGAAAAAATGTTAATTTTGACATACCAGCAATTTTAGAAAGGTAGCCCACGCCTAATTTTATTTGTGGGAGGAAATCTCAGGCATATTCCACATGAGATGGTGAATGTGGTGAAGCATACAACGCACGCTTATCAATGAAAACGTGTTTATTTTAAGGGTGAGTGCATTTTAGTCTTTGAGTTCCTCTCCAGCTGAGCCAAATGTTATCTGAGCAAGTTTGGTGTACGTTTCAAAGTGCCTGGAGCTCAGGTAAGTGCCGAAGAAAACCTGAAGCACCAGTACAGCCCTCATTCTCCTCAGGATCGGTCTGGAGAGGTCCGCCCAGTACCGGAGCAGATTGCCCTTCTCTGGCATCGGTGCTGTGCTGTACCTGGTTGCAAGCCCAACATTCACAGGTAAGGCCAGGAGGATGGGGTACACCCCCCCACCAACCACACCAACAAGTGCACCTCGCATCAGGGCACAGGTGGGACAGTTGAGGTCACCAGACATGAGGGGGACGGACACTGCTGCGTTGTACAGGGCAAATGTTGTGACGAAGGGCAGCACGGCCATCGGCAGGCTGGAAGCGATGGGTGCCTGTGTGACATTCAGAGCTCTGCGATACAAGCTGTTGGATATCAATCCTGCAAGGCCACCATTTCCCCCCAGATACATGGGTCCATAGATGAAGATTTTCTGATCAATGTCAGGCAGTCTCTCGAAATTATTCGCCAGCATTTCAGCAATCACAGCTCTTGAGAGCCCATTTCCAGAGACGCCGTCCTTCTGGGTATTCTCCGACATTTTCAGAATGAATGTTCAAACGACACCGTCCGCTGTTCTGTAGCTAGAGGCTCTTGCTTACAATTTGAATAACTCCGTTATCGCATTGGTAAGGTGGTCCTCAAGATGGAGACAGGGCGCAGACATGTTTACCCACAATTCTAAGCGCACAGTGTTTGGGTTTTATAACCCTGCGTTTAGCCTCCCAGGCACAGCCCCGAAGGTGTTTACCATAGACAGTACAATAAATGGACAAAGTGACGCAGTTGTTTTCAACGGAGACCAGTGAAGTACTGTATATTAGAAGCACTTTTCCGGTGAGGGCTGAGCGTTACTGTTGTGTTTACTCCCGGAGGGTTAAGAATTGTCCATACAGTAGATTCTTCATTCATTAAAAAAAATACTAGTAAGTGCAAACATCTGTCTGGATGTCAATGTATAGGGGATAACACACAGTACACTATAATATAAAAGGAAAACTTCAAATTCAAGGCATGGATGACAAAATAAAAACCTAAAACGATGCATTTGACATCATCCAATAATGATTTGTTTCATATGCCTCAGATATTTTTCTCCAATGTAGAGGTAGTGGTGACTTGAACTTGAACTTAGACTATATCTAAAATAATTTTGTAGACATAGCAATGGATTTTGCCTCTAAATGTTGGTGTTAACTTTTTATTTTTTCTACAATTTCACTTTCTTTTCACCTTTAAAAGGTGTAGCTACTTTCCAGTTGATTATTAGCTGATATTGAATCCACTCTGATGGATATGGCTCACCCAGGAGGCATCGGAGGCTAGTCTACTAGCTGGGCTCAGCTGTAGGTTAACCATCTTCTGTCTTTCTACTTGTCCTCTCTTCTGCCCCTCATGGGTCTACCTCAGTATATCTAGCTATCCATCTCCAGGCAAGCAATTATTTACTTAGAAAATATGTTTCGGTCTTAGACCTTCAGCAGGTAAAATTACAACAATAACTGACGGACAAACGAGCAGTGGAGTAGTAACGCTACAAGGCAGAGAGACAGCCGCTAAAGAGTCAAATTAACTTAAAGCTTCATCCACACAAGCACATTGCTATCGCTGTTGTGGAGATAATAGGCAGACGCTCAGTCTAGGTGCTAGTTCTGGGTTTATCACCAGGTTCACTCAGGTGTGTCAGCCAGAACACCACTTAAGGCCAAATATTCCAGAGGATGAATGAAGAGCTGAGAGATAGTTCTTATTATGTTTATTCCTTTCTCTTTCTTATGAGTGTGAGTGTGATGGAATATACACTACCAAACGTAATATAAACAATAGTCAGAATATGGCTATATATCATTTAAACTCCAATAATGCAAGCAAAGAAAAATGATAGCCTATTATATGGGATTCTCAGACATTTTCTCTCATCCGTTAAGTTACCGCTAACGTAGACAGCAACTAACTAAACGGCCGGATGCTTTTATTGTGAAAACGCCGGACCGGATGCTATGTTCCGTTCGAACTAGCAAAGCCTCGCAAGAGAAGCCTTGACAGCGGTACAGAAAACAATATTTAACATCACTTACTTCTTATTTTACTCAACCACAACGTACTTAACAATCCTAACAACAAGTAGTAAAAGTATAAACACGAGTGACAACTGTATTCGGCTCGTTTTCTGTGAACGATGTGGCGACGGGGTAGCAGACTAACGTTAGCCAACTAACACCGGCTGGCTTGCTGGTTCCGCCGTGCTTTCATGCTGCATCGCTTACAGAGAATCAGCTGAACAGCGGGCTGGGTCTAACGTTAGCTGTCCGCTGACCCACTGCCGCTGGGTCTAACGTTAGTTAATGTATTCGTTTCAAATCGGTAAAATGAAATCGGTAACATAGACGTAATGAGTGGAACATAACGTGAAGTACCATGGTATTTTATTTTGTTTGAGTTTTAACTTGTCCAGTGGGGCAAGTCAATTTCTCTTTCACTTGCCCTACAAAAAAATGCACTTGTCCCGGACAAGCGGACAAGCCTTAATGTCGAGTCCTGATATTATTAGCAGCAGCAGCCTAGTTGTACTCTTAGTGTGAGCAGAGATCATCTAAATACCTGCTGAAGTAGTAAAAAAAACATTTAAAAACAGCAATAAAAAAAAACGAGTAACCTAATTTTATTTAACGAGAAGAGGGAATGGAAAATATATGTGTTACAGGGGTATACTAAACATTTTTACAGGTGAGCTTGTGACACGCAAATAATGTGGGGATTTTTCCAAAAGTAATTTTCCTCTAAATGGGAACGTTCTGCTGCCAACCAACACATACCTTTAGGATTGCCTGTGCATTTATTTATTTTAAAAACAAAATGTTTTGTTATGTTTTGGTCAGTAATATTGAAACCCAAAATTGAGGAGCTTCTAGTAATACGAGAAAAGTAAAACTTTCCAAAACGTTCATGTACAAGTAGGCCTATTCTATTTTTGTTAAGAAGTTTTGTATACAAAACTAATAATCAACATGAATAAGCACACTGTATATACCTCATATATATAAAGAAACATGTAACATTAATAATTCCATATTTTTTTCAGAACCCTTTGCACTGCACCATTGCACTTCTGTCTTACACACAATTGTCAAATTTTTACTTTGTTCAGCTTTGTTTGTTGTGTTTTTAGCTCTATTTCTGTGCAGGTATAGCCTACATTGAGAGTAATAAAAATCAGACTGCACATGGAGAATTTAGTCTTCAGCCTTTCTGTCAGAAAGCTTGTTAAGTTTAGTCAAAAAAAAAAAATACTGGCTTAAGTAAAGGAAAAGATCATAGTTTGGGGTCAAATCCCTTACTTGGCTAATAAAGCTGACGTGATTCTGATTCTGAAATAGTGCTGCTTGATTGTACCTGAAAGGATCAACTCAGGACAACAAAATCCCATGTATGAGATGAGTGGGCGTTGTTATTGTGCGTTGCGTCATCGGATTCTAGATTCGACTAGGAAATCGCCATCTTTGAAGACGGCTAGTCGGAGGCATTTTGTAGTTTCTTTGTTCATATTTTTGTCTAACTGATACACCTCCCATTTGAATCCCGTAATTGTAAAAGACAGGTAAGAGCAACTCATGGAGCATAGCCAATTACCACTTTATTCTGGTATACTGTTTAGAGTATTCCGCCAATGTTAGTTAACGTTAGCCAGTTAGCTTTTACGAAATTCGACGTCTCGCCAACATGGCTGATGCTTATCCAGCTAATTAGCTGAGGCTACTGTATGTCGGCAAATTAGGGCGCAACTTTCTATTATTGTGGCAGTCAATATCTTGAAGTTGGTAGTCACACTATAATGTCTTCATTTTAATGTAGTAAGTTAGGCGGACTGAAGTAACGTCAATGGTTTTATGGGTGGCTAACATAATGTTGGTTAGCGTGCTCAGCGTTCAATGGGCCTTGAATCGAGATTAACATTCGACGACTTTCTCTGCTTCATTCACCTCCAGCCAGTTGACTGGTTACAAACAATCATAGGCCTAACGCACGTAACGTTAGTTACCACAGTTTGAACCGCAAATTACCATACGTCTATGAAACAGTGGATGCACATTGCGTTTGGATGGATCATGTCGTGGAAACGTCGACAGTAACGTTACTTTAACGTTGGCCCCAAGTTACAACTTGCTTCCGTTTCGCGCTCTCGTGCATTTGATCAACTAACGTTAACGTTTAGTAAGATAACGTTTCATATAGTTTTCTGTAACGTTAACGTAAACTTCTGTATGTATTGCATTGCGCATTTTTTTTATTGGTTTGCAGTCAACTAACGTTACGCAATTATTTTATGTAAGGTTTTGATTTGGTTTGAAAGCTGCACTAATAATAATAATAATTATTATTATTATTATTATTTATACTTTATTAATCCCGCAAGGGGAAATTACAATGTTTTCACTCTGTTATTACACATTATGGCTGCAACCATGGACTGTATAAAATGGCTGCAAACAACGATCATTTTTACTCTCGATTTTATATGCTAAATAGTTTGATTTATAATTTGTAAAAAAGAAATGGAGTTACATGTAATACATAATTTTGGGTCTTTTGCATTGGAAGAGAGGCATCTTCAAAACAATTCCACTTGTAATGCTACAACTGAGTCTATGGCTGCCAAAACATTGCAATGATTGATAAATATCAGAATTTAATGTCTTAGGATTCAGTGGAATTCCATTTCGACTTATTTTCCATGTCTTTCAGATGCGCCACTCAGAGCGAATGCGCTCCCCAGGTGTCTGGCTTGATGAATACAGCTGGGAAGAGAGAATGGAGTGTCGTAAACGAAAGAAACAAGATTCGCACAGCAGCGAAAGAGAAAATAAGTCCAGAAGAACTCACCATCAACACAAGACCTATGAGGGGTAAATATCTTCTCAGTATTTGTTGTGTAAAGTACCTACTGAAATTCTAAGACCTTTTTTTGTTTTGTTAAGGCACCCATTTTACCTGAAGTGAACAATATATCAACAACTAGATTGTGTAAAGGAGAACTACAGTGTTAGCAGTGTTAGGTTAAATGTTGGATATACTCAAAAATCCACCTGTGTTGTATGAAATAAATGTATTTTAATGACCTTTTTGTAGGAAAGCTGTTCAACCATCATATAACATATAGGAAACATTGTTGGCGAACTTTTAATAAACATCAAGATATCTTCCACTTGTTACCTTCAAAAGTTAGAGATGGAACCCAGCTTAAGCCGAATTGGCAGATATGTGGACAATCGGATCAGATGCTGATGATGTCAAACATTTTGTGTAATACCTATCTGAACATGGGAGCAATGACAATGCAGGGTTCCCGCGGGGTCTTAAAAAATCAAAAATTCTGTACTTTAAATTTAAGGCCTTAAAACGTCTTAAAAACAGCCAGATTTTGTCAGGTCTAAAAAGGTTTTACCCGCTGGCTGCAGAAAGGAAAAAGTATCGAGTCGTAGCCTACAAAGTGGAGCTCTAGAGTCTTTGCTCTGTAACAACACCAGGAGAACGCTGCCCTCAGAACGTTGGTTTGGTGTGTTGTAGTTCTTTCTGGGAGATATTGGTGTTTGTACGTACGCAGTAATAAAACTAAAAATCCTGTGATAAATGCAATACCTGCCTGCGAAATACATCTGCGTCTCGTCAGTTTGTTAAAGTTCGACTAGGCCTACATGTGGAAAATGGGAAAGTGTACTTTTAAAGAGACATGGCTAGATCACAGCGATTTCCGCTGTTGGTTACTAGAGGTACCCAGCTCCAGGTATGAGGCTCACTGCAAGCAAAAATATTCAATTAGGACTCTGGGTGTGAAGACGCTGGAGTCACACACCAGAGCGGAGAAACGCAAGCTAGTCGCAAAATGCCTTTAGCAGACTCGGCCAATTAGCCAGTTTTGTAGGTCTTAAATTTCAATCTTTATGGTCTTAAAATGTCTTTAAATTAAATTATTACATAAGTCCATTTATATTATTGCTAGGTTTCAGAATGTTAGTGGCTTGTGCTGCCATGTTTTGAGATGAACTAATACGGCACCGGTGCCTTAATGACTGAATGTTATCTACCGGACTGAATAGCAACGCGGATTTCGGTGCCTTATTTAGGTGCCACTTAAATGCCTGCGCTTCTGTCTGATGCTCTGAAAACGGACGTTAGAGGGAACTGAAACATCACTGCACGGGACGCTAGTTAACACTACACTCGACAGCAGGTAACGTTAGCCTACCGTTAGCTAGCAGCTGGAGTAAACCATGGATGTATTAGTAAACACAAAATGCTGACAGCTAAACGGTGTAAACGGATGTCTGTATTTCACTGGAGAGGATTCCAACAACAGACTGCTGCTGCCGTTGTCTGAAAAACAACACAGATGTTGCGTTCACTTGAAACTTGCCTCGCCAGCCTCGTGCTGCATCCAGTGGTTGTTTAACAGGAATTTACTAGTAAAATAAGTTATTTTTATTTAATTTTTACTAAATCATTTAATTTTGACCCTGTGGCCTTAGCAATAAACAAGCCGTTCTTTAATGTCGCAGACTGTCGTCGGGGCGGAAATGTGTCACCTTTTTCAGCCCTTCTGAGTTTGCTGGTATGATATCAAAGATTGCATGTACGTTGTAGAGCACAATCGTACATAGGTACTACTTGCAGTGTTTGTTTTTTGTAATGGCATTTCAGATGCACTTTTTAAAATTAATCCTTTGCCCCTAAATGACAAGTCAATTTGCAATTTCAGTGTCATCTGTTGAAGTTATGTGCAATGTTAATATGTTGTGCAATTCTGGCTTTTTGTAAACATGTAGGGTGCCCTATAGGGTTACATTAGATGTTTCCAGATACTCTAATTTTAATTCTGTAGAGAGGCAGACTTCCTCCTGGAAGACAACTGACACCACCAGGGTACTAGGGCACTAGGGGTTTCTTGGTCTGTTTTAGATGCTTAGGAGCTAACATGGCCTGCTGGGTGGGTGGGCTGTTAGTGATTGGAAACATTCTAAGCAAACTAAACCTTAATGAACAAACATAAGGATGTTAAACAGCAAAACTTATACAGTGGTGCTCATAAGTTTATGAACCCATGCTAAAGTCGACTAAAAAGAGTAATAAAAAAAAAATCATCTTTTGGAAATTCTGGTAAAGTTCACTTGGCCTTTGGAATTAAAATAGCCCCACATCATCACATACCCTTCACCATACCTAGAGATTGGCATGGGGTACTTTACATAACATCATCTCTCAATGCAAATCAAACCAGCTATTAGGATAACTGAAATAAAACCATGCCAAAACCCACTGTATTTAATTTATTTATTTACAATACATTATTCATTCACAAAGAAAATTGGTGTCCTTTTTAAACGTTTTTTTAAATTAAGGCATTAAGATCAATTTCCAAAATTTGATATATATATATATATATATATATATATATATATATATATATATATATATATATATATATATATATATTTATTTATTTTAATTCCTCTTTTTAGTCACCTTAATCATGGGTTCATAAACTTATGAGCACCACTGTATAAAGAACTGTTGGAAGGTTATAGGAATTTTTATGAAAGCAATAAACAAATTTCTCTTAAGATTCTTTAGTTCTCTACATTTCATATTGGCACCACATAGCACACATAGGTGCCCACTTCTGGCGTACTGAGATCTCCAAGTGCAGAATCACGGATCGGATTACGCACTATCAGGTTGTGCTGAACAGCTTTGAGCAACTTTCAATGCCTCACACTTTAACTCTGCCAATATGGCTCTCTCTCAGGGTGCACACATTTTAAGGAAGGCATGCTTTGAGTTGTCAAAGAGATAGCTGTATAAATGTTAAAATTGCCCAAATGTGACATTACGTGTTGACATTTGCATACCCCTAAAAGTACTATTTGTAAAGTGACAAACCTCTAATAAGAATTTCTGAACGGTAGCCTCTCATTGAACAGGATGTTTGGTGGCTGTATGTTGCTAATTACAAATGTTACATAAAAGGCTCAGGGGGTAGAGTGTCAGGCAATAGGCAGACCATTAGTGCCATCATTTGCGGTCTTCATTTGAGAGGGTTATCACAGACGAGGAACTGGGACCTGACATACGCTAGTGCTTGTTTTTGATTTGTGTGTCTTTTTTTTTCTTCTTTTTTTTTTGTTTGACTGCAGGCACTTCTTGGAAACCCGCAGTTTGAACCCGAGGCTGGACTCTCGGGATCGAACCACCAAGGACCACCGTTTGGGCATGGCCTGTGAGGAGGACAGCCGCGAAGGCACCTGCAAGGACAGAGACCATGACTGGCACCACTACAGCAAGTCATCCGGGCGCAGTGGTCGGAGTGGCCGCAGCAGGCGAAGCAGCCGCAGGCACAGAGACAGAAGGCGCAGACGTAGCCACTCTCGCCACAGGTCCTCCTCGGTACGGGAAACTCCTTCTCCCCTCTATACCCCTCTCTTGTCTTTGCCACCAAATGGAATGGGTCAGCACTGGTGTTTAGCCAATGCTTAACACCTATCTCTTTGTCTCTGTGTGACCAACTCTTCACTATTAAGCATGATTTCCTATAATGACAAGTAGGGGCTCAGGAAGTAAGGGTTTGTGAGTGTTTATTGATTTGTTAGAGAAAAGTGGACCTAGTATTTGTGCTGAAATCTTAGTGGGTAGTTGAGGGACGTGATGGTAAAGATTTATCCGAGTTGTTTCGGAGGAGTTACAAAGAACTACATGTAGATAGACTGTAATTAATCAAGTTCAGTTTTTTTCTGTACTACTCTGAGAAAGTATCTCATCTGAAAATCTTGTTGCCATGTTTTTCTTCTGTAACACACACTATGTGGTGGCTGGCGCCCAATTTCTCTGACGGGGCTGAATTTGAATTTGCTGCTCCGTCCATTCGCCTGGCGGTGTTACTGAACGGGCCGAATCTATCCACCCCTACACCTCCCCCCCCTTGGCCTGGTTGAATGAATGACGATGTCGCATTGTGGTGGCCTGGTGCTGGCTGACTGATGGGTTATTGATGTGATGGCGGATTGCGGCGGTTCCGGTACAGAGGAGGACCCAACAGCGCAGCAGCAGGAAAAGATCCAGGAGTGTTGAGGATGATGAAGAGGGTCACCTCATCTATCACAGTGGAGACATGCTGAGAGCGAGATGTATAGAATATATACCTCTTTTTTTTTTTCTATTGTTCACACTTTGTCTCTCTCACTCACTTGTTGTCTGGTTTTTATTTCCAAACATTGATTTATAGGCTGAAGTATTTGGGCCAATAGACTTAATTTTATTGGTTAAATACTGCTCGTCAGTGTAACATATTAAGCATTGAGTGATATTCCAGTGTTCAGAAGCCTGTTTATAGTAGTGTAGCTAAACCGAGCAATAAAACATCAGGCAGTGCACCAGCCAAATGGCAGTGTTTTACTTTGTCAGTGCTGTGTTTCTAACTTATACTCTCTATTTTCTGTAGATGAGATTGTGTGTACTCTAGGAGAGGGTGCCTTTGGGAAGGTCGTCGAATGCATTGATCACTCAAAGTAAGAAAATATTCCTTACAGCTCAATGTTTTTAATAATCGTTTTTTACTCGTTCTT